>NC_060155.1:1409229-1429746 GCF_021292245.1 Micropterus dolomieu | reverse complement strand
CTTGCCACAATTCTGTCTCTGAGCTCTTCAGGCAGTTCCTTTGACCTCATGATTCTCATTTGCTCTGACATGCACTGTGAGCTGTAAGGTCTTATATAGACAGGTGTGTGGCTTTCCTAATCAAGTCCAATCAGTATAATCAAACACAGCTGGACTCAAATGAAGGTGTAGAACCATCTCAAGGATGATCAGAAGAAATAGACAGCACCTGAGTTAAATATGAGTGTCACGGCAAAGGGTCTGAATACTTATGACCATGTGATGTTTCAGTTTTTCTTTTTTAATAAATTTGCAAAAATTTCTACATTTCTGTTATTTTCTGTCAAGATGGGGTGCTGAGTGTACATTACTGAGAAATAAAATGAACTTTTTTGATTTTTGGAAAATGGCTGCAATGAAACAAAGAGTGAAAAATTTAAAGGGGTCTGAATACTTTCCGTACCCACTGTATGTTGTGTGTGTCGCATGAGGGAACTACAAATTTCATTTCTTTTTGCAGCCTTGTCCTGTATAATGACAAATAAACAACCTTGTACCTTGTTGTGGGGAATATTGAATGTCACTTCCTGACATGTTATAGATGATCAACTGATTAATCAGAAAATAATAGAAAAATTAATCAAAAACAACCAAAAACCATAGATGGCAGCCCTAAACCAGTGCCGGTCCAAACTAAAATATGAAGCCAAATGTGGAGAATGTATGATTAGAAGCAGTGCTGCTGTGCAATCCACAGCTCAGCTAATACACTGCAGCAAGGGTCTTGAGAGAGTTTGTGCTTCTAAGTCCAAAGCCCACATGTTTAGACTGTTCCTGTGATTAAGGATTAATTAAGTTTAATTAATTAAGAAGGCTTTCAGGAAGAATTAATGTTACTTGTCACTGACTAATTCCCCTGGAAGGACACACACAGCTGGTAAATCATTTTCCAGAGAAGAAGAATCAACATGCTGGCAGTGCTCCTGCTGTGATGGACAGGACAAGTTATAGAGTATAGTTCAGGAACTCAAATGGCAGTAAAATTTTTGTGGTTTCTATGGTTGCCACGGTCACAAGCAGTAACACTGGGTGGCTCTGGCTCAGGAGGTAAAGTGGGTTGGTTGCTAATAGGAAGGGCGGCGGTTCAATCCCCGGCTCCCCCAGGCTGCATGTTGAAGTGAACCCTGAAGTGCCCCAGTGAGTGAGTGAATGAATGTGTGTGTTGAGCACTTAGGCTCAGAGTATGAATGTGTTTGACTGGTGAATGTAGATGTGCTATACAAATACGGAGCATTTACATAACGCCAAGTTGATCCATCTTCCACTTTGATTGGCCATGGAAAATATCTGTGCTGGTGACTGTGTGGTAGCAGCATCCGCTCACTGTCTGCTACACCTTAACCCTGCTTCCTGCAGATCTATGTCAAGCCAACACACTTCCATTACATAACTTTAGTTATCAATAACTGGAGTGCTTTAACTGTAGCCCATCATTTCTCCAGGTGAGAGGGTCATTTAATACCAAATTTTCTGCCTGAACTTCTGAAGGACTGTTTTTCTGTTTCTGTTTTGGGTAGTTGGAAATGACAGCAAAGCAGCTAATCCATTTAAATTTGAACTAACATGGCTTAAAACACTCTGTCAGAATCTGAAAAGTTCTTAATCAGTGAAATCAGCAAAGACAAATTCCCTCATTATCTTAGCAATGCTTGCTCCAGTTACAAAAGTAGTTAGTGACACATGCCCTTCATGTAATTAAAACCAGCTGTCACTCCTCACTCAGGATTTCCATTATTGTATGCACATTGTGCTGCCCTTCTAAAGTCATCTTTTTCTCATTAAATGGTGAAACATCAAATGTTTGTGGATTGCCTCTCATTTTTATTATAATGGGCACATTTCCGTCATTCTGTGACTTCTTCCACATTCTGTCAGTTTTTTTTGCAGCCATGGAAGTTAACAGTAGTTGTTAACTGAACTTTACCACACATGATGACAAGCATTTGATTCTTTGATTCTGGAGTAAACTGATCATATTTAACAAGGTATGGGAAAACACACCAGTTATCAAGCCCTTTTCTGCTTCTGAACGCTGTAAAAAAATGCATGTATGTGACTCATTTAAATGCAGTCTGCTTCAGAAGCGTTGTCTTACTCTGAATGAAGCGGGGAGGGTTGTCATTGACATCAGTGAGGGTGATATTGACCACAGTGGTTCCAGTGAGCCCTCCTCTTTGTCCAGCCATATCTTTAGCTTCGATTACCACCTGGTAGTGCTCCCTCTGCTCGCGGTCCATATCACCAGGACCCAAGGCTGTCCGGATCACACCTGAACAAAAATAACACATGCTTTTTTGTTTAAAATCTGCCCCCCCCTCATTGTGTATCATTTGGTGCAAACACTAGGTGAAAGTGAGGGACACAGCAGAATGGAAACTGGTCTTGTGGATTTTGCAGAGCTTGAGTCAGAACATTTAGGCCCCGTGTCCACCAAAGCGTTTTTTGCCAGCTGAAAACGCCACCTGCTCTTCTGAAAAGGGTGCGTTTTGGAGCGCAGTGTTTTTTTTTTCGAGACGCTGTGGTTGCTATGATACATAGTTTCCGTGGAGGCGATGTGCTGCAAATAGGGTGGCCTACTTACTTTTACTGAGTGTCACCACAAAGTACGTAGGCCTACTTGCTCTGGCCCTTGCTTGAGATTTTGCGGGCGAGGAAACACCTGGGCGAGTAGGCACATCGTTTCGTTCAAGATCGGATGTGCTCGGTGTGGTGTTCCCTCCTGCACTGTGATTGGACGGCTGGGTAAAAAGTGACAGTGACGAGCACAGCATTTTTCCCAAAGTTGAACATTTTTCAACTCTCGGCGACCGGAAAAAAAGCTCGGTGCGGAAAAGACGCTCAGCGCCTCGTCACGCTCCTCCTACCAGCTTGGAAAAACGCGGTGCTCCCATTGGAATGAACTGAAAAAAGACGCTGGCGTCAGTAAAAAAAAACCTTGGTGGACATAGGCCCTTAGCCTAGCTTAGCCTAAATTCTGGAAACATGAGGAACATGGCTCCTTCTTACGTAAGCAGTGGGTATCAACACCTCTAAAGAGCACTGATTTACCCACTGCATTACCGTAAGTTACGTGATGGAGCTATTTCTTGGTAAATATCAGCACACTTATTACTACTCCTAGTTTATTTGATTGGGTGGGTAAATAGTTTTGGGCAAATTTGGGTGATTTCCCCAATAAAAAGCTTACAAACAACAGGGCTGGGAGAGATGCCCAAAAAATGTTATTATGAAAAAATCATTATTCGATATCAATAATTACCAGGATACTGTAAATGTCAATTCATTATTTCTTTCAAGTTAAGCGAACTTTTGCTCCTGAGTAACCAGGTGGTTAATTGTGGATAATTAAATTTTTCTTTATAGTCAGAACAAACACTTGCTGCAAAACAGTGGATCACTTCACAAATCTGAGGTATGATTAAAAAAAAAAAATTCAACAAATATACATGAGTAAAATTAAGTAATATCTTTTTTTTGTCCCCTTTCCTCAGCAAAATAAATATCTTAATAAAAAAAATTTAAATTTACTTTTATTGCCCAGCCCTACAATATAACAGCTTAATGCTTACAATATAGCATTAAGGTATACTGCAATGAATTCATTCCTCCTCTCCTCAGAGAAGTACAAGTGAGACTGACAGGGAGTTCAGTTTTTTTTCTAATTTGAATGATCATTTAGCATACATCCATACTTTAAGATTTCATCCTTAATGTTTTCATGAAATCAAACTCCATTTTTGAAACTTTTTATAGTCTGTATTTAATAAAAAAAGTATTTACAGTAATGCCTGACCATTCCCATCTTGGATTCAGATGGTCTTCACAAAGGGCACTGACAGGAAACAATGCAGCATGTATGTATATCTAATGTATATTGTTTACTGTTAGCTCTATGTACATCTGTGCTACGTTACTGCTAATGCCAACATCCATCTGCTGCTGTTGCACATTTAAAGCATTCAATTTTAAAAGCAATTTTAACACACAAACATGAGATTAGTATTGGTCTTCCCATCTGAAGAAAGCAAAACAAGTGTATTTCTTTTTATATTCATTAATGTTCCATTAATTTTCATTAGCTCATGGGCTATAAGTTTTCCATTTGCTTCAATATTCTTGTTGTTCTTCACATTCCACTTCCTGACAGCATCCGGAGAACATGGGCTACCATTACTGCTTAATCCACACAAGCTGGCCACAGCCCTGATTCCTCTATTTGTTAGAAACAAACAGATGAGCAAAGAGAGGGTGATTACTGCCTGATAATCTAAATGGATGGGTAACTTTTTTATTTACAGAGAATGATCAGGAGAGGGTTGACCTGGGCTGTGTTTTTATGAGATGAGATGAGCATATTTTCTCTGTCTTTTTTTCAGTATAGCAGGAAAAAAAAAAATTTTCCAAGCTTTTTACAAAGAAAACACATATTTTGGCTTAAAATGAGATATGGACCTGCAACAAAGAAGAGTATCATATTCTCATTGTTGATTCACTCTGTTTACCCAAATTCAATTCTGGTGCTGGTAAAGACACTACTGGAAGATTTCCATCACAGAATGATCTGATAAATTGAATCTGATAAAGTGAATATGTAGTAGTGAGATCCAAAAGTGGCATTAAGTGTAAGTTAAAGTCAGCAATCCAACAGTAAATTAGATTTCCCAGCCACGTTACAATGCATGGCCATGTTACCTTTATGCATAGGAATTTCTACATTTCTACAACAAAGTTCTACATTTGAGAAAATGTAGGTCCAAAGAAAATGGCGCTCTGACGGCAAGGTAAAGTTCCATTTTTTAGGTGGCTAAATTGTGCTTTCCCGCTAACCCTGTCCACAGCAGTACATTGCTTAGCTTCCCTGCCGATAAAACTCTCTATTTGTCCAAATTGGGCACCGGCCGAAGCTGCAATTTCATGATGATGATAATCTGTGATAATACAGCATAATAATGAAGTACCTTAGTACTGCAGAGATGGCTGGCTTACAAATTTTTTTCTGCAGATGTAAGAAAACATGTTTGTTTGGTACAGACCCAACAAATGTTAAATCATCATGATTTTAATAGTATTTAATATCCAAATCGTAATTAATCTGTTAAAATAATCACAATATGTTTTTTTTACCATATCGTTCAGGCCCTGGTCTGAATGCCTTTTATTTTCTCACTGTTCTTACCGGAAAGTCATAACCATTACTTACAATACAGGGACTGGGATTTAAAGGATGATTCTGTCAAACATACCTGTGTTTGGGTCCACAGAGAAATAAGGGTGTCCCTGGCTGATGCTGTAGACCAGTTTGGCACTGTTCCCATACATACTGTCATCAGCATCTGTAGCTGTCAACTGGATGACTGACGTACCTGAGACACACACATTGACATGCCTATCACTGATAAATATCACATGATCTGGGGTATACCTATGATGCTTTAATTGTTAAAAAAGAATGAACATTATTAAAATTGGAAAGAGCAATCAAAACAACCCTAGCTCTCTTCCTGCAATGAGTCCAGTAAGAGTTGTCCTTACCAATGTCAGACCTCTCAGGTACACTCCCGGTGTACACTTCTTTGCTGAAATGAGGCTCGTTATCATTGATATCATGGAGTTTGACAGTGAACTCAGTCTCTGGCTCCAGCTTTTGACCTGTCCGTTTGTTGACCACGGTGGCTCTGAGGATATAAAAAGCCTTCTCCTCACGATCCAGGCGGCGAGTGGCGTGCAGGTCGCCATTATTCTCATCTATGACAAAGATGGTGCCGGCCCCCTCACCGGACAGAACATACTTTACTAAGCCATTGCCGTGGTCCTGGTCCGACTGGAGCTGCAGATGGACACACACACAATTGCTTAATTATCATCCTTTGAATGACAGTTAGATGACTGACTTCAGTAAGTCAGAGTTTCAGCATACAATAAAATTCTAATTTTAAGAGACAAAATTCACCAAGACCTGCCCTTAACTGGTACAGATTTATCTTCACACTCAGGAACTTTAGAAACAGCTATAAAACCTATATATATTTAGACTGTTTTGCTCCCATTGTTCTTCACCAACTTCAATGATTTCTTCATCTAATTTCTTGTCTTTATTAACAGGCTATGTGCCACAGTCCTTTAAAGTAGCTGTAATTAAACCTCTTCTTAAAAAGCCCACCCTTGATCCAGGGATTTTAGCTATATATCTATATCTATTTATCTAACATTAATTTCTCTCTAAGATCCTTGAGAAAGCAGTCGCTAAACAGTTGTGTGACTTTCTATACAGTTTAGATTTTGATTTTCAGTAAGGACTGGTGACCTACTTCTACTAATGACCTTCTAATTGCTTCAGAAAAAGGACTCTGTTCTGGACTGTTTTGAATCTAACTCTGGTGAGATCTTAGTGCTGCATTCGACACCATTGACCATCATATCCTATTACAGAGACTGGAACATTTAATTGGCATTAAAGGAACTGCTCTAAGCTGGTTTAAGTCCCGTTTATCAGATGAATCTCAGTTTGTACATTAACAATGCACACCGAAGTTAGTCACCGACTTCCACAAGAATCTGTACTTGGACAGATTAATCTTATATATGCTTCCTTTGGGCAATATTATCAGGAAACACTCTATAAACTTTCATTGTTATCCAGATGATACTCAGTTATATCTACTGATCGAGCCAGACTAATCAGTTAGCTTAACTTCAAGCATACCTTCAGGATGTAAAAACCTGGATGACCTGTTCTGATGTAATTATATTTGGCCTCAAACATCTCCGAGACACATTATCTAAAGATGGTAAATGGTCTGTACCTAAATAGTGCCTTTCTAGTCTTCTGACCACTCAAAGCACGTTACACTACATGTCTCATTCACCCCATTTACACACATTAATTCACTGATGGCAGAGGCTGTAAGTTGCAAAGATAACGTGTATGTAATGTATATAATGTGAGGAATCTTGGAGTTATCTTTGATCAGGACATGTCCTTTAACTCTTAACTCTCTTTAACTCTCCTTTTTTCACCTACTTAATATTGCAAAATTCAGGAACATCCTGTCTAAAAATGAGGCAGAAAAACAAATCCACGCATTTCTTTCCTTCTAGGCTGGATTACTGCAATTCCTTATTTTCAGGCTGCTCGAATAAGTTCATTAAGAGTCTTCTGCTGATCCAGAATGCTGCAGCACGTGTTCTGACAGGAACCAGGAAAAGAGATAATTTTTCTCCTGTCTTAGCTTCTCTGCATTGGCTTGCTGTAAAATCCAGAAGAGAATTTAAAATCCTTCTGCTCACCTACAAAGCTCTTAATGGTCAGGCACCATCTTATCTTAAAGAGCTCATGGTACCTTATTACACCACTAGAAAACTGCACTCCCTGAATGCCACTGCTATAGTGCTAGACTGGCAGGAGACTTCCCGTGATGCACTGAGCGCCTCTCTCCTCCTGTCCCTCCCCATCTGTATCAATTCTTATCCCATCTTATCTGGATCTATGACTGCAAGCCACCAACATGCAGGGACACTGTTTTCACTAGGGAGGAGGACGAGGTGGATGTGTTTGGTTTCTTAGTTCTAGTGATATTCTATATTTCTAATATTGTAAATAAATCCCATGTGCAGAGCCAAATACAATGAATTTAGGGGTGACCCCGAATTGTCAAAGATTCGAGGATTCAATAGGCTGAGCCTGATTCGACTCCCAATCTCATGGTCAAATCTTTCATAGTCGTTAAGAATCGAGGATCATGCCATTTTGGCTATATGGAGATGCTCAACGTCTCATTTTACATAGAACTACCATTTTCTCCCAATAAGTTAATATGCAGACTATTATGATATAAATATCAAAATATAATGCTGTAAATAAACATCTGAAAGGAAATAAGTTTTTAATCAATCTTTTTAAAGTGTGTGAATAAATCCAAAATTGTAACATTCAAATCAATTCAAATTTATTGGCATGAATGTGTAACAACAATATTGCCAAAGCATCATACAAACTACAGATTCTGTAACCCTAATCCTTAAGGTCATTGCGCATGTGTGGCGTAGTGTGTGTGTTGTAAAAGATGAAGAGCGACAGAGGACCATCAGCACCTGTGATGTGCAGAGTTTTGCATGAACTTTGCACGTTTGAATCATTTATCACCATTGATTAACCACACGAAGAATATTAGATCTTTTAACAGTAGGCTAATTGGAATAGACCCGTGAAGTAACTTAACATGCATGCAATTCTCTGTTAGAATGCCAGTCGAATATGCACCGAACAAATTTCCTCCTGATGGAGTAACATTTGATAGAAACTTACAAATAAAGTGGGCAGCTGTTTTATAAGAGTACCGAGGCTTTAAAGAGGTGGTATTATGCTTTTAGGCTTTTTCCCTCTCCTTTATTGAGTTATATATTTTTTTTGTGCATGTAACAGGTCTGCAAAGTGAAAAAGTCCAAAGTCCAGCCCAAAGGGAGTTCCCATCTCCCACAGAAAGCTCTGCTCTGAACCGCTTGAAAACAGCTCGTTTGTAGTCCAGCCCTTCACTTCCTTTACTTGTGACGTCACTATGAAAACGCGTCATAAAGCTTGCCAAGCGGCTAGCGGGGTCAGGCACGCCCTCAAACCAAGCTAGTCTGAGAGGAGGCCCTTTGGCTCTCTGCATTATCATTGCGTGCGCCAGACAGAGGCCAACAACAGAAAGTTTTATATTTTACAGTTTTCGTATGTAATTTCATCACTAAATCCACTTCTGAGAAGTTTTGAGGTGAGAAATCAGCTCTGTAGATTTTGAATATTGACAGTTTTACGAGAAGTGGCGGAACAAAAATGAGTTAAGGAGCTCCGCAAGTGGCTGTGGGGGAAGCCTGTGCCAACCAGCGGGAGGAGCGTGAGGCCGGCCAGCCGCCCGCTCACAGAGCCCTCTGCTCCAGCCGTCACACAGGCCGCTGCAGCAACAACAAGTTGAAATATGGTGATTTTTGTAGTGGTTTACTTTTTTTTGTAGTGGTTTACCACTGTTTTAAGATGTGGAACAATGATGTTGTGTGGTTGTGGACTTCTGAGTAACTTATACCATCTGCTAGGTTACGGTTGCAGTCTGAAGCGGCTTTGAATTGGATGCACAGCAATGTGCAGTATGAGAAAAATATGGTGTTTTTTGAAAATTAAACCATGTAAACCTGTTCTGGTACAACCCCTAAATAAGATTTTGAACCTGAAAATGAGCATAATACCTACATAATACATAATTTAAAACTACACATATGTGTTTTAAAAAAAAAGTAGGAACCGATGGGCTTGGACTTGGAAGTCACAGGCTAGGTAGGGAAGTGAGAAACAGCATTACAAATTGCTGCTCTTGGTATTTTCACTGTATATATGAGAAAAACACATGGAATATTAACAGCTTTCTCCTCTTGGTGTTTTAGTCTTTGACATTCCCTTCAGTTTGAATGAATTTAAACGATATAGTTTCGTTCTTTCTATGTATGGAAAGAGCTTACTGATGGTACATGGATGGAGGGAAAAGAGGATGGACAGGCCAGTGGATGATGGTGACAAGTTCATATAAGTCTGGAGCAAAAAAAAAAACATAGAAAGAAACACAAATCAAAGGCAGAGAGTCAGCTCAAGCCTGAGAAACAAAACAAGAGTCTTCTGAAGGTAAAGGCTGAGGGAAAATGAAGAGAGAACAGCAGAAAGCCAGAGTTTGTGCTGTGCCTGAAGGAGTAAACATCTATGTGATCTGCTGTGAGAGCTGCTGCTTTTACTCTGGTACCTGCAGTGGTAACCCGGCTTGCTCTCTCTTGCCTCTTGTCTTTGTCTGTATCTCTCGACCTCAAGTGGCTCACTGTTCACCTTTCATCCCTTTATCCCTGCTTTATTCCTTCAGGTCAGGAGTTAGGGTGAGTCCTTTGATTATACGTGTGTGTGTGTGTGTGTGTGTGTGTGTGTGTGTGTGTGTGTGTGTGTGTGTGTGCGTGCGTGTGTGTGGGTGAGCCACTGCTACATTTTGCACTACCTGTGGAGGGTGAACTTATAAAGTTGGATAGATTTATATAAAGGCTTAATATTTTTATATTATAAAACATCTGATCCAAACCTGATTCATACAGTGTGTTCTACCTGTTATATGATGGATATGATATGACGACATATGTACTAAGTCACTTTTCCTACGGGATGCCCTTAACCTGAACTGATTAAAAATATCCTTTTGAGTAAATTCCACGCAAGTAGCACCGGCCCTTCTGTTGGAATCTCTGACTGCATCACCCAAAGATAGATTACCAGTGTTACGGCTCCCGCACGGGAGAACTGTAACAGATGGCACAGATAGAGAGAGAGAGAGAGAGGTTGACCCTCTCAACAGGACTTAATTTCACTGGCAGAGTAATCAGGAGGATAAAATCGTCAGGTCATTTAAAGGCAGCAGTATTACAGAATTGCCCCAGACATTATACATGAATGGAAAGATCAAAAATGTCCCCTGCTCTCATGCAGCATTCTGTCAACAAGTGGAGAGGCACCGCCATCAATAAACAGCAGGCGTCATGCATTTATGCAAAATAAATATCAAAATGTAGGCCTACTGAATTAAAATCTATTTTAATTTAGTTGTACTTAAGCAAATACAATTAATCCAATATTTCCATGAGCCATTCAGGTTATTAGTGCAAGAATGATCAATTTCTTTTAAATTTTGAATTATACGACCACTGTTGATTGTTGCTGGATGGGCTGTATTATTTTTCTCCTAAAATGCCTGTAGTTAAGCATTGTATCAACCTAATTTTTCATTGCCAGCTTAGACTTTGTGCCTTAAGGATGATGCTGACATGTCTAAATTGGATCTGATGGCATAATCAATTGAATGAACGTTTACTACAAATGTGTTTTGTGTATTAATGTCATATAAGGATTATGCTCACTTTAAAGTTTGCAGGAATGTTCTTGCCTCACTGTGGTAGTACAGTGTCAAATGGTTACTAGTTTCATATAGTTATATATATATATATATATATATATATATATATATATATGGTTAAACTATATAAATAGTTTATAGTTTTGTTTCATAGTTCTCTTCACGTGGGAGAGGTTTGCCTTCTGGGCTTTCTGCCTTTCATTTTTCCTAACCCTAACCAAGTAGTAAGGCTTTCTGGCAGAAAGCCCTGAGAGCAACTTCTCCCATACGCTAGCTCTCAGCTCCAGGCAAAGTAAGGAGGGCCCCCAGAGAATCCTTTGCATTGGGCCCCCTCTTGTCTAGAGCCGGGCCTGCACACAAGTATACTGTATGTTTTAGGGCCCTGTTTTTGTAAATCACGACACAGATGCAGGCTGTTGTACAAGCCAGCATCCCTTGGTCATGACCAACAGATTCTTGATGGGATTTTTGAGACCCAGAGGTGTGAGTGCGAGGCACAGTATACTGTGAAACTATTAAAATATGATGCTGTTCTTTGGTGGACATAAGAGCAAAAACAATTCATCAAGGAATTCGATAAACTCTATAATGTGATATATGATCGCGTTAACGCATTAACTAATTAACGCCGACAATTATTTTATCTCACGTTAACGCAGTTTTTAAAAAGTTATTATTGCTCACTGGCTCTGAATACACATACAGACAAACCATGGGTCACATGAGGGGTGGGATGTTGATCAGCTTGCAAATCACCCACCTAAACAAGCAGTGGAGGGAGGCTTTGGCAGACTACACTGGATGCAGCGTGTGGGAGAAGTAAGACAGCGCTACGTGAGTAAACAGCAGGCGCTCTATTGAGAGTAACCGTGGGATTGGATTTTGTGCCCTACACAGCTGTAGCCTTTTTAACTTAAATTAAAATTATAGGCTACATAACTTTACCTTCTGTGCCTACATCTAGTTTTGCGGGGATGCTCTGCCATGCAATTTCCCTCCTGTTAATGTCCTGATAACTATATAGTAAACAGTAACAGATTCAAGAAACTCACATACAGCAAGGATCAGTTTCTCTTCCAGTGATTTGTGCTGCTCGTTGCGTACAAAAAGTTCAAGACAATTTAACTTTGGTGTGCGTGCGTGAGGCGAGCACCACCGCAACAGTTTCACAGGAACGCACACGCTTGTCGCTACACCTTGTGCTCGACCAATGTTTGTGCTGATACCTGTTCGGAAAAAAAAACATGAAAACTGGACTCTGATGGTAACTTGTTTTAACAAGCTAGCTTAGGTTTAATATTTGAAATCTGGAATGCATCAAAGATATGAAAACAGAGCTATAAAAAGATAGAAACAGACAAAAGCCAGACAATGATCTATTGACAAATGATGAAAAAAAGTGAAAAAAAATGTGCCTGCTGTTATTAATCAGCAGTGTGAAGACTGGCACTCTGGGATCAGCTAGCCTCCCCTCCATTACTAAACAGCAGCACATTATGTGTTATCCACCTCAGCTCTGACAAGAGCTACTATAGCTGCTTGGTTAGGCTAATCACCATTTCACATAATAATAAATAATTATAGAAATGACAAAATAGTGGTTGTGAAGTATTTCTGGTGTCAAGTGATAACTTTAGTAATATATATAAAAAAAACCAGAATGAGTCTACAGCCATACTAACTGCTCTGTGATTTCACAATAATAAAACATTTGACCTGATGATAGATTACAAGGAATCATAGATATCTGTACAAAATAGAAAAATAAGACAACCCATGCTATTTCCTAGGGGTGTGGAAAATAATTGATTTTTAGATGCATGAATCAATTCACAAATGTCAATAATCGATTATTTAGAGGTTAACTGATAACATAATGTTGACGGAACAAAAAAGGCGGAACTCGGAAATGCAGAAGTGCAGCTCCGGACTGTCTGTGCGGAACACACAATGGAGACGTGTGATTCTCCCTGTTCGGCAGACACTCTGTTGATTGAATGACTGCTGCTACTAAAATGTGACATCATCAATAAATCAATGCGTACTTACGTTAATGATTTTCACCTGCACGCGGTGCAGCACGGTAGCGCTTAGCTAGCGTCCTCTCCTTATTCTTCAAAGGACAGCTACGTGACAGGCGGCAATAGTTGCCAAAAAAAGGAACACATTTATTAAAGGTTAAGTTTTAGTGACATCTAGGGGTGAGGGTTGTGAATTGCACCCCTGCTCCCCTATCCAAGCGAGTAGTATAGCTACGGTGCCTGAGACAGGACAAAGATGTCATCTATGAGATAGCAGAGAGTCAAGAAATCAGGTTTCTTTAGATAGATATATTAAGAAATCATATTTACTTAATTCAGTAAAACCATATGTTTTTTTTTTTTAATATTATTATTACTTGTTCATTAATAAACAGCAGCCACATCAAGAAATGAAGTGCTACATGATGTCTCATACTCCTGTAATACAGTATTTTACAACTTGGGAGGGTTGGCTCATCTGGACTACAATACCAAAGTAAATGAAGAACATCTCAAAAACTATTATTACATCTAGTGCTTCAAGTATGGCCGCTGACAGATAACTGGACAATGTAAGCTCACTGTTTCTGCACCACAGTCCATAATAAACCACGTAATACATGAAGTTTACAAAGGTATTGGCTGGTGAGGATCAAGGCTCACTTTGCTTAATTAGATAAGCAATCTGCAAATCTTGCCAAAATGTCTTTTTTATTTTTTTAAAATACAATAGAAACACAAAGTAGTACTGACAGCCATAATTTCAGCTTGTAGTAAAATGGTGCAACATTTTTAGTGGGCATTTAGCATGTGAAAGTACAAATTACACGTGTGCGCACAGTGGTGAAGCAATATCCAATAATAATATAATGCAAATTCTGAAAGTATTCATTATTGGTCACTTGATAGGCACACAGTCTTGTTATATATCACCATTAGCAGTAAAAAGAAATACATGTTTTCCACCAGGGCAGTAAAATGTGAAGTTTAGCTGCTGATCTGAGCTTCCCTGCTGTTACTGTTTTATTGCTAATAATATTCATCAGCTGTTTGACTCACCAAGGTAACGGCACATTTCTGTCCACGTAGCAAACCCAAAACAGAGCGCTGGAGAGAGAGAGTAACTACATGAAACTAATTCAACAATATATTTTTTTATACCAGCGAAGGAGCAGGTTCTAGTGCTGGCAGCATCATTTCAACATCAGTTATGTTTTTACTTTTTTTTAATGTCTGTACTAGGGCTGAGCAATAAAACAATATTATTGCTATATAATTTTCCTCAATATAAATATAACAAATGTTAAAAAATATTTATATATATATAATTTTACTCATGCATATTTTTATGGTGGAAGAAATACTTATCTTTTATTGATCATTATAATAGTTCTGAATGTTTTGTGAAGTGATCCACTGTTTGGTTTCTTTCACTCAGAAATAATCATTTGACATCTATCATGATAATTTCCGATATCAATATCTGTACCACAACCACGGTTTCTGTTGATTAGCTTTCCTGTGTTAATTTTGTGTTGGTGGGAACTATTGGCTCTCTGTTAATATCATTATAAAGAGTATGGTGTAGAAAAGTGCAATGAATTGGCCCTAAATAAATAAAATCGAATTGAATGATTTTAGATTGTACTCTTAACGAGAGTAGAACAGAACAGATGAGGAAGGGTGGAGAACAGAGTCTAGCATTTCTCGGAATTAAGGGGTTAACTGATTGTACTGGGCTGTCCCCGACTAAGGAGTTACATAGTTGATTCAGAATCATCAAGTCCTGCCTATAGTCGCCTGATAGTCGAAACATGTGTGTTTTTGTGTGGCGATTGCGAGCTGGGGGGTGTTACACACGGTAGCTCTGCTTTAATCATCATTTCATTCATTCAACTTACACTGTAATTTACAGCTAAACTGAGACTTTTTGAAGACCCTTTTCTCTCTCTCTCTCGCCTGTCATTTACCGGCCTTGTGCAGTTTTACGTCCATTCCGTGCTGCCGACAACTGCATGCACGTTGCAGTTCCTCGCAGGTCTATTTCAAGTAGCTGGCTATTTAAAAATGATATAATAGTCTTTGTGTGGTTCATCGGCGGTGATAAATGATCCAAAAGTCCCGCAAGGTGTGGACAACTCCAGTGAGTCTGGGCCTCTGCTCGTCTCTTGAGCAAGTGTTCATCTTTTGCTACTGCACACATCCACACATACACTTACACATATGCACTGACGACCCAGGGTTAGGGTTACAATTTTGGATTTATTTACGCACATTTATTGAAAGTTTTTTTCTTTTTACATGTTTATTTACAGCATTAAACGTTGAAATGTGTATTTTAATAGGCTGTATATTAATTTATTGGGAGAAAACTGGTAGTCCTATGTAAAATCGGACGTTGAGCAGCCCCATATCGCCAAAATGGCATGATCCTTGTTTTGCTGCAAAGCTTCGACTGTGAGATTGGGCATTTTATGTGCCTTGCAGTGGCCACTGTCTTAACTTTGTAGTTAACAATGTGGCCTTGTGAGGTCTGCAGGCAGTTGACTTCTTTACAACAATCTAGGAGATTTATAACTTTTTCTTTGCCTACACCTCTCGCTGGGATGTGTTAAAACAGAACAGAGTGTGGCCTTTAAATGACACAAGATGTGAAAGTTGGGTAAATGAGCTCAAACGTCAGTCCGTCTGTCAGTGGCAAAAACAAACACTTTAGTGGATATACTTTGCCTGCAAAAATGACGTTGCAGCACTCCCTCACTGCTGACAACTGCAGCAGGCTCACTCAATACTGAAACAATTTCAAAAAATGTTGTCCCCATTACTCACTTTGGGATTTTATACAAAAACATGGCAAAATAAGGTCCAGGTTGAAAAATACTGAAGTTACCCTTTAACAACAGTGGCTACAACACCTATGTGAATGGAATGCTATAATTGCATGTATGAAACACATACTGGGATGCTGCACTAAACTGGATTAAAATGATTCCTCTAGTGGAGAATAATGATTTTAATAAAATTTTAGTCTGGATATGCTGTTGATTGATGCTTCTGGGAACAACTAAACCACTCGAAACAGTGTTTTGCACAACTCCAATGAGACTAAGGAAAATTAAACTCTTCCACACTTGCACCACTTTTCAAATGCAGCAAAAAGATATTTTTTCCCCCTGAGGGTCTTCCTGGCTCACTGCTGATAACCCTCCACTTAACTACAGACACACACACACACACACACACACACACACACACACACACACACACACACACACACACACACACACACACACACACACACACACAAACAAATACAACATCATCAGTAGGGAGACATGGGTTACACTTCATCTGCCTGATTCTGGTGTATGAACAGGATGACTTGTGTCACTGAGGCCACACAGCAACAAAAACAGATGCTGCTACTGTGTGGTCTGCCTGAGTCACTGAATCCAACATACAGATAATCTTTTGTGTCTTCAGGAGCCAGTAATGTGCTGTGAAAACATTATGAGCGGCAATATGTTTCACATAGTCCATTTTTCCCAGCCACCTTTGAGAGGCATTATTTCTTCCTGAGCCCATGAGATTCAGGAATAGGTAGCAAATTCAGTTTCCTGCAACCAGGTTATGTTTACAAGGGCAACACAACTGAGATGCTCCAAAAACATCTTACACTAGACTGCACAAGGCATTCCTAAAACTATGTCTCCTCATTGTCAAAGAGGTGATTTATGTGGATTACCCAGAGTACCAGGGCATAGTTTTTGGAAAGAGATGTTTTTTTATTAATGTCAATGCTGCGAACACCACATCTGATTCACATCCATTGTACGAGGACCCCGTAGAAAACAAAACATCAGCACATTAAAATAAAACTATCTGAATGTCCACTATACAGTGGAGACATACCAATTTCAATGTTTATGATAAGCATCAAAGTTTATTCTTGACCTTGAAAATATGCAAGTAAGGTTAAATCAAGGGCAACTGGACTGGAAGATACTGGAAGACATTTTGCCTCTCATCCAAGAGGCTTAGAAGTGAAGAAGCCTCTCAGTGAGGAAACTGTACTAAATATTTCTGTTTCTACTTCGCTGTGAAACTCAGCTTATGTCTGTCCTTCTTTTCCCCTTATGTCTTTCTTATAGCCTAGAGCCGGGGCGGAATATTGGTGTTATGAGGTATACCGATATCATTTCAAAAGAGATATATAATTAGACAAGTTGGAGAGTGAAGTATTAAAAAGGTAAAACAAGAAACAAGCTACTACAAATAGCCCCCAAACCCTTAGCAGAAAATACCGATATATATTTTGTATCGGTATTCAGCCTAAACTCTGACTTTTGGTCTATATCGCCCAGCCCTATTATAGCCGACTTCTTGTTCTCTTATTTCTATTCTGTTCTTTTGTTCTACCTGTCCTCTTAAGATTTCATATAACAACACCTTTTTAGTGCACATTTTTCACATTTCAAAACCTACATTTCCTTTGCTTCCCCTGCTTCCCTCCCTCCTCCCTCGCTGTCTGCCCTTCTGTACCTTCCTCCCTCCCTCTTTCCTTTTGATCCTTACTGACTTTTCTCTCCAGCAGTGTTCAGACTGATTTGATCTGTCAGTCTGCAGGGCTGCAACACCTTCATTCTTTCACCTAACACGAGCTAGTGAAGCTTGCAGACATCTCAGCACAACACATTTCCAGAGCAGAGTCTATTTTCTGGAGTCCTTATGTGTCCCAGATCACTGTCTTAACTACCATTTATCTCCACCATACTGCTGTCTCTTACAGTTTTTCACAATCACCTTCATGCTGACAGTGGTACTACATTTATTAGGTACCACAAGAAGACCTTTTTTGCTTAGTGCTATTTCTAATGTTTAGTGAAAAAACCCTGCAGCAGTGGGCATTACCGTGGTGGTGAGATTCAGAGATGTGGGGTTACACTGACTTGGATTCTGTATTGTTATTTGTGTAATCTTTTTGTAACTTTTGTTGCCATGGTGGATAATATTCTTCTTATGGATTGGGCAATAACCAACTGTACTATATGCAATGTATATGTAATTTTATACTGTATGTTAAGGTAACAAATACAGAAGACACAGTATTGTCTTATGTTCTTTATCACTATTATCACCATAGCTTACAATAAACACAAGGGGAGCCCTCCTTTGCAACAAACTAGTGGAATGAACACAGAAAAATAAACAGACATAAATCATGAATTTCACACACATCAAATGGATCCAAACATCCCAAAAAAGTAGCATGGATGAATTTCGGACTGTCCGAGGACTGTAGGAGGTGCGCTTGACTTTTAGGATGATATACAAGAAAGTGATGTAGCACGTTATCCCGGGGCTAATAAAACAAATCACAGTGGGAAGCGATGGTAAGTTCTGAAGTTTGAGCTCTAGAGACACAAGGCATGAATGTAATCTTAGTGTTTGATTGGTGGTTCCACAAATAACAGTGGTGTTTGAGCTGACTGGGGGGGTTATTCACAAAATGCAATGCACATGTGTTGATGAAAAGCACCAATCTCAAAACAACATTGGTGTGTCTTAGGATAGTGGCCCCATTCGACCATAATTGCTTATGGTGTGTTTTCCACTTGCTTTCTTACGAAATAGCATGTGACTGCAATCCATTTTTGAAATTAAAGGATTATTTCAGTTTATTTCTACATCTTCTTTTCTGTTAGTTATGATAACACCATCCTCACAAATGATCTACTGATATCCGGGAACCAAAGTCCGACGATCAGACAGATCACCTGTCATGGTGTTGAGTTTGAGTTTAGTTATTTCCTGTTTTGTTTTGTAGAGTTCTTTCTCATGTGTCTTGTGTTACTTTACTTCCTGCCTTTGTGTGTTTCCCACCTGTTTGAGAGTTATCCTCTCCTCATTTTAAGTCTGTGTGTTCCCCTTTTCTGTTGCCAACCTTTCTGCAGTGATTCCCTGTGTTTGTTATTTTTGCCTGATTTACTATGCTTCTTTTGGATTTTCAGATTTCAGGTTATTACCTGTCCCCTTCTGGATTTGCTTGCTTTTGTATATGAACTGCTCTTCTGGTTTAGAGCTTTGCCTGTCTCACCGTTAAAACCTTTTATCTGAACCTGTCCTGCTTCGATGTCTGCATCTACGTCTACTCCTTTGTGTTCCTGTGTTCTACGCTAGGTCTAATTTTGACACCATCAGTTTATCTAGATGATCTAAATGGATTTGGAGGTCAAAATGAAAACTGGGAATTTGTTTCCAACCCATCTTATCATCTAACTGCTCTTGTTTTTGACCCTTTTGACTTCTTTCTAGTTGCTGTGTTCCCAGATCCCAGTAATTAGGAATGATAGACAAAACCACGAAATGAGACCAAAAGTTAAAATAATAGACCAGAATTATCTTTTGTTTTAGATGACCTTAGAGGGTGAATTTTCAGTCCTGTCCCGTCTTAATCCCAGAAGGACGACTGCCATCCTATCCCATTCCCGAAAAAAATAACTTTTATTCATATTAGAATTGCATTTTTATATCAGGGCTGTCAATCAATTAAAATATTTAATTGCTTGATTGTCCATACTCAGCTTGCAATTAATTGCAAATGTACCTTCAAGGAATATATATTTTTTTATTTTACTACTCATATCAACATGATGTAGGATATGTCTATTTTTCTGCTTGTTAAGTCGCCAGCCGCTGGTTTTAGAACAGAGAGGATGTCAGAATGGACTGGCAGGTTTAAGAACATTGCAGACTGGCACGCTTCTTGATTTCCCAAACTACGGGGTAGGCCGAGCGTAATAATTACAGAACGCAGGTGCGTTAATCATGTGTCAAAAACATTTGTGGCTTTAAAAGGAGTTTGTGTTGACTCACTATTATCAAGTAAACTTTGACCTGATTTCCAGGTGCTGGTCATATAATTAGAATATCATCAAAAAGAGTGGCATGACACAAGGAATGCGACAGCTGAAACCCATGTCTTGCATACGTCTGTGCATGGTGGTTCTTGAAGCACTGACTCCAGCTGCGGTCCACTCTTTGTGAATCTCCCCCACATTTTTGAATGGCTTTTGTTTCACAATCCTCTCCAGGGTGCGGTTATCCTTATTGCTTGTACACTTTTTTCTACCACATCTTTTCCTTCCCTTTGCCTCTCTATTAATGTGCTTGGACACAGAGCTCTGTGAACAGCCAGCCTCTTTAGCAATGACCTTTTGTGTCTTGCCCTCCTTGTGCAAGGTGTCAATGGTCATCTTTTGGACAGCTGTCAAGTCAGCAGTCTTCCCCATGATTGTGTAGCCTACAGAACTAGACTGAGAGACCATTTAAAGGCCTTTGCAGGTGTTTTGAGTTAATTAGCTGATTAGAGTGTGGCACCAGGTGTGTTCAACATTGAACCTTTTCACAATATTCTAATTTTCTGAGATACTGATTTTGGGGTTTTCATTAGTTGTCAGTTATAATCATCAAAATTAAAAGGAATGAACACTTGAAATATATCAGTCTGTGTGGAATGAATGTATACATTATACAAGTTT
>NC_060155.1:1348898-1409129 GCF_021292245.1 Micropterus dolomieu | reverse complement strand
GTGCTTGGACACAGAGCTCTGTGAACAGCCAGCCTCTTTAGCAATGACCTTTTGTGTCTTGCCCTCCTTGTGCAAGGTGTCAATGGTCATCTTTTGGACAGCTGTCAAGTCAGCAGTCTTCCCCATGATTGTGTAGCCTACAGAACTAGACTGAGAGACCATTTAAAGGCCTTTGCAGGTGTTTTGAGTTAATTAGCTGATTAGAGTGTGGCACCAGGTGTGTTCAACATTGAACCTTTTCACAATATTCTAATTTTCTGAGATACTGATTTTGGGGTTTTCATTAGTTGTCAGTTATAATCATCAAAATTAAAAGGAATGAACACTTGAAATATATCAGTCTGTGTGGAATGAATGTATACATTATACAAGTTTCACTTTTTGAATGGAATTACTGAAATAAATAAACTTTTTGATGATATTCTAATTATATGACCAGCACCTGTATAAACAACTGACCTATGATTCCCATCCCACCTACTCACAGTCACTTTTACAGTCCTTGCCAAAGGATGATGTCAAGCAGAGTGCATCTGAAGGCAATGCTGTGCAGCAGTACAACTGAATATTGAAAACTGGATCAGTACTAGATCAATATTGTGTATTAGATGATTCTTAAATCTCTGCACTCCATGGTATCAGGAGTAAACACGTGGTATTAATGTTTGCCTAACCATATTGTTGCCACTGCTAAACACATCCTCTCTCTACTAATCTGTCTCTAAACCATATTGTTGTCTCTAAAGCATGTGACGCACCCAAGACCCCCTGCAGCGAAGCCATCACCCCAGCAGGGAGGAAAAGTCTGCTGACTCTGTCTTCCTTCTCTCTGTGTTTACATCAATCATGCCAAACTCTTGTTTGTTTCAAAGCTTGCTTTATTTTGTGCTGTCAGACGGCAGGCTTCATACAGAGCAGCACAATATACCTCCCAGCATCTGGCTACTGATCAAACAGCTCCAACTATCATCAAGCTGTGCTTTCGTAACTATTAGGCCTACGAGTGAGAAACTCTTGTTAAGCAGAGCAGCCAGTTAGATTGAAAATCCTTACATAACCTTAATATCTCTGCACAAGGTCAATAAACTCATCATCGTATTATGCTTTCAATACATCAGCAGACAGCATGTTTCGTGTACCAACACGTCCTCACTCCCATCTCATGAAATACTGCCACCTGGTCAGTGGCCTTAAGTGGCCATATCAAAATATGCGCTGCGTGTCATTTCTAGACAAGTCAAGTTAGCAACAATAAATAACCTAACTTTCTTAGGTTTAGGTACAAAAAACAACAAACAATTCCTTAGTCTTGGACACAAAAAACGCTTCCTTCGGCTGACGCACAAAAAACACTTGCTTATGCTTAGACACAAAAACACTTCCTTAGGCTTAGACACAAAACACTTCCTTAGGTTTAGGTACAAAAAACACTTCCTTTGGCTTAGACACAAAAGCACTTCCTTAGACTTAGACGCAAAACCACTTCCTCAGGCTTAGACGCAAAAAACACTTCCTTAGGCTTAGACACAAAAGCACCTCCTTAGGCTTAGACGCAAAACCACTTCCTTAGGCTTAGACACAAAAAACAGAGCTTACTAGCTCTGTGATTGGTCAGCGTCAACAACAGCGTCTTTGTGATTGATAGCATCAACTCGACGTGTAGTTACATTTTTGAGATGCACGTCAGGCTACGCAGTAGGTGACGTCGTAGGGAAGGGGCCGTCGATTTTACTTTAGGCACAAAAAAACCCTCAACCCCTAAACTAGGGCCTTTGTACCACTCTGAGCCCTAAAAACTGGAGTATCACAATGCAATGAAGTGTAGCAAACTGAAAAACAACAGTGTTATATGACATGTTGAATGCTGTCTTTGGCCACCTTGTCTTGCAGTGCCCTGTTTCCATGTTGGCGTACAGACTTCTTACGTTCACGTAAACCTGGCGCCTAAACGGCACACCTCACTCGCCCAACAAACACTATAAAAATTACATTTGTGCCTTTTTAAGGGCAAAACATTCTTAATTAATAATTCAGTGCAAACACAAGCAAGAAGGTATTACCAAAAATGTACAAGGTCCCTGAAGGTTCAGACGTGTTGTTCAGTTCCTGAAGAGAAAAAAGCCAGCCTATTTGTGTGAACACTAAAGATGTCACCAGGGCTTCAACTGACATGAGGATGCGTTTCTGGCTTTCAGAGGGTGTATGAACGCAGCAGTAGCACAAATAGCAATGGAACATACTGAGGCAGAAACAATATGAAAAGTGGATATTATGAAAAAGGTCGGAAAGTATTGAAATATGTAACAATTCAGGTTTTGATATGCATATGCAGCATATAACATACTGTTTACAGCAATGTCAAGATTAAGAGAGAGCTTAAGTAAGAGATATTAACAGGATGGTGCTGACAATAACACTTTCCACCACAGGAGCCATTACATACCGATCACCTCTTTGTGAGTGAGGTGAGAAAACTCTACATATTCACTCCACATTCCACATTCTGTCTTTGTGCCTATCCTGCCATTTCCTTTTGGTCAGCCTCTCTGCATCTCTGTCCTGAATGTGTACTGCGCAGAGCAGTCGCTGGGCCACAAATAATCAACACAGGTCTTTACAGTCTGAAAGAGCAAAAAGATCACACTGTAACACTGGACATGTGAGACATTCCATTACTGTGACAGTCTGAGGAAACAGAGCTGCTGCAGCGGAGCTTTCACTGCTCCACAGCAACTACGGAACTCTTATGCATCAAGTTGCATATAATACATGTCCTACAGTGTTGTTGTTGTTGTATGTGTTCAGTCCACTCTGTGCTGCTGTATGCTAAAGTTAACTTTTATGTGATTAGAACATATTGTAAATTACTTTGGTAAGTTATTGTTTTTAGAAGATTAGTTGCAGGCCTTGCAGAGCTTTTTTTGAATACACTGGGAGCTGAATCTTGAAATTCAACTCATTTGTTTTACACATTTAAAGCTGTATTTATCATTTACGGTCGGTGCTTGCATAGAACCTTTCTAGTCTTCTGACCACTCAAAGCTCTTTTACACTATGTCACATTTAGCCATTCACACACTGGTGGCAGAGGCTGAGGTGCCAACTGCTCATTAGAGACAGAAATTAACATTCATACACATTCAAACACAGACGGCACAGCCATCAGGAGCAATCTGGGGTTCAGTATCTTGCCCAAGGTCACTTCAACAGGCAGACTGGATCTTCCGATTTGCCGGCTACCTCTACCTCCTGGGCCATAGCCACAGTGTAATCTTACACATGTTTGACCTATGTGGTAGTACAGCTAACGTGTTAACAAACAGCCTATTTATACATCCAGCACAGACGGAGCAACAATAGTATTCAATTGTAGTGGTATTTCTGGTCACCCAATGAATGTTTCACTCTGTAAAATAGTCCACTATGTTCATCAACTAATGTCAACTTTGTGTTCTGCTGTTTGGTGTGGGCAGCTCATGAACCACGGGTATGTCGGGACTTCCTTGCTGAGAACAGCTGCCTGCTGCTGTTGAAAACAGGGTGTATGACAGCGGTGAGAATCAACTGAACAGTAAAGTTGTGGGTAATGAAACAGCAGGAGCAGAAGGAAACTCTTCAAAACAAGCCTATGGACTGTTTGCTGAACAGCAGCCACTGCGGTGATAAATACAGCATAATGCTAATGCCAATGCTCCAGCATATATAAAATTTTAAATGATCCCGCAATTTCGAACAAACTTGTATAGCAATGATCATCAGTGGTAATTCATTATGCTTGCAGGCACAGAAGTCATGAGCAAAATGTGTGTGAGTGATTAACTTTAGCATAAATTCATATTAATAAAGCCTGCAATTTAGGAAAGAAGAATAAACATGACTGATGGGTGACAAGGGACGGTTGTTGAAAATTAGCATCTGCTATTAACACTGTGATACTTGCATCAGATGTTCTTAGTTTGTCTATGTACACTGTATCTGTCTCTATCTAATAAACCATAAATAAATAAGTTTCTCTCCACCTAATCAATGTTATTTGTTATAATGGACCGTGTCAGCATTCATTGTAACCAAAAATTGGGAAGCAGTGGCACAGCTCTTACCTTGCCAATGTACTGGCGCTCACTGCCTGTGTACTCCTCCTGCAGGAAAAACTGGTTCCACATCCAGCCTCGTCTCACTCGTTTGAGCAGCTTCTCATCTCTGGTCACTGCTTCCATTCCCTCCCCATCTCCTGCTTCTGTCCTCCGTCCATTCAGAGATAAAGCAACCAGAGACAGGCCAAGAAAGAGCCACACAACGCCCAGTAAGATAGTCCTCATTTTTCTGGAGGAGGAGGTGTAGGTTGTACAGGTTACAAATGTTTTTTCTTCCCAGCTGAATCACCTTGACTTGGGAGATGAGTCCATCAGGCGTAGTCTCTCAGGTTTTTACTGACCGGGAAAAAGAGCTGTGGAAGAAGTAGAGGAACAGAAATGAGCACATGGCTGGGCCAAACAGCGCAACACTGAAGTATGTATGCAAATCAATCAATTGTGCCAACACTTGACATAGAAACATCAATTTGTCATGGTCAGTCATGTTTTTTGTTTTCGTTTACGCTTTGAGTTTGGAAGTCCGAAATTTCCACTGGAAAATTCCGACCTCCGCCTGTGACTGGAACACAGCATTAGGGCAGTTTCAATAGTGTACCAGGGACTGTGGGCTGCTTAACCTTAAACAGATCATCAAATTGTTATGTTTATTGCAATTTCAGACAGACCGGAGCAGCTTCAGTGTCTCTTCTACTCTGCAGGAGTGTTAAGTTACCATCAATGAATCTCAACACGCCTTGCACTGAAATACTGCTTTCAAATGCAAATGCATCAAAAGCAACCCAGGAACACGGGAGTCATGGCCTTCAAATAACATCCTTAAAACCCTTCTGAACGTGAAATACCTGAGTAGGAAGTTTCCAGTTTCAGTGAAAGGAGAACTAGAAATAATAACAGTATTTCTTTTGAGAGGTAAGTATGACATGACTATGTTGCTGTACTTATGGAATTAGTGTTGTTGGAATGTACGTTATATTGAATTTATAAAGACAACATGGAGGAAGGTTTGAGATTGCACCAACACCATTTTAAAGAGTGTCGGTTCTTTTTTGGTCTGACCGTGTCCCCCAATCATCAAAAACACATAAAAAAGCAATCAATAAACTGTCATCTTAATACAATGATTTTTATTGTGCATGTAAAAAATTATACGTGAATATATGGAAGTTCAAACAATGATTACAAAATATGAATAGTAAAATGACAAAATCAGAATAAAGATGAATAGAGATAAACAATTCCCACAAGAGGAATCAGATCAGGAAACAGGGAGGCTCAGTACTGTAATATGATAATAAGTATTTGTAAAACAGGTGAAATTAAAAAGAAAGAGTTCTGTCTCTAATATTGGTCTGTTAAAATAAATAATAAAAAGTAAAAAACCTGCTTCTTGTATCAGAAGGTAAGATCATAATAGAGGACATGGACTATAGACAATGGACTAGCATTTCAGTGCTATTTCCATCAGTCAGCCATCACTCCATGGATCATTTTATATGTCTTATTTTGGTGAGAACACATGATCACAACATGAAATTACATATGTCATGAGCAGCACTATTTGGACAGCTTTGCATTCGCATGTGGTTGTACAGCATATTCGCAAAACACTATGATTTGATCATTTCACTGATATAGTTTCCGCTGATGACATTAGACAATTCTAAGGTAAATTATATAGTATGCTTCACGCAGTTCCCCAATAGCAAGTACTTTGATGAACCATCCTATAAAAGTCAAACACACACACAGTTCTGGAGAGTTCTCTAAATCTCCTAAACGGCCACAACAAGCACCCAACAATTTTTACATGCAGACAACCGAGCTGAATCTCCTCTTTTATTCCCTGATAACGCTGAATATTCCCATTCACCACAGACATAGATTTATTTTTGCCTCGCATACTTAAACGCACTCCCACCGCCCAGTCATTAGTACCACACAGAGGAAGATCTTTAACAAAAGTGATGTAGTCAGACCATCATTAACACAACAAAGGCAGGTTTCCACAGAAAAGACCATGAAGAGGCTGTGGCAGCAGCAGACAGAGCATTACTGGAACCTGAGTGAAGATACTGACGAGGTTAAGAAACGAAAGATAAGTGACATGTAATCTTCACAATCTACAGCTACTGAAGGCTACGGCTTTAAAAGGCCTTTTATCAAGATGTGTGTTTACACAATGAAAGGAGTGAATGATTCACGGATGAATGTGCTTTCACTGCTGTAACGTGTAATGATGAAGGTGATATTAAATACCTCCTTTCTGCACAATTTCTTAAAAGCTTATTCTTTACACTTCTGCTGTCCTTCACATCCATCTCTACTTATAAGCTGAGTTTTAAGCCCACTTTCTTTAACCTGCACTACATGATATTTTCCTTATCAGAATCAATAAAGTAATTCTGATTCTGATTCTGATAAGGAAAATATCAACTAGTGCAACTAGTCTTGTGTATTGACATTGAATCGCATGACTGTGTGTAATGTGACTGGAGTCGTTTACAGTGATGAATTCACAGAGAAATATCAACAACTTCACTTATCACATTTGTCTTTTGGTTGTATGTTTTACCGTAAACTTCCTTTTTTATTCTTTCACACCCCTTCATCTCTATGAGTTACATCATGGAGAAAAAAAGAGGTGGGCATGGCCACAATGACATCACCCATTGGTTTGTGGACTAATGTTTTGGACATATACAGTAGGGGTGTGGAAAATAATTGATTTTTAGATGCATCGCAATGCAAACTTGGACGATTCTGAATCGATTCACAAATGTCAATAACTATTGACAATTGATAACGTAACATTGACAGAACGAAAAAGGCGGAACTCGGAAATGCATAAGTGCAGCTCCAACAGAAACATGTTCTCCCTGTTCAGCAGAGACAGGCAGCTGTTGAATGAATGACTCCTGCTACTAAACTTTCACATGATCAAAAAAATCAATGCGCAACTCACGTTAATGAGTTTCACCCGCACACGGTGCAGCACAGTAACGCTTAGCTACCGTTCTCTCCTCCATTCTTCAAAGGAGAGCTAACGTTACTTGACAGGCAGCAGTAGATGACGGTGAAAGAGAGCGGAGCGGAGGAAAATATGAGCGCTATGTTTCAGTCTGGCAGTAATTGTACAGTGTAATGTGTGCGTTAATTAAAGTCTAGGGTTAGGGTTAGGGTTAGGCATCTCATGGTCGGCTTGGAGGGACTAGTTTGCGTCCTTTTTTTCCATGTGTAAACCTCATTCACTTACTGGTAAGGTTAGCTAGTTAGTCTGTGTGTTTGAGATCAGTAATTCACTTGAAATATATTTAATTAGTTAAACGGTTTAATTAAGGTTCGGTTTAAATCGTGACTAGTCAACCAGTCGAATTAATAATTAACAGATTAGTCGACTACGAAAATAATCATAAGTTGCTGCCCTAATAGACCCACACACACACACACCCTCACATACAGACATTTAGGTTGTCCCTGGTTGTCACAGGTAGAATTATTCTTTATGCTTTTCATTAAGTTACTTATTTAATTAAGTTTATTATTATTATTCCAGCACTCATGGCTGTGCCGTGTTGTTTATTTATTTTGCTTGACTGTTTCTCCTTTTTATTTCTCCATCAGTTGTTTCTTATATCAGCTGTTTTTTGTTTTTGTTTGTTTTTTCTCTGCCCCAAGCCCCCCTCCACGTTCTCTTGCAGGTTTTGTTACTTTCTGCAATTGCTGTTTTCTCTCTGCTATTCCCTGTTGTCCCCACCCCCCATCCCCGTTCTCACGCAGGTGTTGTCTTTTCTCTGTGGTGTCTGTGCAGTGTTTGTGCCCCACATCCCAATTTCTGCCTCCCTGTCTGGCCCGGTGACAAATCAATACATATTTAAATAAATAATAAAATAGACAAATACTTTCTTGTTAAAGTAAAATCTGTGTGGCACAACATGGTATCCAGCTCTATACCAGGCTGCTGGGCAGGACAGGTTTAAAAAAGAAAAAAGAAATAAACAATACTGTTAGGTTTAGGTGTAAGATGAGCATATATATTTAACATTAGCTTTCCTGAGAAGACAATTTCTAGAGATTATTGCTGAGGAGGCCTCAGCAATTAGCAATTCCGATAATTATTGCTGAGGAGGCCTCTGCAATAATTATCGGAATTTTGTCTTGACTGTGGCTTGTAAAAGTGGTTCAGAAAACTGCTTTGATTGGACAAATACTGAATGATTCAATTAAATACATATTTTGTGATCGCAAGATTACAAATTCCTGAGGACTGATTAATGCTTGGTGGTTAAAATAAGTATTGGATCATGTAAATCTATTATCTATCTATTATTATTATCTAAATGTCTAATCATCTAGTCTAACATTTAAATCTTGATTTTCACTGACTTGCTTCTTATTAGGTCAACCTGAAGTTTAAGCCCCATTTATGGAAGATCTCATTCTTTCTCTTTCATCTCATGATAAAGCATTTAAATCTTCAAATGTAGGCTCGTCCTGTTTTTCTTTCCCACCTCTCCTTCATGACTGAGGAGTTTTCAACAGAGGGTGCCCGTACAGATTTACAATCTGTTGGCAGGAAGAGATGGTCATCTCAGTGCTGTTGTGAACTGGTTGCCTGTAGTCTGAAGTTGTGAGGATTATAGCAGCCTTACACCAGTGATTAAGGTACAGTATATACAAATTTTCAACAACACTAGTCCTTCACTACACACGGAGTGGGCAAATCTCATTCCTCTCTCTTCTTCATGCATGATTTCATAGAGACAAATTGTCTTGGCTTTAAATAAATATTTCCCTCAAAAAATAAGACTGACCACTCAGTGGTTGTAGCCTTTTAAAAAAACACTTCCCCAAAACTGCCTTTGTGCACTTAAAAACTGAGCTGGATCAATAAATCCATACACATTCACACTGACGGATCTGGATGGAACACTAACACAGCAATTACGATGCTGAAAGGAAATGTGCTTTTATCTTCCCGCACAGAGCTCCGTCAGTGTCCTGCTGCAACGAGCACAAGCAATGTTCTTTTTTATCTTAACTACTTTCCATGCAAATGTAACCCATTTGGTTCTGTTTACACGGCATGGCAACACTTTGTTCACACCGGATCAATGGCACATTTTTAGGGTTCAGAGATACTTTTTGGACAATAACAAAAAACTATTTGGGGCTGCTCATCAGGGGAAAAAAGACATGATCATGAACCAACTGATTAAAATGACTTAGGAACTAATCAAGTAATTAGGCTCATTGGCTTACAGAGATTGATGTGAAGGATAATACACCTTATCAGTTCACATTATCAGCACTAGGGTGCAGCCCTGTTATGCAACAGTGGATTTCAGCCATCAGCAGTCACAACATGACTGTGGTGAAGGCTTACCAGCTGGTTGAAGCAGAGAAATTCCTGTATCACAACCATATGAACTAACATACACAAGAAAATTATTCTTTTATTGTGTGTTGTAAAGACGTTAAATCTTGACATGACCGGATAGACCAAAAACATGTTGAAGCCCTGAACTGATGACTCATAAAGCTTTCTCACTCGTCTCTTGCCCTTCCTTGTCTCCATCTTGCTCTTGCTAATGTTTTCTCTCCCTCTCTCTCTGCCTGAACTGCATTAGTTCCATTAAATTACTGCTTTATGAAAAGGCTTTAACTGAATCAGGTGAAGAACACACAGGAGACTGATTGATTCTGGCTGGACACCTTCACTTGGTTTTTAACGAGCCTCACCACTCCGTTATTGTGCAGTGAAAGAGGCCAGAACCTTCAAGTTTTCCAGTTCAAAGGGATTTCCCCCATCGCCTAGTTATTCTAGTGTGTATCTGAGTGTGTGTGAAGTCACCAAAATGCTCTTAATGCACTGTTGTGCTGGCCTAAATCCAAGCCTTCAAGAAGCCAACCAAATTTACAGCAGATTAAATCTCACATCTGCTGATAATTCATTTTCAATTGAGTGCTATTTGTTAACCAGCCTAACTCAGTGAGGTAAAAAAATAGCCCCCATGAGATTTTTTTCTGTCCAGTATCTCCACTATGGGGTGTATGGGGTGTAAATTTTCAGTAACCATACAACAGACAATAAACAGTCCATTTTTCACAGCATACAAAATGTTTTAGAATTCTGAATGTATGTATGTCTCCCCAGAGGTATCAAACAATTTCAGAATGGTATGAAAATCAACTTAAAAGGACTTTTCAGTAGTAAGGAGCCTGTCCTCCACAGACAAACAACCATATAGGAAGTTTTAGCCACACAAAATTATGACTCATGTTTTACATTTGTTGTGGTAGTGCCATCTAAGTGTGTGTACAGCGCAAACACATGACAAAGATGGCCATGTAATATAAATATCCGTAAAGTTGTACTCTGGTGGTGGAGGGTTAGCCACCTTTCACCTGGGAGACCAACATTCCGTTTCATGTGAAACAAGATTAGTTTGTTTTTTTAATAAAGTTAAAGTATAGCTTTAGCTATGTTAGCTTCGTAGCGTTAGCTAGCTAGCTAACTTGTTAGTCTTAAAGGCGTTGACAGCCCCTCGTTGCCCCTAACCCCTTGTTGGTAGTAAGAGTTAGAAATCCATCACATTGTAATTGCTTTTTCTTTTTACAGTATTATTATACAGTTTTATGTAGAATGAATAAGCCTGATCTCAACCTTTCAAAAAGCACAAATGCTTAGGCTACAAATTCAAATTCAAATTAGCTTTATTGGCATGAATGTATAGCAACAATATTGCCAATGGCTACATAAACAGTGAAAGTATTAAATTCTAACAATAGGTTAATGCACCAAAGTGTCAGGAGCAAAAATCTGCCTTTAAACTTGAAAGAAATAATGATTTAACATTTATCATGATAATTATCTATATATTTCGAATGGTATGAATTACATAATATAGGAATAACATTTTTATCATATCGCGCAGCCCTAATTATGCGTGTAATTCCTCTTTTATCCAGAGATGCTTTTAATCATGTTGACAGGTATTGCTGTACAAATATCAATGGACCTCTTGACAGTCGGTCTTGAGCACCATCTGTCCAGGTGCCCATTGCAAGTCGCTTTTTAGATAACTAGATAGTGAAGTGATTCGTTTTATTTAGACTAAGAACCCCCCCCCCCCCCCCCGTAGAATCAGAAAGGACTTTTTACAACAACCAAAACAAATACGAGGCATGGGACTGCCAAATTTTCATTATTATTCCTGGGCCTGTCATGCATAAGCTTTCTCTTACTGTGGTCAGGTCTTTGAATCAAATTATCAACCTGCCTGGTTGCAAATTGAGCAGGGTCATGTCATCCTACCTCTCCCAGTGCACTGTTATTCTCTTCCTACGCATTAGGAATTTGCTGACACTAATCCTGTTTTAAAACAGTCCCTATCTGGACTGAAATAAGACATTTTGGATGGCATGTGAATTCTCTTCTGCCCCTCTGTTGGCAAACCAGCATTTCCATCCCTCTCTATTAGAAAGCTCCTATCAATTATGGACTTAATGACATTATTACAATGAAAGATTTCATCTTTTGAATTACTGCGCAATAAATGAAATCTTTAAATTTCTACAAATTTGTAACCATAATCAATTCAATTCAATTTTATTTATATAGCACCTAACATCCTGCTTCTGACCAGACAGATAGGCAATGCGCTGGTGGGGACAGAATGGTTTATAATATTCAGGTATAGGAATTTAACATGCATGCCGTGCTGCCGCCAACTGCACGTCGTGGTTCCTCGTGGGTCTATTCACTACAGCACTACACCAGTGAAGCTGGGGCTCCGTCTCTTCAGCAGGTGTTCCTCTTCTGCCACATACACGCTACTCCTACACATGTGCACTGACGACCCAGGGTTAGGGTTACAATTTTGGATTTATTTATGCACTTTAAAAACATTTATTTAAAGTTTTATTCCTTTTACATGTTTATGTACAGCATTAAACGTTGAAATGTATATTGTAATAGGCTGTATATTAACTTATTGGGAGAAAACTGGTTGTTCTATGTAAAATCAGACATTGAGCACCCCCATATCGCCAAAATGGCATGATCCTTGTTCCACCGTGAAGCTTCGACTGTGAGATTGACAGTCGAATCAGGCTCCACCCATCGAAGCATTTCCTAGCGTTTCCCCTATGCATTCAGGAGCGGTCTATCAATTTGTCTATTAATATACACACACACACACGTTACTGTTATATTTATTTATTTTATTTTTAATATATTTTTATTTTTTTAACATACACACATCTCCTCATTCTTCAAAGGACGTGACAGGTGATTCAAGGATATAAGAGCAACGTAACTCTGAATCGGGAGGTGCGTAGCGAGTGTTTGATTGTCCAAGTGGCAGAAAATGACGGTGAACATGAGCGGAAGAAAATATTCTAGCAGTAAATGTACGGTGTCGGTTATGGTGTTTCAGCTTCTCAAGACCAAAAAAAGTCTGTCTGTTGTTTCCCCAACTGCTGGAAAAGTGAAGCCACTTTGCGCTAAGTTAGCTAACATCTACCCTCCCCCCTTAACATTAGCTCAATTTACAGAGAGTAACTGGTAGCTGTATTTTATTACTACCTACTTGTCCAATGTTGCGAACATCAGGTACAAACTAAACTGGTGTAGCCTACAGCTCTGTCCTGTACAGACTGGTTCATCCTAAATTATTTTTCAGGTTTCAGGTGAGTCTGAAAAATTGGTTGTTAGCAAAAGAAAGGACGTTGGTGACTGGAGGAGCTGAGGTTAGTAAATACAATTAGTGATGCAAACTAGTCCTTTTAAGCTAATGAGGATAAGTTTCTTTTTGGATTTTAATATGCAAATAAAATGCACCTCAGAAGGGAAGTGGGACTTATGGGAAAACACTGACATTTTAACTATTCTAATGTGCATTGCATGTTCATGGACACAAGAGCAATACTGCTGAGACATTTTGTGTTGGGGTTTTCTATTTAGACTACTACTAGAATACTACGCACTACACGCACAAAATAAAAATTCGCTTCACCTCCACTGCTACAACTCTATCCTAGGGGAAATACTGATCGAATCTTCGACTATTCAGGGTCAGCCCTAATGCAGAGTATTAATTTTTATTACACTGTGAGGTAAAAAGTAGAAATACGAAATTAATTTACAAAATAATCTACCAGGGTTTTGCACGAGTACGACAAATGACGCTGTGTTGTCTTGTGACAAACATCAGCCACATTGACGTATTTCGCAATGACCCTGCATTGTTTTGCCGGAGCTCTCTGCCTTGGCACCCCGCTGCTTCACCTGACTTGTCTCATTCAAAAGGAATCAGAGCTGTGTCTTTTTACGCAGCACAGATATAAACTACTAAGTCAATTATGTTTTGTTATGTTAGAACAAACAGCTGCAAGAAAGCTCCACATGTCGCACACAAGGCTCTGTAGGCTGCAGCCAACACAGAACAGCTAGGACTCCGAGGCAACTAACTATAACTAGTTTTGCCCCAAATAGTAGTTATTTGCAGTCCTGCCCAATTCAGAACGGCAGCACAGGCCGGTTGGATATTTCCTCTCCAGTCTCCCCTTTTTTGTCTTTACAAACACTGATAAATGTTCATGACCTTCAGGTGACAATCACAGCGCCTCTCCTCCTCTGTTGCCTTCATCTCCTACTTCTCCTGATGCATGGCTGTGTGTGTGTGTGTGTGTGTGTGTGTGTATGTGTATGTATGTGTTGCCACCTTGCAGACAGCCACTGAGACCTCTGACAACTCCCAGAGGACCAATTAAAGGTGAAAAAGGAAAATGTCAACCACCTAGCAGCTTGTGTGTGTGCCGCGCGTGTGTGTGTCTGTGTGTGTGCGCGCGCCTGCATGTGCTTGTGTGTGTGAGAGACAAGCACAAACCCAGCCACCCCTTTCCATCAAAATAGACCAGCCATCTGAAGGCAGCCAACAGTATCCACACCGCCTGTCCAGTTTTAACTCACACACTCACACTGTCTCTTCCTCACACACACACAGAGCCGTCAGATAGTCCAGTCCCTGGTCCTTGGGAGTGTGAAGTCTCATTATGAATAAACCATAAACGAGCTAAAGCTGCACCTTGACTTCATACACTTGACTACAAGTTTTAAAGCGTGAACTTTTTCAGCAACTTTTTTTGTGATCCGCATGACATGGCCATGAATCATTCTCTTTACTGTGGACCAGACATTACTCAGACAGTCAAGCAGTCAATACATGTAGGCTATGTCTTCCTAATCCACTTACCAGTCGGCCCGTCTGTCAGTCAGTCAGTCATCTTGTCACATATTCAGTCTGACGGAAAATGCAGAGTCAGTAACCCAGTTTTTGGCTCTGTATATGTAAACATCATAACTGGGTTATGATTATGAGAAACCCAGATAACCTTCATTTCAAATAAGTCACATTGGCATGGAAAAATCTTTCTGATACACTCTCTTCTCATTAACTCTAGTCTTAACAAGAAAACAAGCTTTACTTTAACATGCATATAGCTAAGCAGGTGATGTTAATTTACCACATATAGCCATTAATGCTGATGTAAAACATGTTTTGTGTTAATAGGAAGCAGACAATCTTGTAGTTAGCAGACAATCTGTGTAAAGCTTGCTACCATGGTTCCATTATATAAACACAAAATCAATCAGTAATGGCGCAGTCACTGTTTAGGTAATCACTTCCAGTAAAAAACAAGACATTTAACTTTGGTCAAGACACAAAGTCAAATGTCATCAGCTGGTGACATTAATCCTTGCACATGTAAATGCTCCATACTTGTATAGCGCCTTTCTAGTCTTTTCGACCACTCAAAGCGCTTTTACACTACAAGTGCTCAAACGGAAACTAGCATTCGCACTCATTCATACACTGGCGGAACAGCCAAGGACACTTCGACACGCAACCAGGGGGAGCCAGGGATTGAACCACCAACCTTCCGATTAATGGCCAACCCGCTCTACCTCCTGAGCCACAGCCGCCCCACATGAACCATTGACCTCCAATATAGCTGCCAAAGGGCACATTACATCACATCAAAGCCCTATTAAAAGTAAGCCAGTACTGCCAAAAGGACTTTCATATAAATACTTGGGTGCTGTAACTGATTAATTTACAGTAGAAAACAACCCATTTCTGCCCATGTACAAACGGTAGTCGGCTTTCATCTTGAGAAGCTGCAGAGCTACAGCCTCTACTCATAAGCCACTGAGGCTTTGTTAAACATTTTCTCTCTGATCTGCTCACCTGCTATTTACCAGCCGTGTGCAGAGTTGTGCATGCTGACTCACCTATAATGGTTGCATGCACATCGTGGTTCCTCGCGGGTCTGTTCCAAATACTGTATAAATGATAAAATATTCTTTGTGCGGTTCATCAATGGTGATAAATAATTACAACATCCCGCAAAGTTCACAAACAACACCAGCACTGATGGTGCTCTGTCTCTCTCCCTCCTCTACCACACACACACACGCTACACCACACATGCACAGGGTTAGGGTTAAGATTTTTGATAGATTCACGCACTAAAAGCTTCTTTCTATTCATATGTTTATTTACAGCTTAATATGTTATATGTTATATGTAACAGACTGCATAATAACTTATTGGGAGAAACCCGGTAGTTCTACGTAAAATCAGAAGATTCGTCTGTGAGCGATATCATATAATCGAATCTTTGACTATTTAAGGTCACCCCTATGAATTAGCACTTATATTTTATATTAAGATATTTATTTTGTTAAGGAAAAACCATTGAAAAAATATTGCTTCTTAATTTTACTCATGCATAGTTGCTGAACAGCGATTTTCTTGTAATTGCTTTGAATGTTTTAGATTTGTGAAGTGATCCACTGTTTGGCATCAAGTGTTTGTTCTGATTAACCAATTGGTTTCTTCAACTTTCACTCAGGAGCAAAAATCAGCCTTTAAACTTAAAAGAAATAATAATTTGACATTTACTATGGTAATTATCGATATTGACTGATCTAAAATGTTTTACCGCATTAACATTTTTGGTGATATCGTCTACCCCTTGGGTGAAGTCAGCCTTACAATCCTCAGCAAGACAGTCTTTTAGGCATTCATGCAAAAACTGATTTTTGAAGAAAACTGCTTCTGTAAATGCTGATCCTGATAAATATGGATAAATGAGGTACATACTGGGCCTCGCCACAATGTCACTGTTTTCTTAGCACTACACCAGCTATGTCAGCTATTCAGCATTCACTGTGTCCAGCTCGTCATCCAACCACACAGACTTTACAGCCCTTACAGAGAGGACATCAATAATATCAACACATCAATATACAGACATATTACACACATGGCTACACACACAGGAGCAGTGATCTTTGTGTATGAATGGGCAGCTAGCGTGCAGACAGTAGTGTATGCAGTGTGTGGTCGGCAGGCCATCACACAGCATTCTGACTCTGTTCTCAATACTCCTGCTGTGATCGAGTCTCTTATTATAATCACACAGCTCTCTGACGCTTCAAAAAATAACAAAGAATACAAAATCAGCACATCAGTTCTTTTCTTGAAACATTAACCAGGCTTTTGTATCATTAAAACATCAAAGTACACACAGAGCCAGAGACAATCTTGATAAATGGCATACTGGTTTTATGATATGGCCAGAGATACTACACGTCCTTTTTTTGCTGTCACCAATCCTTCACTGCAATGTTTATTTGAATAAATGGATTTATCCAAATAGAGATACTGCAACTCATTTGAATCCTGTGTCTGTGCTAAAATCAAGGATAGAAATTCTGGCATGTGGAAGGCTAGAAAATGTTAAAATGGCACATTCCTGTTTTCATGGGAAGCTCTTTATGTAGCACCTTGACTTCTAAAGTGCATTATTACTGAATGCTGGTACTAACAAGCACTTCATTTTATGTACATTTTACTTTGGAGTGGACTGCTCCATTCTAAAGCAACATTTACAGTAAAATCATCTTTTGTAAAGCCCTAACAGCCTCTCATGAACTGCCCACGCATCTATATGCCTTAACATCTTCCAAACAAAACCTTTTAAAAACAAACTAATTTAAAAACAGACATGCATCGCGCTATATCCATTATACTGCAATTATTTTGTGTGACAGGTACGTAACCAAAATTGTGTGAACAACATAATTAATTTTAATGTTTTGGTTGTGTTACTGTTGGACAAATGGTAATCATGGTACTTAAAAGCCTTTACAGACTAACACTCTCATGGTTGGCTAATATTTTTTTCTAATTGAATATATTTCAACATTGACCGGTTGTTCAGGCTGTCTGATTAAATAATGATTACTTTTAAAAAGAATGGCTGTGAGTAGGAGAGGTAGACTGGTCCGATGCATCGTGGAGATTTTTTCTGAATCAGTACAACATCTGGGTATTTTTGGTATTGCTACTGTAGTAGGCGGCTTCCAAAACAGCCTGTGTTTGTGTGTTGGCGTGGGCGTGGGCTCCTGGATCTCTGATCACCTGCACACCTGCCTTCTGCACAATGACCTCATCAACTATCTGTAGTGCAGTGGAAAAAAATAAGTGCTAGTACTCTCCTAATTTACATGCTGGCATATTCTGACTTTCTACAGTGAATAAAACATACTAGGAGATATGACTGATGTTCACAACATACCAGTACCATGTAACCAGAGGGACAACCATTTTAAATATTAGAGTATGGAATATTACTATGATTGTAAACAGTTTGCTCCATCTGTCGGTCTGAGTGTATGTAGAACTCTACAGAACAGAATGACGTAAAATATTTATTGAATAGGATAAGTGAGTGAGTCAACTGAGCCTGTGCTTGTACTGGATGATGATCGCGCCTCTTCTAACAAACATAAGCAAAGTAAATTATATATATATATATATTTTTTTTTTTTTATATTTTATATTTTATATTACAGGTGCTTAAGTTTTTCTAGCAAACTTAAGCACCTGTAAATTATAGAAAACAAATGGAGTGTGAAAAATAACTAGTAACTAAGGCTGTCAGACAAATGTAGTGGAGTAAAACTTGACTATAAGAGAAGTGCACGTAACCACTGTGACGTCACCTGTTTCAAAGTCTAGAGTGTGGCATTTTGGCCATCGCCATCTTGTTATTTTGAAACCAGAAGTGATCATATTTGGATGAGAGTGTGGAGCGAGCTAGAGCTGGCAGCAAGGTTTAGAACAACCGTGGTAGCGACACACACCATGTAGCCCGCCCTAAAGCATACCCTGCTTTACTGGGACCATAATTTACTAAATGAACATCATGCTGTGTTGAAGAAGACTTTAAACTAGTGACTGAAACCATAAACTCATTAGGAAAGTGTTTACTGAGTAGGCTCATTTTGTTATTAAGTCTAAAGCAATCGGACTTCTTTGTGCAACCAGAAGAGTTGCTCCGCTCCTGGCTGAAAGAATCCAGGATTAAGGCACCTCTGCGTTGGCTTCACTTTTCAGACCTGGAGGTTCGCACTTGAGTGAAACATACCATTCCCTGTGAAATGTAGCAGAGGATTACTTTCACAGTCATTCAAACACAACTTAATATTTTGTAGCTTTGATGGCTTTAATAAACATCTTGTCCATTTAGCTCATGATAGATAAAATCACTGTTCATCCAACAAAACCACATCACCATGAAGAGTGGTGGACAGGTTTTGAGGTCACTCTGTTTTAAAATATCAATGATCTTGCTGATGGGGGTTGGACTGGAATCAGTCAACTGGCACTGATACCTTGTTTCAAGGCAGTTAGGATGGCCATTAGGATGTATTTGGATCTGATTTTATGGAGTATAGAAGTACTGTTTGTAGTGTCTCTACTCAAAGTATGACATTATTACCATCATCTTAAAAACCTGCAGATCCACAACTGTGCATGTAACCATAAAACAACCTGCATATTTGGTATTTAGTGTAGTAGTTTAGACAATGCAGAGCGAACAGACATTAAAATCTTTACTGCATGTTAACTAAATGACATCCAGGCTTTCGTGTGAATGGGACATAAAAATCTGATCTAAGGCTCTGAGCTCTTCAGCATGATACTGAGGACATTTACAGACAGGCTTTTAATGGAATCTAACGGTCCACAGGAACTGACAAAGCACACTGTACACCATGGGTCACGTAATCCCTGCACCCTATGCTTGACCACAACACACACACACACACACTCATTGGGTGACCCATTCCCAGCAATTACAACGGCCTAATCCCCGATACAACCTGAGCTGCTTTAATCTCAACAAAGGGAAGATAATAGATTGAAAGAGTTGAAAGTTGAAATGTGTGTGTGTGTGTGTGTGTGTGTGTGTGTGTGTGTGTGTGTGTGTGTGTGTGTGGTTTTGCTATCTGAGATCTAACTTTACACCTTGGCAGAGTTTAAAGGGTGCTCATTTTGTCTCAGTCTGTATTTTTGGGGTTAGCCACGTAAGCACAAAGGGACTCATAAGGATAGATTTCAGTGTGTCTCTGTGTGTTTGTGAGAGCTCTGATGATGTTGCCATGTGCATCAACAACAATTAGTGATGGATAGTGTTGCTGATACCAGATGGTACTTTAGGATTTACAATATTATGTAACCAGAGAGGGATTTTTTGGGGGGGGTCAGCAGCACTGAGGAAGTTGAGAGACCTGACATCACGAGCAGCTTTTTATCACACACCAACAGCCCCAACACACAGCAGGAGACAGTTTGGAAAATCATTAACCTGAAATCATGCAAGGTGTCACACTGTCTTCCTTTGGTGGTTGTGTGTGTGTGTGTGTGTGTGTGTGTGTTGGGGGGCGGGGGGGGGGGCACTTTCTCGGGACAAGGAAGCACATTTGGATTTCACCATAATTAAAATATGTGTGTACAGAGTAAATTGTACATATTTGCAAATTGCACTGTGTTTTTGTGGATATGATTTTACACACATTTGTAGTTAGATAGATAGAAGTCCAATAAAATCTTCCATAAATATCAACACTGTCCCTCATGAATGATATGGATTTATGTGATTTAAATAAAGGGGTTCAGCTAACCCCTGGTTATCATATTTTCTATGTGCAATTTATACAGTCTTTTCCAGCTCTGCTGCTTGTGTTTACATAATGTTTATATAATCCCTATTCTTATTTTTGTCTTACTTTTTACTTGCTGTTGTCCCACAGTAGAAGCAATAGCTGCTGCAACAAGCTCTTGCAGGGAATATTAAAGAAACTTCTTCTACCCAAAATAAATAACATTTCCTTCCAGCTCGCTGCTTAAGCTCCAAAACCTAAAGGGCCCTATTATTATGCTTTCCCTTATTTTCATCATAATGTTACAGTGTCAGATGTTCATACTACATGTGGCCAAAGTTTCAAATAAGGTAAATGTACGTAAAAGTATTCCCTATGATTAAAAAGCTTAGGCTGCTCTGAATGTTCTTTTTTACACTGTTAAAAAAAAAGTGAAAAAACGGAAATATTCTGGCAGCTGGGGCACCAGAAAAATACTGTTACATAACAGTAAATAACCAACTCGTAAAAGAACAGAAATATTCTGGCAGCTGGGGCGCCGGAAAAATACTGTAAAATAACAGAAAAATCACCCACTCGTAAAAATACGGAAATATTCCGGCAGCTGGGGCACCAGAAAAATACCGTAAAATAACAGTAAATAACCCACTCATAATAATGTTCCATAATGACAAGTCTGTAACTTTAATTTTACATAAAATCTTGTACAATTTTTGGGGCTTTTATTGTTTAATTAAGAACATATACACCTGTAAAAACAATTAAATTACCTTTAAATATAGTTGAACACTGCTATAATACAAATAATCAGGCTTAAAATTTATAGTAGAGTGTTGCTGAGTTTTATTATATAATTTCACATAAAAGTCTTGTTGTAATGTAATCAATATATATTGTAAAAAAGAATGATACAACACCCGCTAATACTAGGTTTTCCTTTAATAAAAATGTCACAATACTCAAAACTAGTAATCAGCTGTGTGTGTGTGTTCATTGGAATTTTGGACCATTTTTCTAGAAGAGCATTTGTGAGGTCAGGGACAGATGTTGGATGAGAAGGCTTGGCTCGCAGTCTCCACTCTAATTCATCCCAAAGGTGTTCTGTCGGGTTGGGGTCAGGACTGTGCAGACCGGTCAACTTCTCCACACCAAACTCCAACTTATCCATGTCTTTATGGACCTTGCTTTGTGCACTGGTGCGCAGTCATGTTGGAAGAGGAAGGGGCCATTCCCAAACTGTTTCCACAAAGCTGGGAGCATGAAATTTACCAAAATGTTTTGGTATGCTGAAGCATTAACAGTTTCTTTCACTGGAACTATGGGGCCAAGCCCAACCCCTGAAAAACACCTCCACACCAAACTTTACACACTTGGCGCAATGCAGTCAGGCCAGTACCATTCTCTTGGCAACCGCCAATCCCAGACTTATCCATCAGATTGCCAGACAGAGAAGCGTGATTCGTCACTCCAGAGAACACGTCTCCACTGCACTAGTGTTTAGTGGCGGCGTGCTTTTCACCATGTATCCAACGCTTTGCATTGCACTTGGTGATGATGGAAACCCATTCCATGAAGCTATCTGAAGGCCACACGACATTTGGAGGTCTGTAGCTCTTGACTCTGTAGAAAGTTGTCAGCTTCTGCAAATGCGCCGACCCCGCTCTATGATTTTATGTGGCTTACCCATTCAAGGCTGAGTTTCTGTTGTTCCAAATCGCTTCCACTTAGTTATAATACCACTAACAGTTGAAATTTCACAAATGGACGTATTGCACAGGTACCAAGCTTGAATTCACTGAGCTCCTGAGAGCGACCCATTCTTTCACAAATGTTTGTAGAAGCAGTCCACATGCTAGGTGCTTGATTTTATACACTTGTGGCCATGGAAGTGACTGGAACATCTGAATTCAATGATTCGGAGGGTGTGTCCCAATACTTTTGGCAATATAGTGTATACCGTCAGATCACACAGTCCTATTTATCAATGCAGTTATATTGTAATCAAATGCTGTCAAGCTTTTTGGATGTAAGGAACAGCAAGCTAGTGTAGATAATCTGCCTTTTGCTTATTACTCACACTTAATGGAAGAGCTGGTTGTGGAGGGGGAGTGGTTATCTGATCTGTCATTTTTGTAGCCATGTAGCCACCAGACTTGAATTCTTCCCCAATTCTGTGGAGAGGGCTATGGACTAATACATTTCCAGAATTTGGTCACCATACCAATTATTAAGGGAAACTTACTTAATTTCTTGCTGACCTTGGATAGCTATACTGTTGATTTTGTTTGCCGATGTTTATGTTTTCCAATTGAGCTAAGAACCCAAGTGGTTTCTTTAGGTCATCCAGAGGTGTGTGCAAAGTCAGTCGAATCTAAAAATGTACTTTTGGCTTGCATACCAAAAACTTGCAAACAATTCATTTGGACTGCCAAGAAAAACTTCACATTCGCACTTGTCTTTCTACTTGCATATATTTGCATCTTTTTTGTATACCAACTTCATTTAGAAATTTTGGACTTCCCCAACTCCCGTGCACACAGTTGTGCACTGCCTTGCAAGGCCAGGTGGACCTAATTCAGCAAACAGCTGAAGCACTCCTGTGGCAGAACTAGAGGACAGAAAAGAAACAAGGATGCACAGCACAGAGAAACACATACAGCCATAACAACATTTACTAGATACAAAAACTGGCTTTAGAAAGTCATAAAATATCATATTGAAACCAGGGAAGAAGTCTTTGGATTGTGCATTAAGTTCACTGTATGTAAAACCACCATTTCCCCCTCTCCTTTGCCTTTCATGTCTGTACAGTCCTACCAAACAAAATGCCAGCATTTTAAGAAATACTTTCCAATTACTTTACATTCAGATTGCACTTTAATCTTGGAGCTGTGTCTAACAGTATCCAAAATATTCTTTATGTTGACCCAATTAGGTTTCTAATGAATAGATCTGAAAATGTCGTCAATAAGGTATATGAAAACTACACTACTTGTTTACTTTGTTTCAGGTGAACAATTCTTTACACTGAAATGTTTGACTTGTGTGGCTTATTTGTTGTGAGCATGGAACTGAATAAATGGTCTAGAAATAGTATCAGATGTGGGAATTTGTATCGTGGTGGTACTTTAGAAGGTCTGTGGGGTGGTGATGGAGCAATGGATGACACACATGCCTTTGGTGTGAGAGAGTTCAATCCCCCACTATGACCCATCCACGTGCGACCTTTAGATAAAAGCGTCAACTAAATGAATAAATATCTGAGTTTGCTCAATTTAAGGAAGTCTGAAACTTTCATAAATAACCCTAGTACAAGATTACTCAAAATGGGTTTCTGGTTTCTATTATAGGATAAATGATGTAAAATAATGTAATAATGTGAACATGTGGTCATTTTTGATTATGAAAAAACAGGATTTAAATATGTTTACTTTAGGTTTTGATAATACACCTATAGCTAAGACTCTTCAATCAAGTATCTGTAAAATGGCATTAAAATAAATATTTCATCACAAACCCGTAATTTTACAGGAAGTTTTCTTTTTTAACCCCATTAAAAGGTGTGAACGCCTGTCATTTAACAATAAATTAAATATTACCTTTCTGTAATTTTACCACTTTGGGGCAATTATATACTATGTTAATCTAACTTGTAATCTAAGAATTATAATAAAAGTCAAAAGCTGTGAAATTACAGTATATATGGCTGTTTTCAATGATCAAAACTGTGATTCGACAGTTTAACAATACTTGTAGACACTATATACTGATTAAAATAACATTTATTCAATGTTTTTATTTTCCAAATATCCATAATTAAAGGAGATATTTGTCAATTAACAAGAAAATCTATGTCAAGTTAGAAAACAAATGTTTGTACCAAGTTGAAGAAATGTTTTTACAGTATTAAACTTATTTTTAACAATTTTTTCTTTTAAATAATAAAAATAAAATTAGTAAAAATACGGGAAATTTCTGAATGTATTGTAACAGTTTGTTTACGTCAAAAAACCCAATATTTTCTTTATAATAACAGAAATGTTATAGTTAATCACAGCTACAGGTTTTTCATGTTATTTTACATTAGACATGTTTAATTTAGCAATTTTTTGATATTTTCATGTATTTCAGAAATACAGGGAAAAAAACTGTGAAATAAAAAGAAATAAAACTTTAAAATTACAGATTTTTTTTACAGTGTACTTTCCTGCCTAGCTGATGTCAGCTATATGGTCATCCCAGGGATGAAAATTAACACCCACCTCCCGCCAAACGCGTGTGAATGTTCCGTTTGGCGGCCAAATGTTGGAAGGCTACCCGCCACATTGGCGGGTAAATATATTTGGCATATAATTTCTATTTGACGATAATTAGCAGCAGACCGACTTTCTTGTTGTGTGTGTCGCACTTAAATTGGTCCCTGATGTACCAAAGTATCTAAAAACACGGAACAGAGGCGTTCATTGCTTGTTCTTTATGTTCTTTTCATGTTACTTTTGTTTGATTGGCGTAGATTTGTAAGGGGTGGGCATTAGGGGACAGGCGACAGGAGTTGGGAGGGGAGAGTGAGAGTGTATCCGCTTTCATACGGAGATCAGCACGGAAAGAACATCCGCATTTATGTCGCATTCGCTTATTCATACTGAACAAAAGTTTGCAGCTTTATCACATGTGAAAAGGCCTTTATCCCGCAATCATGTGTGCTTTCACATAGCGATCTGGCTTTACCAGAACCAGCGGCATGCCATGCTCCACTCCTTTCATAAAGTGCCGTAAGCTGGCAGGCTGGCACAATACCTCCATGAAATAAGGCAGGGTGAGCTAATTACAAAAGTTGTTAGGAGTGTTTTTAGCTTTAGGCTGGGTAACGTTAGTTGATGGTTCATTGTTAGATCTTCTGTTGGTCCTGCTGTCCTCCCCAGAGATCAAGGAGAATGATCCAAAGGCTGTGAAAAAAATGTTGATCCCACAAAACCTGTGATGCTGTGGCACCAGGACTCTGTCAGAACCAGGAGGCCAGAAGAGGGTGATAGCAGAATGTCAGCAGTCTGATGAGGACGTTTAAGTTGAACGATAAAGCATGACTATAGTGAGCAGTGATAAAATTTAAGTTGAATAGCATCTTGTAAATTTATAAAACAATTTACTGTTTTGTTTAAAGTACATTTAATAGCAATAATATAATTTTGCTTCAAATTTCACTCTGGCCTCTTATTTAAGTTTGTATTTGACATAATACCTTATTATCTCGATAAAAAGTACGGAAACAAATTAGGCCTATATGTGCAAAAAAGGCAATTTATTATTTTGGCCGGTAAAAAATATGTTTGGCCGGTGGATTTTTTCATCTACCAGCCACCTTGGCAGGTGAGCCAAAACGTTCATTTCCACCCCTGGGTCATCTGCTAGCGATCTGCTCCAGGACCAGCACTCACACCACGTACAGGGACGCATTCCACCTGTTCAGTCTGTCTCAGCATTCCACCACTCTGCTCAGAACACTTTCACTGCCACTCTTCAACTTTTGGACGTTGTTCAGTACATCTCACAGAAATTGCTTGGTCGGTTGTGAAAGAAGTTAGTTTCTTGATGTACAGATGACTTTACCTGTTGTGAAAGTAACCGCTAAATGCTGCTAATACTAGCTGCTGTTAGCTAGTAAGCTCTGTTAGCTGTGCAGCTAGCGATCCCATTAGCTAGCAGACTCTGACCGGCCTGGGAACTCAGCAGTTGTGCTAGTGGTGTAAACACTAACGCTCCCCCAGTGCTCGAGCTCCCAGTCCAGGAAGATCAAGCTAAGCTAATAGGGCTGCTGGCTACACGGCTAACTAGCAAACATCAGCTAATATTACAGTTAGCAGCAGTTAGTAGTTCTGTTCATCTAGAAACTCACCAAAACCAGAGAATAAAGTTATCAAAGTTGGTAGGTCCCAAGCGGATCTGGTACCTACACTGGCCCCTAGAAACAAACATGCTCTGGTGGTGTCTACCGCCTTACTAACCTAATTCTTGTCTCATTTCTGGTCTGACAAACAGTGAACTCATCAAATTCAGTGCCTCATAACACTATTTATATCATTATATCATATCACTATACTTAAGCTGATGATACACAGAGCAACTTTTAGAGCAATCATGCAGGGCAACGTTGCCGTCAATGGTAATGAGTAAAGATTACTACTGTAATCCCCTTCCCCCACCACTCCGCCGCCCACCCCACACCGCCGCTATCCGTTCAAAACATAGTCGGACTTGCCACTAGCAAGATTGCCCAGCAACATTGCTCAAAAAGTTTAAGGCTCGCTCAGCAACTGGAAATCAGAGACTGCTGTGTCCTCATCTTCACCGAGACCTGAGGCGGGAGGAGTTTATTGCACGCTGACAGGACACTAGAGTCTGGTAAGACAAGGGGAGGGGGACTGTGTATCTCTAAACAATCCTTGGTGCTCAAATGCAGCCAAAGTGGATGGAAAATGTTTATCAGATGTGGAACTTTTAATGTTGACATGTCGGCCATACTATCTGTTCAGAGAATTCTCCAGTGGTTTTTTTGTTGCAGTTCCTATCACAGGCTACAAAAGCAGGAGCCCCATCGTGTGTGAGGCCACATTACCAGATGAGCTAAACACCTTTTATGCTTGCTTTGATCTCCTCAACAGGGAGTCAGCTGTAAAGTCTACTCCATCTCCAGAGGACCGGCCACTGTCAGTATCCACAGCAGATGTGAGAACAGTCCTGCTGAGAGAGAATATGAGTAAAGCTGCTGGGACTAATAACATTCCTGGCCGTGTACTAAAAACCTGAGCCAATCAGCTAGTTGATGTTATTACTGACATTTTCAACATCTCACTGTCTCAGGAGAGGATTTTACCTAAAAAGTCTGCAGTGTCTAGTCTAAACGACTACCGCCCTGTGGCACTCACCCCCATTCTGATGAAGTGCTTTGAAAAACTGGTACTTCAGCACATAAAGAACAACATCCCAGCCAGCCTCGACCCTCACCAGATCCACAGAGGATGTCATCTCCACTGCCCTCCACTCAGCCCTCACACTCCTTGAGAAAAACAACACCTACCTCAGAATGTTGTTTGTGGATTTCAGCTCAGCATTCAACACAGTCTCCCCATGAAACTGATCGGCACACTCAGGGTTTAAATACAACACTCTACAACTGGATATTGGACTTATTCACAAACAGACCCCAGACAGTTCAGATCGGCAGACACACCACCTTCAATCTTTTTATATCATTCAATATCGATAATTATCTCGATAAATGTCACATCATTATTTCTTTAATGTTTAAAGGTTGATTTTTACTCCTGCACTTGATACCAAACAGTGGATCAATTTACTTATCTGAGGTAGAACATTCAAAACAATTAGGCTATGAAAAAAATCTTTTTTCAACATATATGCATGAGTAAATTAAATCAAACTTTTATTGAACATTTGTTATATCGTTATTGAGCATTTGTTATATCGTTATTGAGGAAAATTTCATTGCAAATATCATTATTTTATTATTCTTATTCCTACATAAAGGGCTAGTAGAAGATAAATGAACTGTGAATCATGCAGAGCTACTCCAGTGGAGTAGCAAATAAAAGTACAGAGCTGTAAATTAGCATAATAGGTCCCCTTTTCCTCTGGACTGCAGATGTAGGGTACTGTTGGACACTACAACAAACACTTTAAAGTGCATTATACTAAAATTAGCATAAGGAACAAAGTTTTTTGAAGAAAGCAAATGTACTGCTGACTTCTGACTTTGTCTGCTGGTAGAAGAAGTGTGTTTTAAAGGAAAATGTTTTCTTATTGTGTGACTGTTTACGAAGGTCTGTAGAGACGCTCTGTTTTCAGCCCTTTCATACACAAGGACATTTTATCATGAGAACTCCTGTTTTATGGCTACCACAGAGCCGAGAAACAGCAGAACCACATATACGCAGAGACAATGCTTTTGTCAACCTCCCCTGGAATGTAGCAGACCTTTACTATGCAAATAAGCAAACATCTACTTTTGTAAACTACTGTATGTGTTTACATGAGTGTGTAAGGAGTAGGATAGTTAAAAGAGTATAAAAACACACAGACAGGACAAGGCTTGGTTTAACAAAAGCCTTTAGCCTCCAGTCGAGATGAACATCCAGTCCAGTAATCCACTTTTATTTCCTTACTTCAGCAAGAACATGCAGCTGTCTCATCCCAGGCTTTTTCTACCCATTACACCCTGCATCTCGCTGTGGGGATCAGTGTAGTTTCCTCTTATTTTAATATCTTATCTTAATATCTTCTACAAGAGATGAATTCAATGTGGAAGCAGTTTCAGAGTCTAGTGAGACAAATCAGCTTATTCCAGAAACCACAATCAAATATTCATGTTTGGCCAGCTCCAGCTTCCAGGCCACTCGTTCTGTATGTGTTACATCCACAAGTGACCAATACCCAGCACTCTGGTGGCCTTTCAGCCTCAAGACTAGCTGATGAAGATGGAGAATGATTTAGTCTCTATTCACAAACTAACCTTTAAATACTGAGCGCAGACATATAAAACCAACATCACAATAACATTTCATAGCGAGTGAGCAGCTCACAGTCTTGGTAAAGGGTGTTGGCAAAAACAGAACTGAACTGTACAGTACATTATCTAATAGTATTATCTATGTTTAGTATCTAATATAATTGTAAATATTGTGTACAAGGCAATGATGAGCGGAGAGCGCTTTATGTGGTCATCTGTTGTCCTCGGGGATTAAAGCCTTTGTTATTAACTCAGCCTGACTCACAGGCTTCACAAAACAACCAAACACATTCTTTTCAGTCAGGTTAAAGTTCCCACAACACCAAACATGACCACTGTTATTAAGAATATCTGTCTTCATTCAAACAAGAGGTCATTTACATATTACAGACATATTTAGGACTTATTGTTCAGTTTCTTCCCTTGCTAGCAAATTTTATATTGTTTTCTATTTAAAGAGGAGAGGAAAACAGCGTAGATAGAAACTGGGCAAGAAAACACGTAAAAACCAGCTGGACCAGGGTCATAAAGGGTCTATTTGAAATACACTCATTTTTATGATACTGTTTTATTAGAGCACAGCAGAACCATATTCAAAAAAAGAATAAAATTGAACAACTTAACCATTGTCGCTGTGCTGTTACACCATCCAACTGTTCTCCACAGCTCCTGAAGACCAAGACGGGGGACATAATTAACAACAGCTGTGGTTAGTTTCTATGAACTATGCTATAGTAGTATTTTAACTATTTAGGCTTAGTATTTGTAGTAGAATATAACTCTTCCCTTTCAAACTACCTTTAGCCAACAAATACACTTAGGCCCCATCCACACTACTCCGTTTTAGTTTACAAATGGAGAATTAAAACGAATACGACCTCCGTCCACACCAGCTTTTCCGCTGCGTTTTGGAATTGATCTCCGTCTACATTAAAATGACTGAAAACGCACAGCTAGGACCAGTTCAGGTGCTCTGGGCATGCGCGTGCCAGTGTAACCATTAAGCAGATGGTCTATTCCGTAGTTACAGAAGAGTTGGCGAAAGAATAAATAAATACAGACTAAGCATCAGACCAGTTTTTTTGTTGTTGCATGGATCAATAACGAGCTGGGACTGTTACTGAATGTAACACAGGAGTGTGGCGTCAGAAAACAGACTGGGAGTTGTTGCAAAGTAAACGGCGACATGCACAGTACAAGTGCAGATGAGTGTTATTTGCACGGTACAGAATATTTCAATAAAAATATGATATTAAAAACCCGGTCAGCAGCATCGTGTTTCTGCTTTGCAAGGCCCAATCAGAGAGCTGAGCATGAGCGGCTGCGTCATCGTTTCTAAAGTCCTCCGTTTTGGCCCGTGTTCACTAAAACGCCCTCCGGAGAACGCAAAACTGGGTCGGCAGTGTTTCCAAACTTCTCCGTTTTAGGTCTTCGTTTTCATCATTGAGTCTGGACAGGAGGTGCAAACGTAGCAAAAGTTCTCCGTTTTAATTAGAAAACGCAGTAGTGTGGATGGGTCCTTAGTCTGGCCTGCTCCTGCTTCTCCTTTCACCTCCCATTAAAGCAGACAAAGCCTAATGATGAGGAGCACTTCACACCGAGCAAACAGGACAGTCACATGCGGAAACTGTCCTTGTGAGTGTTTTCCTTTGTGCTTTTTTACAGCATGTGAAGGTGGAAGGTGTAGGTAAATATGTGGATCAAGAGGATAAAACGTGCTTCCTATTCAGAGATCTCCTACATGCAATGTGGCATCACTGTGAGTGCCAGGCCTGGCTTTCAGGCTTCATAGAGTCTACAAGTTACCTGACATCTCCAGGTTTACTGACTTCCAGCACCTGAAAACCCTTTTCTTTCTGCATGTGTGTTATTTCTGGTAAACCCACATCCTGATCTCCCACTCTACTTTCCATCATTATACAATCATTGTCCACGTTAAAATGCCCTTCAGATAGAAAGAATAGATTTTCTTTAAAGTCACTTAATTCTATACGTCATTGCCAGCTGACAATCAGCTGGTGGACTGTTTTTTCCATCAGCGCAATGCATAATGGTATATAGGGCTTGGACACATTGAGTGGACTATATAGGGTATAATAGGGCTGGACAATATAACAATAACAATAATAATCACAATATAATTTTCTTAAGTAACAATAAAACAAATTAGAGAATTCTGACTTTATTCTCAAAATTTTGATTTTAAACTCAGAATTCTGATTTTTAATCTCTGAATTCTGACTTTAATCTCAGAACTCAAATACATTTTCACATGTGGCCCTAATCCTCTTCCAAAGTCAGATAAGAAGAAGACAATATGAAGTGTTTTTTGTGTGTTGTCCGGCTCAGTGTGACCGTCATAACTCTTCATGCAAGATTTGCTGTGTCAACCTAATGATATTCTGTCAAATGCCTTGACTTGTTTTTTTTTCTAAAAGGGGGACACAGGACAAGTGAAAAAGTTTAATTTCAGTTGGACCTTAGGAGTGTGGTGTATTGTGCCAGTGTGAAAATAGCCTTTGAACAAGGGACTACATCAGCTCCTCAATTCCATTGTGTGCCCTCGTTGTGTACCAGTATTCAACCCTTCCACTACTTGATGTCTATGAAGATTCTTAGTCATCCAGGTCATAGTTATCCAACGAAGGTTAAAATCAAGGGCAACTGGACTTGGTTGAAGATACTGGAAGACGTTTCGTCCCTCATCCAAAGGACTTCTTCAGTTCTGAAGTATTCCACTACTTATTTCCTCTGGTCGACTCTTACTTTTTAACAAAGTTCTTTGTTACCTCGGTTTAGTTATTACACACTAATTAGATCGCTTGCAAGATGCTGTAGGATTCAAAAAAAAGTCTCTCATCTGATTTCAGCTACAGCGGTAAAAGTCTGGAGGATTTTGACATGCTGCCACGTCTTCCCATTCTTTCTGACCCGGCTTTGATGAACAGCGATCTGCTGTATTTGCAAACACAACACACTGGGCCAAGAGAGCTGTAATTGGAGGAGTTGTCAACCCAGAATAAGGGGAAGGCTGCAGTTGTCTTCAAACAACAATTTAGCGACTCACTTCCAGAAGGATGCAGCTGAACACCTGTCAGGGGAAAACTGTTCATCTGATGTGAATGTTTTCTGTAGTGTGTTAAAAGCTGCTGCTATTCACATGCATGCCAATTTGGTTCCTGGTGTTGTCTAGAGTTAAGAACAGGGAAGTGATAGCTAACTGTTATGGTCGTCTTATATCACAACAATGAACACGCCGTATTAAAACGTTCTTTTGGTCTGTGCTTTCCATGTGATGATACGTGGATGTGGCAACAGAGGTCTACAGGTTAGAAAAAGACACCTGGGACACAGAAAATGTAGACAGGAAATGATCAAAAGACACACACACACACACACACACACACACCTCTCTACTATAGCCATACCTCTGCTTAATTCACTTAATGTACCTGATGGAAATCAGTGTTATCACCCTCTACACACACACACCTCCCTCACACACATGCATACAGAGCACAAAGACAACTGTAAGGGCAGATGTCAGACTCCAATGTAAATTAGCACACAGAGCAGTTCCAGGGCTTCATTAGCATCCAGAGCTTCTATAAATAAATGCATGTGAGTGGCTGCTCTGTCAGACGACATCATGTACTGACTGTTTTTAATACACGTCACTTTAATGAATCAATTACAACTAATATCTGATAGCAGCATTTCTGGGAGACACAGTAACTCAGTTACTCTGTCTGGTGAATCCCCGAATGACTCTGCGTACACTAAATAAGCATCGACAACTGCCAGAATCCCAGTAAACCTACACCTTCCCACTGCCTTGTGGGTAGAAGCTCTCATAGTCAAAGGCTGAATGTTTTGTCTGTTCCATCAACACTCTGAACAAATTTGACAGATTCACTAGTCATTTAAAATTGGTTCTGAGCTGTCAATAATTCTTAATTTGTATTTATGCTCAATATGAATGAATTAAGCTGTTCACTGGTCCTGGGCAGAAATGTGCCTTTGGGTACCTATGCCGAAATATTACTACCAGGCTTTCTGTGTTTTTTTATTGTATTAATGTGTTTCAGTGTATTAAACAAAACATTACTATTTTATTTGTCTGAAATGTTTTAGTTCTGGTTCAACCATGTAAAGTATTTTGTGACTATATGCTGTACAAATAAAGCTTATCATAATTATCACTCTGCAACGTGCACAATATGACCTAAAATCCTAAAGGTCAATGCAGGGCACCTCTACAAAACATAGCTACTGTACAGTTTAGAAGCTGAAGTGATAAATATGCCGACAGCTACAGCAGTGCAGTTTATGTTGTATTTTCAGTGTGTCCCTGTGGATTCATTCCAGTTGTCGTGCTGAAGCGCGGCGGTTTTATTTTATATACATTTATATCTTTATACACAGCTGTAGTTCCGAATAATGTTTAATAAAATATTTCTAGACTAAATAGAGCATAGGGCACACACACACACATAAAAAGAAAAAAGAAATAATGACTTTTCATTTATCGTGAAAATTATTGTTATAGACTGTTATGAAATTTTTTATTGTGATAACATTTTTGGCCATATTGCCCAGCCCGAATATAGCCTACACTGTTATTGAACAGTGCGATACTTCAAAAAAAAAAAAGCTTAGCTAAAGTTCAATATTCAGAGCCAGTCTATTTTTGACAGAACCCGAGTCAAGCAGCACAGAGCAGATAAACCGGGCAGGAAGTCAGACACAGAACGGGAGAGAGAATCCTGTTGATCTTCAAAATAAAACACCCTGTGCAGACTCCCAATCATATATCAACAATAAACACAGTTGAAACACACAAAAGGAAACAATTTAACAACGTAGCCTACTTAATCATAGTAGAAGCACAAAAAGTAAGGACAACTGAACAAATATGAACAAGTCAGCAAAATCTGGCTCTTATTCTGAAATGCTCCATGTGGGGTATGTAGCCTGCACAGAGCAGAACAAAACGGGCTCACAGAGAGCTGTTATCCATAGTTGGAGCACACAGAATGACAAATTAACAACACTTCAACAGCGTAGTGCAGGCAAAACGCTTCACTGCTGAAACACTTCAGTGTGAGTTGATGCCGGACACAGTGGGGAGAGAGCTGTAGCTCCATGTTTACTTCTGTATTAGCCTACAGCGTGCTGCATGTGATGTTATTTTATTCTTCTGCACATGTCGGTCATTTGCAGGCTGTGGAGAGTTCACACTTCAGTCTCATATGGGCCACATTTAAACAATAATGTAAACTGTCAATCAAAAAAATTGGAACTGGGAAAAAAATCTGAATTTAGCCTGCAGGCCTGCAGTGTGAATGTAGCCTTAAATGGCGAACTTATGTAAGGTCGTGTGCATGAGTTGGCACAGTGAGGAATTTCAAAGAGAAGTGGTCTACCTTTGAGCTGTGCTTTTGAACGACTAATAACTAACAACAGATTGCTAAGTGGTGGTATTATTTGGGGGTGTTCAATTTATTAATCTCTCTGCAACTCTGGCGGCTTGTACAGATTGAGACACTGACTTTGATGGTAAAAATTCCCTAATGATGTGCAATTAATCAAATTACCAAAACCACTCACATACATGAAACTGGGGCATTTACTGGCCCTTGTGGGTCTGGGGCCTCGGCACTGTTGCCTGCTTTGCCCAGTTGGTAATTCAACCCATACCATCAGAAATATATGTATCAATTAGGGCTGCAACAAACAATTATTTCTGAAAGGCAAAGAAAGGCCAAACCCATAGTATTTTATTATTATTATTGTTGTTATTATTATTATTGTTGTTGTTGTTGTTGTAAGTGAATACTGTCCTGCCTCCACTTGGGCATGAAAATGATGTTCATCTGCACATCATGCCTTGTTTTGTTCAAACAAAAGTCCCAACAGCCAAAAATATTATAAATAGGTGCATATTATTCTTCTGTTTAACAACTAATCAGTTACTTGACTAATTATCCCAGCTCTAGTAATAATATATTAGACTCTAGTTATTTAAAAAAGTACAACCTGTCATAAAAGGAGTCCACATACAGTACAAGACCAAAACCAAGGGGGTGTGGGGGTTACACACATAGAACGTGTAGCCATATTTTACCAACATCTTCTGCCACACTATCTCAATAAGTAATACACAAATAGCATTAGTAGTACATCCTCTTTAAGGATGAAAGAACACAGCGTTTGAGAGATGAAAGAGAGCTAAAAGCACAAAGCTTCTGGCAATCACCAGCTAATGAAAGACATATTTTGATCTCACATTTAAAAGACTGAAGATTGAAGCCCTAAATATGTCTCTGAACTCTTCTGAACAAGCCAAAATAATCCCAGATTTTGATTTAGTACACTGGGAAAACCTCTTCACCAAGAGCCTCTGTCTTCTGGAAGGCTGACTGCTGACAAAATGAAGGTAATCAAGCCGTTTGACGTTGTTTTATCTTGTCATCGTGTGATCATTTGTGCCAGTGCAGGCTGATCTTCCACCACACCGGACTGTCTTTCAGCTCTTTTTACGTCATCCCAGAGAATTTCTCCTCTTAGGTCTGCCATTGTTCAGCCTCTTACACAGTATACAAATCTGATACTTGGGATCAAAGGCTCCGTCTTGGGATGGGTGCAGCACTTAACCCAGTAACTTGCGGCATCATTGGGCCTATTGATAGATTAACCACTCCATTCTCACTCCCAGAGCGTCAGATAGCTACTCTTTGTCACATCTTTCGGCGTCTGGTACACATGGCAAGTTTAGCGGCATTGTTCAACGCTAAAAGTACTACTCTAAATAACAGAAAAGTCTGAATAAGGAGATGGGTGGGGCAAAAAAACATCTTTCGCCAGGAGACCGTTGTTTGTTTCCTGTGTGAAACAAAAAGTCAAAATTCATTTATTTTAGTGATGTTACGTAACTGACATGACTTACATAAATAGCGTAACTTATGTAGTTATTTTAACCCAAACCATGATCTTTTCCTAAACCTCACCAAGTAGTTTTGGTCCCTAAACCTATCCAAAGTGCGACATTTGACAAGGTTAACCGCAGGTTTTACTTTGAAAGTCTATTTGGACATTGCATACTTATTGTTGCTAACTTGACCGTGGAGCACTACACGTACAAAAAGAACGCCAAAGGGGTACCCAGGGAGTTAATAAACTACGCCAAGAGATCTTGACAAAGCGGCCATATGAACAGTTTGCAGCAGAGACTAACAGGACACCTCGCCTATCCTCTACCTTATTTTTAAGATGTTTTGGTATGTTAGAGCAATTTGAATAATGAAAGCAACAACAGCTCAACTGTTGGGCACTGGGGAACTGTAGAGACACGTGAAAATAAATATATACAACCAATAAACAAATGAAGAAATCTAGCTTTGAAAAAGAGTTTATAGCTTTCTAAAATTGTGATGTTAAAATGACGTTTAAAAATCAAGGTGAGAAGCAAGAAGCACTATACAGCTTCCTCCTGTGGCCTCTTTATGACTTTGTTTGCCAGTGATACTGCCTGTCAAGCCAATTGAGCTGAACTAATCATCGTCTCTGCATTAACCGAAAAAAATGAAGGCAAAATATCAATGTTTCCCAGCAAAGTGAGGTATCCTACAGACAGCTCAATAAACACATTAGGCCTGTTTCCAAGCCCTAATTTGGAATGACACACTAAAATACTCATTCATTCAGGCTTTTCCAGTCATCTCATGAGCACTGCTATACTTAGATCCGTCCTGAGTTTCAGTGATCCAGAGGATTACATGCTTTCATCTCCATTTGCCTTAAACTACTGCAGTGACCTGTTTGTTTGCCTTAACCAAAAAGAGAAGGCCTCCAGTGTGGTCAGAGTGCTGGAGCAAGGCTTTTACCTACAACACAGAGAAGGGCCCTCTCCTCTCTGATGGCTGATGTTTGCAGTGATTATGTGCAAATGTTTTCCAGGCCTTCCAGGTTATCTCACTGACGGTTTGACTGCTTCGCAGACTACACACTGACTGTGACTGTGTCCAAGCTAAAGACTAAAGGTGACTAAGCTTTTGCCATCATGGCTCTCTGGCTTTGGGGAGACCGGCCTGAATAACTGAGACTGGCATTGTCTGTATCTTCTTCCATAAATATCTTCCCGGCGTTTATGTTTCCTTCATTTTCTTGCTTCCTAGAATAGTGCTTTAGAATCTACTTGTATTTACACACTAATGTGTGCTTAATTATTTTATGTCCCGTGTTTTAACAAAAATATGTTTTTTGGTTTGCTGCTGTTCTTATTGTGCTCTAACATTACTGTTTGGCATCTTGTTTAAGTGATTAAGTGTTAATCAAAGGCCACAACCAGAGAAAGTCCTCGGGGACTTTGGTGGAGCAGATTATTCCTTTTTCCACCTTAAAGTAGCCTGGGGTCAGCACACAAAAGCTCCATCAGCTGTCAGAGTTTACAACAACATTTCTGTTGCCAGGTACCTCGAATAGTGTCCACTACTGACATATTATGATTAACTTTACATTTTTAGGGTCAGGGCCACCCTGGGATTTGAATCCAGCCTGAAAAGTGATGTAGCCTTAGAAGCTAAGCTCATGTAAACAAAGTCCCCAATTTGGGGACCAAATTTCGATTTGGAGAGTTGACCCTAGTGGTCACAAACAATATATCTGGGTACATGCAGGCAGTGTTGGACAGGCTCAGTGTCAGTGTCACCCAGTTTACAGTCCACCAACACAGAGTAGATGTCCAGGCAATTAGCTTGAAACAAATCGATTAATATTCCTGCTTTTTTGCAAGAACATCTAAAAGAACTAGACTTTAAGACTTTTTACAAATTGGCAGAGTCTTCTGGTAAATGTAGAACATTTACTGCCCACCAAAAAACTGTTGTTACAATTAAATTTTAATTTATATAACAAACTTACACTGGTCACTGCTGCCTGGCGAGGTGTACTGGGGGACGAGGACTATGAGTAGCACACAAACCAATTCTTACAGTTGGAAGAAAAAAAATACTCAGAGCTCTAATTAATTCATTACGTGCCAGCCAGCCAGCAGGCTACTTCAGGCTCTTGGTCTTTTTAAAACATACGTGATGGACTGTTTGGGTGCACCAAGGTCACATCTGAGACAATAAGGGCTTTTTGTAAGAAGGCACTCAGGTCAGGTAATAGGGATGATGGATGCCAGTGGTAAGTACATTTCTAAGGCACTTCAATGAATGCTGGTGTAACAGGAACTCCTTTGTGTTGTGTTATGAACAGGCACCACAGGCTAGTATTCCCAGTTGAATCATTTTATTCAGATAATAGACAAATAGTACGGTTACTGGACTGTTCTTGAACATTCATCCTCAGCCATGATTACACTGGATAAATAAAAACACTTGTAAAAAACACACACAGCTTAGTAGTTGGCTAATTTAGCTAGCATCATAGCCTAAATGCTGCTCTTAGAACAGATATGAATATAGAAATCGTCAACTGCACTTTGTCTTTGTCCATATTTAACCTCTTCCAGGTACATATACATCAATATAAAGAACAAAAAATAACAATCTCTTAATAAAAAGTGTTATAAAGATGACTTACCGCTTACACGGGTTAGTTAAAGTTAAACTCGGAAGAACGTAACATGCGTCATTGTCTTAAGGACGACCACACGGCTATTTTATAGTGACAGAACACAAAACCAAAGTACACAAATATACACTTCAAACTAATGGTAATTGACAAGTGCAAGCATTATTAACCATGTTACACTGGCAAACTCCGGAATCATACAAAATATAAATCAGTAGATCTCAACAAGGGGTCTAAATCAGGGCCACAGCTTTTAATTCTTTCCACAGCTGAAGTTGTACAGATGAATAGTTCGGTTTCACTACAGTGCTTCTCGTTATTGTTCTATAAACTTATAAAAGCGACTCCTTTAAGTAAATCTTAACAACTAAAGGTTTGTGGATATACTGGGCCAATTTCTGTGTTTTGTTGTCAGTCATAAAACATATTAGTGCTGTTTGGACTGGGCACTTTCAGAGGCATCAGTCTGTAAAGTTAGCGCCCAAACCTGTTCTCAAACTCATCACAACAATTTCATAATTTTTTTTTCAGACTAAATGCTGCTTTTAGAGGCTTTTACACATACAAAAAGTAAAATGATGTGGTACATTAAAAATTCATGAATAGGCCTATATATTTTGCTATAAAAATGGTCATCAAACAACAAACATACAGACAAGTATGAACCTCCAAAAAATTTACGCCCTATTTGTCCTTTTATTCTTTTTTTTTAATTTTTTTTTACAAAACATGTCACAAAGCCTTCCTGTGGAAAAGGAAAGACTTTTGAATATTTCCCTGTGATTAACATTATAATCAACACTGTTGCTACACAACTGTCCAGATGTTGCCCTGGCACTTCAAGCTGGTAAGATCCAACACTGATTTGCTGTCCAGTCTGAACACACATATTCAGCAGCTGGGTCTAACCCATTCTGACTCTAATTACCATCTACTAAATACAGCAGCAAAACCAGCAACCTAAATGAATAATAGCCCAGACACAAGACAAAGCAATGAAGCCATGGTTGCTTTTCTATTTGATTGTAACATGCAGTTTAAAAATGGGGTTGATATTATGTCTGACTGATACTTTATGAGATGTGAAGACGTGTGAAATTGAACTCTACATCCTCGGATAAGATACTGATTTTAGGATGGGGAAGGACCAAAATGTAGTCAGAAAAAGAGAGAGTTAAGAAAATCAGTCAGAACGGATCAGCATCACCACATTATGCTCCGGTCCCTTTGCCTCTCTCTCCCACTCTCTGTACCAAAACCGCAATTACTGAAATAGAAAATTAAATCCCATTAATGTTTCAAGCTTTTTTCTAAAGTATTACAGGCCAACTCACTGAGCCACAGGATTTTCTTCAGTCACAACGCATGTTTACCATACCAGACAGCCTGCTGTTATATTACCACTAAAAATCACCAGACCTGACAAGAAAACTTAGCCAATAACACACACATACATTTTAAAGGTAAAGTTGCCTTTACACTCTAGGTTACTAAAGCCGTCCAGCAACTATAGACTAACAAATAGGCAATTTCATCACGACGTAAGGTAAAAAGTAGCCCTACATGTACCTAATTCATTCAAAAAAAAATCACTGTTTTTACTGGATAACTTACAAATAAGTTACCGGTTTGCACTCTGCTGCCGATGTTAAGACAACAGGAACGGTGGTCTGGCTCTCGAACTTCCTGATAGGTTACTATTAAGTAAGTTACTGGAATAAAATCCAAAAAGAGACAACGCGAACAATGAGTAGGCCTACAGGTTAGTGTTTCCAACAACTGCACCGAAAAGCGGCTGAAGAAAGCCTAATATGAAGTTAATTTGCAAACTAACGTTAGCTCAGTGACAGAATTTGTTCTCGCAGTTTAAACATGAAACAGCCTAACTTACCTCAGTACCCGGGAGCCTACCCCGATGCCATTGTGCCAGTGTCAGGCTCCAAATTACTAAATTCAATTACGCATCTCCTACAAGAAGAGCTTATAAACTACCGAGACTCCCACCACTGTAGCAACAACACAAACGTGAAAATGTAAAGCCGAATATGAGCAGTTTTTTAAGTTAAATGTGAAATGTGGGGACAGCAAAACAACGCAGGGCCGGTGCAACTTACCAATTTGTGCCGAGGATGGAGATTTGACATGAACAACCACCGGAGAGGGACTGCTGCTCTCTCTGTCTTCCCCCTCTCTCCCGTCCTCACTCCGTCCGCTTCTGCCTCCCTCTCTCTCTCCCTCTCTCTCTCTCTCGTGCAGCCCCTCTCTCCGCCAGCCCTCCGCTCAGTAGCTGAAACGGCTGCTGATTGGTCATTACAGTTCCGTCGGTGATTAAAGGAGCACACGCACGCTCACGCGCACAGGAAAACGCACTATGGGCTCGATCTTAACCCCAGCACCAACCAACAGGCTCGTATCTATCACTTGTTATTTTCATAAGCCAAATGACTGCTCTTTAAAGGAGAACTCGGTTATCTGAAGACCTTTCAGCCACAACAACATCTGAAATGATTTCTGATGGACTTTATAACAAGAAACTGGCAGACTACAGCCAATATCGGCTTGCTCAAAACAACAACAATAGGCCTACAGCTTAGTCCCCACATTATATGTATTAAGTGTTTTACAGTAAAATTTATAAAAATATTAAAAAAAATAAAATTAAAGCTGCAAGCAGCATTGGGCGGGCCCTCGCACGTGTAGCGCGTCGAGGTGTGAGGCGGCCGCACTGCAGATTCTGCAGCTCTGCTCGTGTAGCTGTGAATTTTCTACGCGCTTCGGACACTGCACAAAGGTGTCCTCTTTGTGGCGCTGCAGAGCACTTGGCACTACAACTTCAGGTGGATATTGGCGTGTAGATGTGGATATTGGCGTGTAGATGTGTCCGGGGCGGTAAAGTAATGAAGCACGCAAAGTTTGGTACAGATTTGAGCATGTACAGTTAAGTTACAACGACTGCCTGTTTCACGGCAAAGCATGGAACTTTGCCAACCCGCCAAGGATACACCGTTCAAGGAAAACTTACAGGCCTTACAACATGACATCATCAATGTGTTAAAAGTTTTCTGAGATAGTTCCAAAGTACCTATAGCCAACTTGGAAGAAGTGGTTCATCACAGCATAAACATAGTCACTTCCTGTTGCCAGCAGGTGGCGCTGTGACTACGGGTGAATTTTGGCTTGTAGATGTGTTCAGGGCAGGACTCTTATTAAACATGTAAACTTTGGTGCAGATGTGAGAATGCAGACTGAAGTTACAACAACTTCCTGTTTCATGGTGAATCATCGATTTTGGACGCCACTCCACGGGCCCGCCCTTCCACAAAAACTCACCATTTGTACAACTTTTAATCGTCAATGGGTTTAGAGTAGACATCAAAAATCTGAAGTCGGTCGGACTAATTCTCTAGGAGGAGTTTGTCAAAGTGCGAAGCCCTCTAAATCATCCAAAAATGACCATACTATTCAAAATGGCCGACTTCCTGTTGGGATTAGGGCATGGCTCCAAGAGGCTTTTTGGTATATCTGGACATGATACACGTGCCACAGAAATTTCGTATATGTAGATGAAACGTGCCACGGGGGCTGCTTTGTTCACTTCCTGTTCCCAGCAGGTGGTGCTATGGCTTTGAGTGAATGTTGGCATGTAGGTGTGTTCTTATTAAACGTGTAGAATTTGTTACAGATCTGATCATGTACAGTGAAGTTACAACAACTTCCTGTGTCATGGCGAAGCGTGTAACTTCGCCGCCACGCCGTTAACCAAAAACTCACAAGTTTTACCACATGGCATCATTATTGTGCTAGGGTTTTCTGGGACAGTTTTAAAGTTGACATGGCCCATCTGCAAGGAGTAGTCCATCATAATGTAAAACGTGTCATTTCCTGTTGCCGGGAGGTGGCGCTATGCTTTTTGAGTGAATGTTTGCATATGGATGTGTTCAGGTTGGGACTGTTATTATCCATGTCAAATTTGGTACAAGTTATAACAAATTCCTGTTTTGTGGCAAATCATCGATTTTCAACAACATGCCATGGACACGCTGTTCCACAAAAACTCACCGTTTGTACAAGAATTAAAATAGAAAACCATATGGCTGGTTAAAAGCTTGTCGAAAAAGATGTGTCTTAGGTGTTTTCTTAAAGTTTCCACAGAATCCACTGTGGAATCCACTGGAGCCACTACACAGAAGGCATGATCACCTCCACATGTATTGTCCAAAAACCCAACTTAAGCTTAAAAAAACATCCTATGATTGTAAAATGATCCAAAAAACATGCATGTGCCGATCAGTAACTTCCACAATAAATTCTTGACAAAGTTACTTCTTGTCCAAGTTTTCCGTTATCTTCCTGTGAACATGACAGCCATGCTGTTGAGTTTGTGACATCTTGTTTCTCCAATGTTAAAAGTATACAGCATTGACACAAAAAGGCAGTTTAACTTAAAGGAGACCTATTATTCTGCTTTTCCAGTCCCACCTCTATGGCTTTTCACGATTCAAAGTTCAAAAAAGTGTGATAAATGTTATACTGGCCCTTAATGTTGGCCTTCATTTCAGTCTCTCTCTGAAACAAGCTATAGATGCTCCTTTCTCTTTAAGGCCCCCTCTCAAAGCCAGCTGTCTTCTGATTGGCCAAGACCGAAAGCATGTTTCCAGGGGCGAATTCAATCTTAAAGGTATGTTTTCTCCTGTTTGGTGGGTGTGTCACAGGTGTTACACTATCAGCTGCGACAAGTTTGTAAACAGAACCTTGGTAAAAAGGCAGGAAAATGCAGTGTGCTTCTGTGAATTATGAAATGAGGATCATGCTATTTTGGCTACATGGGCATGCTCAATCTCTGATTTTACATAGAACTACCGGATTTCTCCCAATAAGTTAATATACAGCATATTATGAAACAAATATCAACAAATAATGCTGTAAATAAACGTAATCGTTTTAAAGTGTGTGAACAAATCTAAAATTGTAACCCTAACTCTTAAGGAAGGGGGGATAAGTGTGCATATGTGTGAGTGAGATAAATTCAAAACAATTTTACAAAAAATGGTTTTAAGTAATGTTGCTTGTGGTTCTCCCCCTCAAAAAACTTTTCATATGATGAACACAAGAAAAGAAACAACAAATGTAAACATTTGCACATTTTTTATTCCTTAGTGTACTATACAGTACAACACACCAAACAACAAAATATTCTGGTCTGGGACAGGCCAGAGATTCTCCTCCTCCACCTCCACCTTCCTCATCCTCTTCCTCTGCCTCCTGCTCTTCTTCCTCTCCCTACTCCTCCTCCGCTTCCTCCTCTTCCTCCTCCTCCACCTCCTGCTCTTCTTCCTCTCCCTACTCCCTCTCCACCTTCTCCTCCTCCCTCTTCCTCCTCTCCTTCCTCCTCCTCCACCTCTTCCTCCACCTTCACCCCCTCCTCCTCCTCTCTAGTGTCCTCTACTTCTTCCTTCACTCTGGATCCATTGTTCCAAAACTGAATGAACTGACTACCCTATTATCTATCTATTGAAGGTTCTGATTGGTGTGTTATCAATTATGACTCTTTGTTTCCACCTGGGTACTTGTGTGCTAATTGAGCTCAAGCTTTGCTGACTTGAGTGAAAAATATTAAATAGTTTTCTAAATGACCACATGATACAGGCAATGAGAAATGAAAGGATTTGTGTGTAGAGTTTATGGAAATTGGTGTGCTTTTTGAAAAATGGAGTTATGGTTTTGAAAAACTGTAATAAATCCCTCAGGTTGGATGACCTTCCCACCGATTTTTACAGAACCTTTGAAGGTATTGTGAGTCCTTTATTGCATGAGGTATACAGTTCTCCTTTTGACAATGGACTCTGCGATTATATCTTTCATTCACAAAAAAACAAAAATGTGGTTTGGCTTAAAATAACAATGTAATATGACTTAACTTTCGGAAGTTATGTAACATTACTTGCGTTACTTGCATAACTTATGCAACTTAGATTATCTAAGTCACAAATAAAAACAGTTGACTCTTTGTTTTACACGGGAAACAAACACTGATTTCCTGCATGCAAGTCCAGTTTCTGTTCCACTTGTCCACCCCAACCACCTCCTTACTCTATCTTTTCTGTTAAATATCCTATACTTACTTTACAAATACAATGCTACAGGGGTTCCCCCATTGCATTGAACTATGACAGTAAGGGGCTCCCCAGCGCGTTGCAAAGTGGCTCATGGGCTCTTGACCATGCCTCCAAATTTTTGACGACTTGGGAGTGAGAACTGGTTGTCCTAGCAAAGGTTCTTGCAAACTGTCATTGGAAGTACAATCCACATGGACCAGTCTGGCTTTATTACAAATTGTTATAGTTCTTATAACATTAGACGACTGACATCCAACAGTTGCTTTGCTGTTAGATGCTGCCAAAGCCTTTGTTTGTGTAACCAGATCCAAGTACATACTGCATGGTCCTGACTCGAACCGGCGTCCTCGGGTATGGGAGTGGGACACGCTCACAAGGAGGCTTAAAACCCACAGGCACTAGCATCAGTCGCCAGTGTGTACCTTAAGGCAGGGGCGGACTGGGACAAAAATTCGGCCCTGGCACTGTAGCCACGCCAGCCCACCTTACCACGCATCCCTACTACTATATTTTAACTCCAGTAGGTAATATTATATTATTTGTCAAAAAAAGGTTTTGTAGAATTTGAGCATGGACGTTCTTTGATGACCTTTAGGAATAGTATACTGCATGCAGCAAAATGATCTAAGAACAAAGGTCCACTTACTAGCTTTTAGAGCTTTCAACTACATAGCGCAATCGTCATTCAGCTTTCTCTCACAATGTTCAGTTGCAGAATGCTCCAATCCAATTATAAACAACCTGTCATATTACATTTTCACTATCTGAAATGATGATGCCAAAGGTCAGAAGGTATGTATGTAGCTGCTCTCATGAGGACCACTATGTGCCTGTAATGACACATCTTGAAAAACTGACTTTGGCAACAAGCTTCTTGTAAACTGTCTGACGCTTAGAATCTTCCTCTTCTTAGTGATTATGTTACACTGATTAACAAACTAACAAATCACAGAAAAAAACAATACTGTGGCTCAATTCATTTATATGTGTCGTCTATGTTTTGATTAGAGTTCTATTTCTGCCATCCAAGCTTGCTAGTTGGCTCATTTGCACTATGAATAAGTGCTTCGATTCAACCACTGACATTACTTCTGCTTCATGAGCAGCTGGGTCTCTGAGAAATACTCAAAACACTAAAACAACACAGGTTCAAAGCAGTGCCTTTAGCAGTTTTTGGATTATTTTTGCTGGTATGGCAGCCAAGAATGCTCGACTTTTGTGGTGGATTCAGTAAAACATCTAATTCAATGCGTTTTTCAGATGTTCCGTTAAAGGCTTTGGTTAAAAACAAGTCAAGAAAAAAATGGTATCTAAACAATGTCAATGCATTCAGCCTCTTCTGAAAGTTCCGACATGAATGTCTCTCTCTATCCATCACATATAACATGACTGCAGCATTAACCTCAACAGAACTATTTACAGTGACCAAGATGTTCCATTGAGAGCAGAGTGTGAGCAGATCAAACAGACATGGTGAGTCAATCTAAGAGCTCTGATACACTTTAAGGGCGTACTCATACTAGGCCCAGTTGCCTTGTAATGTGTCGAGCACGATTGCCCCCCCCACCAACTCCCCCGCTGGCCTGCGCACACACTGCGCCTAACTATTAGGGGCAAGTGTACGTCATTACTCCAGTGTTTCCCATACATTAATTTATTTGTGGTGGCCTGCCACAGTATTACTGCCAACAACCACATATTGATTTTTGATTTATTTATTTTTTGCTGGGCCTGGCTACTTAAAGTTGTATTTGATTGCAGAGCTGCGTGCAGAGCACATATTCACTCAGCACCTAATTTGCTCGCTCTATCTCTCTCTCATGAATACCCACACAACATAAAGCTGTCAATGTCGGAGACCACCTTAAAAAAAGTTATTAGCAAGCATGTAAAGGGTCTAGCTAATAAGGATAGCTATGTTAATGTTAGATCACAGCTGGGTTGTCGAGGTTAGTTTGTTGTTAGCTGTTTGAGCACGAACACCAGGCAAGGTGCAGACCAGTGTTAAACAGCTACTCCAGGCTTTATTTACCATGCAATAAGGTTGGACAATTCTGATTAGAGCAAGACAAAACATGTTGAATAAAGAATGATATAGAGGAGAAGAGTCGTGCAACATGTGTTTGGCTTTGGTGGTTGTATTTAGCTGACCAAAAACAATGTCGTAAACGTAAGAATGTAACAAAATGTGTTTGTGTGTTCAATGACAACAAATCAAATCAACTCAGAGCCCACCCTCATTAAGGAGTTTCATAGAGGTGCTCATAAAATTACACACTGTTTTGACTGATTTACAACACTCACTAATGGATTCTGTGAGGCAGAAATAAAAGAAAATAGATGTAATATCATGCAGTGGGTTAAGAATCTGCCATTTTCCTGTACCTTTATATTTTGGTGGCATTGTGGTTTTGCTGCTTTGCGGCCATACATTACTGTATGAATATTTTAAAGTAATATTAGGCATTACTTGCTAGAATTTGGTATTTTAAGTAGGACACTATTTTCAGCTCATTGTAAGTTAGTTAGTCCCTATAGAGATATTATAGGAATAGGAATACAGGGTTTAAAATGATAACCTGTGAACTGTTTTTTATGATTCACTAGGCATCCTGTTGGTTATTTTTATACTGGGTTAATGAACAATATTACTAATTACATTTTTCAGTGTATGTGGAAGGGCCCATAAAGAAACTTTTGCCCCCCTTCTATCAGTAGGCCCTGTTTATAAGAGAGATATTTAAAATATTGTATAACCAGTCTCTTTGTGTTTGATCATCATAATAAAAGGTTGTTTCCCCAGATGTATTTAGAGTATTTGTCATAGCTTAAGTTTGCGGGAATTCACTGCTTTCAGATCTGAAAGGCTTACGTCGAATGCAGATATAATTGATGTACAAAAATAGGATATTTCTTCTTTACTTGTTCATCAATGTTACAAGCAACTGTATACTATATTTCAGAGTTGACTACCCTTAGAAACTTTGGATACTGCTGAGCAAGTCTCACCAATTGTAAACTAGGAGTACTTTCACCTTTGACTCAAATTCTTTTCCAGGAATGACTTAAAAGTCACAGTGAAGGAAAACCAGGAGGAAACTTAAAGCTACTTCAGGCTTAAGGAAAAATCGTCCTTATTTATTTTGTAAAGCCAGGGATGTGTAATTTTAATCATGTTCTTTTTCAAACATCATGAAGAAATATCATGCTTTGAGTGGCTTTACAATATAATCATGTCACATGTACTTGAGAATTAAAGCCAGCCACCGACAATGGCCACAAATACCACAGGACACAAACATTTTACATAAGATGCATTGAAAATCACTATTGTTTTTTTTTTCACTAATTCAGTCTGTCTGTGAATATTTGAGAGGATTCTCTCAGGCTTAGCGCAGGGATCTCTAATCCGCCTTAAATCAGTTACACCATATTGGCTGACTGGATCTGGCAGTGCTGTTTACTGTGCCTTGCCAAGACAAAGTGAAAAACTAGAGCTCTGAATGAAGAATGGAAGCATGGAAATTTGCCTTTTATTTGGGCTCTTTCTGTGGCTATATAAACACGGGGGTGGACAGCACATTGGTACAATTTCAGTAAATCTTTTTTGTGACCACCAAAACCTATTTTAATTCATTGATTTTCCTTATTTAAGGCAGTTCTAACCCAATAATTGTTGGATTTTGGAAAAGGGGCTAAAGAGATGAAACAATTCAGAGATTTTCTGGACTTTGATCTACTCTTTATTTCCAATAGCCCACTTCCACCTGGCATTAACATGATATGTGGATCTAGTCATCTTGACTTAACTTTTGTGATTGTCTGTTTGAAACTCACAAAATTAGTTGTTCTGCAATAAACTGTTTTTCTTGTTGTTAGCTAGCTAGCTAGCTAGCTAATATTTGCTGTAGTTACATGTGCTTCATTATAGCATAGCAGAAAATGAACTTTACAGCAAGTGGATGAAGCATTAGATAATAATTATGTTCATAATGTTAATCTGTCCTTTCATATAGAAAGACTGCTCCACATCAACACCTTTCAAGGTCCACCCCAAGTTGTTGAGCAGAAACAAGCCAGCAGAGGAACAAATGACTCATACAACAATGACTTAAGTGAAACTGAAAAAGTGAAATATGTAATGGAGTACGTCTTTATCTACCCCAAATACAAGAGAAAATGTATGAGACAGTTTTGGAGAGGTTCCTAAATAATAAAAATTTGTTTTGTCACAGTTTTGTGAGATAGGACATCAAACCATCTGTTTTTAATTAACCTGCTGCAGAACAGCACCAGTTTAGTTTGCATCAGTGTATTACAGTAAAGTGAACACAAAATAGTTATGTAACTGTTTATCTGAACAACGAAAAACTTTAGTTCCAACAGTTTGAATAAGAAGTCAGAGTCACTGAGTGTGTGAGTAAATAGGTGAATGCAAGTTTGAATGAGTGGCTGGGTGAGATAGTGGGTGGTTGTGTGTGTGTGTGTTTGTGGATGTGTGTGTGTGTGTGTGTGTGTGTGTGTGTGTGTGTGTGTGTGTGTGTGTGTGTGTGTGTGTGTGTGTGTAAAAGTCTTACTTGAAGTCACTGAGCTCCTTGATGAGTGTGCTGACATGACATGTGAAGTCACTGCTGTATCCACTCTTCTAGCTTTGCACCTTCTCGTGGCTTGCTTTCATGCTCCTCTCAGGATTAATGTCACTGCAGGTTCTGAAAAACAATGTAGAACGAGAACAATATTCGTCTTTCAGGTGACATCAATCAATGAATGTAATAAATACTGTATCAAGTAAGAGCCTGTTCAGAACAAAGAAGTGGTGCAGAATATTTAACCATTTGATTTTTCATTTCACTAAGTAAGTATGTATGAATTCACTGAATCAGTGATCAAGTTAAAAAGACGATTGTGATGGAAAGGAAACAATATCAGCCGTGACAATATTAGTAGAAGCAGAAGTAGTTTATAAATTGCTGTTCTTGCGTCAGAGGCACCAGTGGTTATTACTAGATTATTAGACAATGGCGACGTATGAAGAAAAGTTAATCAAGTCAAGCTGTGTGATACACTGTGGGAAAAGGCTCCTGTGAATGAATTCCAGTGTGCATGCTGCATTATTGTTGATAGGTTGAAACTGTATCAGAAGTCTACAGCAAGCCCAAGCACAGAAGACGTTCCTTCACACAGCACCTGTTTTTTTATGCTATCCATCGCTGGTTTTTTACATTAGAAATGTGACAGTTAATAAAAATGATGTAATCAGTCTCTATGGATTGTTACAGTTACTTCAAATTTGAGTTTACCAATATGAAAAAGAACATGCTTGACCGAAAATAATGAAACAAAGATGGTTAGCTCCATGGTATAACACTGAAACTTGTAAATTAAAGCAAATATCGCGGAAACTTGACAGAAATTGGCGTTCCACCAAACTGGAAAATTCTCGTTTACTTTGGCAAGATAGTCTTAAAACTTATAGGAAGGCCCTCTGTAATGCCAGAGCAGCGTACTACTCGTCATTAATAGAGGAAAATAGGAACAACCCCAGTGGTGCAGGTTCATCCGGGGTACAGAACTTTGGTTCCAGCTCACTGTCTAATGGTCCCTCAAGCAAAATGGACCAGATATCATGGTAGATAGACTGCTGTTGATATCTACAACAGTTTGTAGCAAACTCCCTACAGAAAGCAAAAACACGTCAGAAACGCAATTAAGACCGTTACAGGAGAGAACAAACATTTGCAGAACAAGACCGAGTCTGGTTAAAGGCTCACCCATATTCCAAAAAGGACAAGTCTAAACTTGCTCCTCGTTGGAAGGGACCTTACAGAGTGATGCGGAAAATAAACCCACTTAACTATGAGATTGTCCGCGAAGATACTGGAGAGGATCTCCGAGAGGTGAACATTGCACAACTGAAACCATGTTATCCAACAGCTAAAGAATGGGAGAAGCAACAACGCGAACACCTCTTGAAGATATTTGAAGAGGACTCTGAAGATGAGGATTTTCAGGGATTCCCTAACACAGAAAGTAAACTTGTGTAGATATGAGTAACGTTTTGCCTATTCAGGCTTTTCACAGGGGGAAGGGGATGTAACGATCCGTCATAATGACGGCATGTAAATTTATTAATTAATTTGATCCACTGTCGTGGTATTTTCGGCGGTGGGATGACGTATGAAAAGAGTGTTTTTTTTTTACCAGCGTGTGTGTGGTGGCGTCTGGACAATGGCGGCTGTGGCGGATGGCGTATAGCCTACTCAGTGTCTACAGACGGAGTTGCACTGTGTTGTTGTAGACTGCACACACCGGTAGAATGCTTGAAGTCGGCATAGCTAGTTGCGTGATGCTGATCCCAAGGAATTGCTGGGTCATCACAAGGACGTTAACCTCTTGTTGTGATCAACCATATACAGACTGACTGACTGGCTGGCTGTGTGTGTGTATGTGCGCCATTTTAAGCGCTAAATCAAGGTGCCCAAGCTCCACACCGTGAGTACCAGAGTTTTTCTCTGTGAAGACTGTGGCTATTCCTTTTTTTTGTTGGTAATTTTTTTTAAGAACTGAACATTTACTTTTGGGCCTATTGTATTTTTGATGAACTGAACAACTGAACACAACACATCAAATCTTTGGCTTTATATTTTTGATGGGCTGAGAACTGTTTTCTGTGTTTCAATGAACTAATGAACTGAGTTGTCTTTGTGTATGACTATAACTTGAGGAAGTCTGTGAATGCACATTATTATGAATGTTATGGTTATTTTTGGTGACCAATATACTTTCTAATCACTGAAAAACCTGGTTGTTGATGCTTCTTTTGCTACTATTCCAAGGGTTTATGTGGACAGAGATTGACGCTAATATACATATATGCTGGTAACGGGTATACTCGTGTGTGTGTGCGCATGACGACTATTTGTCAGGACATCCCTGACTGGCACCCCATAAAATAAACAAATAACAAAAAATAGTTGTGCACTAAACCTTGTGTGTGTGTGTGTGTGTGTGCGCGTGTGTGTGGACATGCAGCAAGGGTTGCGCTTGTTTAGAGACGGCTGTTGACTAAGCCAAAGCCTGAGCAGGCTCTCAGCGTGCTGACTGATGTTGACACACAGACTGAAGACCTGATGAAAGTCTTTGTATCACAGTCCAACATTTTCAACATAAATATGCTGTTACAGGGCTAGCACAAGCCTTTTGGCGCCCTAAGCAGGATTTTATTTGAGTACCTCCCTCCCCAACTCCCCATAAATACATATCAGTAAAGAGCTTGGTGAGTCCTTCCTTGTTGCAGTAATCATCAAAAACCTTGCTGCTGTATGTTCTGTACTTTCAGCAGATGAGTAACATCAAAGGAACTCAAACTGCCTGTATTTGACATAAAATCAGTCTCTATGTTTACATCGTCTTACATGCAAGGTCCTCGCAAATGCCTGCAAAAGGATATTAAACAACACTTCATCCACAGGAAGCTGTAGGTATTTAAAAAGACAACCACCAAGCCATCAGACTTGTACAGTCTCAGCTTCTGCTTATTATTCATGACACAAGCTGAATTAAACTGTCTTGTCCTTTTACGATATGTTTCACTTGACAAATTTTATCATTGATAAGATATCTTGCCCAATTAATTTATGGCTTTCTTGGTCTCTTTGAAGAAGTGTTGCTCTAGAGATAGAAATATCTGTCATTAGGTTGGTCCATCACTTTGATCCAGACGAAAATTTTTCAACGACTGTTACATCGATGGCCATGAAAACATTCATGGAGTACATCCCAAGTTTCGTAATTGATATTTCCTCACTTGAACCGTAGGTCATTCTGGTCCGCCATCTTGCAGGCCGTCCAAAATCTCTGCTCCGAGGAGCGTTCTCTGAGGAGCCATGAGCGAGGATCCACGAGAACAGCCTTCACAAATGTCAACGCGCCCGATTTATCAGTTACTGACTGGACTGATTGGACTGATCTGATACACCACATCAGTTCAATTCAATTTTATTTATATAGCGCCAAATGACACGCCAAATGACAACAACAGTTATCTCAGAGCGCTTTTCATAAAAGAGCAGGTCTAGACCCTATTCTGTGATGATATTTACAGAAACCCAACAATTCCCTCCAAGAGCACTAGCACTAGGCGACAGAGGCAAGGAAAAACTTCCTTTTAAGAAAGTGCCTCGACCGGTTGGGGGTTAGAGAGAGAGAGGGCAAGAGAGGGACAGAGAGACAAAGAGAGAGGGATGGAAGGAGAGAGAAAGGGGAGGGAGGCAGCCTACACAATATACAGACAGAAGTACAAACAGTAAAGGTGATGTTGCTATAGACTGAATGAAAAATGGTAAAGATATTTATAGTAGTGTTAATGATAATAATCGTAATGTTAATGATTATAATAACAATAGGACTAGTAACAATAATTATAGCAGAGGGTGTCGAGCAGGAACACGGGGGCAGCAGGTGACTCGCAGCCACAGATCCAGACTCCACAGCTCCAGAGCCAGAAACACCTGCAGGAAGTGATAGGAGGAGAGAGGAGAGGGACGAGAAAGCACAAGACTACCGGAAAGGGGAGAAGCTGTGTTAGTAACATGCAATAATGGGATGAGGTTGTATACAGAGGGAGAGAAAGAAGAGGAGAGAGGAGCTCATTGCATCGTGGGAAATCTCCCGGCAGTCTAGGCCTCTAGCAGCATAATTGAGATAGTTCAGGACTCACCTGAGCCAGCCCTAACTATAAGCTTTATCAAAGAGGAAAGTCTTAAGCCTACTCTTAAATGTGGAGATGGTTTCTGCCTCCTGAACCCAAACTGGAACCTGGTTCCACAGGAGAGGAGCTTGATAGCTGAACCCTCTGGCTCCCATTCTACTTTTGGAAACTCTAGGAACCACAAGTAACCCTGCATTCTGGGAGCGCAGTGCTCTGGTGGGGTAGTAAGGTACTATGAGCTCTTTAAGATAAGATGGTGCCTGACGAAGGATTTTAAATTCTATTCCGGATTTTAATGTCACTTCAGAGCAGGTTGCCCCGGCCTTTCTGTGTAGAGTTTGCATGTTCTCCGGGTGCTCCGGCTTCCTCCCACCATCCAAAGACATGCTGGCTAGGTGAACTGGTTGTCTCCAAAATTGTCTTTAGGTGTGGATGTGAGTGGTTGTTTGTCTATGTGTGGCCCTACGATGGACTGGCGACCTGTCCAGGGTGTACCCCGCGATCCTGTACGCAGGATAAGCAGTTGACGATGGATGGATGGATTACGCTAAGCTTTCCAGGATCTGGTTCTGACCCTCGCCTGTTTTCTGGAATAAATCATGAAAATTTTGACTGCTAACCCAAATTGTTTCTGTGCCATGCTTCTGGGTACTTACCTGTTCTGAGTCAGTTAGTGTTACAGTATCTGTATGCATCTCAGACTGGGTGAACACAGTACTTCTCTCAAAATAAATGTATCACAAAGCCTTGGGATAAGAACCTATTTTTTGCTTGTGCGAATGAGTGCCTTTCACACTGCATGGAGAGAGTAGAGTTCTGTTTGCATTCACTCACTTTTAGAGAAGAATCATGCCAGCACTGACTGGCTTTGAGAGCCTTTCCTTCTGTGTGTCAAAAAGTCTTATTGTACCATAAGCAGGAAACAACAGAGTGTCTCTGTTTCAGACCACATGTGTGTTTTTGTCTGAACCTTAAGCCAGTTATGGTGACTTGAGCAATTTTATTAAAGAGGTGGTATTATGCTCTTCTCTGCTTTTCAGGTTCAAAATCCTATTTAGGGGTTGTACCAGAACAGGTTTACATGGTTTAATTTTCAAAAAACACCACATTTTTTGTCGTACTACACACTACACTCTTTTCACCCTGTGTTGAATGCTTCGTTTTAGCTATTGAGTGATACATCTTGCCTCTAAATGATCTTTGTTGGGAGTAGCACATGCACAGTTCCTAGTTAAGGACTACTAGCCAATCTGAAGCAAAGAAGGACGGGTCAGTGAGAAGCCAGTAAACACGCTTCGGTTTAGCTGTACATGTTGCCGACCAGCTTGGCAACATTGACTGCAGCAAGAGTTTCAGAGTGGTGAGTTATTAGTCTGTAACAAATGTATTTTTCATCCATAAAGTTTTAACTGAGCTCTGTCTCTACATCACAGTAACAACTTTATGTTCATTGACTGCCTGGAGGGTAGCTAGTGTTTGGAAGGGAGAGGAGGTGTGTGCTCAGTGTTTTTCCACCTGTGTTTTTGAGGGCGTGTTGGACTAGCTGCTTGGCGAGCGTTATATGATGCACATTTAGCTTTCATCCCTGTGTCGTCACAGGGATGAAAGGGAAGCGGCTGAACTACAAACAATCTGTTTTCAAGCAGTTCAGAGCAGTGTTTTCTGTGGGAGATGGGAACTCCCTTTGGGCTGGACTTTGGGCTTTTTCACTTTGCAAACCTATTACATGCACAAAAAGATACATAACTCAATAAAGGAGAGGGAAAAAGCCAAAAAGCATAATACCACCTCTTTAAATGTCTGTGTAATTTGAATTACAAAAACCCCTGAAACTGAAACAGAAGAGAGTATATACTCTCTTCTGCATTTTGTATTTTTATAATATATACTGCACTTGTATTTTGTATTTTGTATATCTATATGTGTAAGTAAATGTTGAACTGCATGACTTTTTAATTATACAACACTTTAATGAACTTAATAATAACAGAAGCACGCGTACACCCTTTGGTATCACAGCAGTGTCAGAGCCTCATTAAACCCTGGTCAGCTGCAGGGTCACAAAGCCAGGCCATGTTGAACCATTCAGACCAAAGGCAAACATGAGCTTTCCATGGGTCACTGCTCTGCAGACTGAAAGGGGTATTAACTGGATGGAATGATTTTATGACGTTTACCACCCTCAAACTAGGGACCTTTGTGTCCATGAGGTGTCTCTTTGAGACCATAGATACATGGACAGAGAAAATATTGCTAATTAACATCGGGCGAAATTAGCATGTCATTTGAATTATGGAATTGGAAGTGAACGCTGCAAACGATTGTGCATTTCCTTTGAGAAAAGCAGTTTAAACTAAGACATTAAAGGTATGCTGTTGTATCATTGAAACTTCTGTGTGTGAGCCTGTTTGTTAAGAATCTTACAGGACATTAGAGGGCTCCGAGATGCTCTGTGCAGTGATCAGCCATGCTAGGCGAGCTCCACAGAGCCGCCAAGACTCACTTAGTCCCACACACACAGCATACACCCATTTTTGAGCAAACTGGCAGGCACAACTGAAATGAAGTGTGTATTTGTGTGTGTATCTGTAATGTCTATGAGAAAGTGGGGGATGCATTTTGTCTATCTATATACTGCTTGTTTTTATTTCTTTTCTGTGTGTGCATGTGACAGCACTGATACGTGTAACGATCCGTCATAATGACGGCATGTAAATTTAATTGATCCACTGTCGGGGGGGTTTCGGCGGTGGAGAGGCATTGGGATGACATATGAAAAGTGTGTTTTTTTTTCTACCAGCGTGTGCGTCTGGACAATGGCGGCTGTGGCGGATGTCGTATAGCCTACTCAGTGTCTACAGACGGAGTTGCACCGTGTCGTTGTAGACTGCACACACCGGTAGAATGCTTGAAGTCGGCATAGCTAGTTGCGTTGTGACGCTGATCTCAAGGAATTGCTGGGTCATCACAAGGACGTTAACCTCCTGTTGTGATCAACCGTATACAGACTGACTGACTGGCTAAATCAAGGTGCCCAAGCTCCACACCGTGAGTACCAGAGTTTTTCTCTGTGAAGACTGTGGCTGTTCCTTTTTTTTGTTGGTATTTTTTTTTTAGGAACTGAACATTTACTTTTGGCTTTATATTTTTGATGGGCTGAGAACTGTTTTCTGTGTTTCAATGAACTAATGAACTGAGTAGTCTTTGTGTATGACTATAACTTGAGGAAGTCTGTGAATGCACATTATTATGAATGTTATGGTTATTTTTGGTAAACAATATACTTTATAATCACTGAAAAACCTGGTTGTTGATGCTTCTTTTGCTACTAATGATTTTATTCCAAGGGTTTATGTGGACAGAGATTGACGTCAATATACATATATCCTTGTAACAGGTATACTCGTGTTTGCGTGCGTGACGACTATTTGTCTATTTGTTTGTATGGCACCCCATAAAATAAACAAATAACAAAAAATAGTTGTGTGCTAAACTGTTACAGAAAAATGGCACCCCAGATGGGACCTGACTAAAAGTAAACGTAATCAACCGCTTGCATAAAAAGTAGTGTGCATGTGACTGCACGGATAATGGCATGTATCGACTACCTGTATTAAAAGGAAATTGAAGAGGCTGCAAAACCTACAATGGCTGCCAGTGCGACCATGGAGAACTTGCTAGATGGGTCCTGGGAGGACTACATCAGTGCTAAAGGAACTCGGTACTCTCTATTGGAGCTTTGTGAGGAAACCAATCTCCGCCAACCCTTAGTATCCATGACACAAGGAAATGCAGAAATCGAACAAAAGAGCTCCCATAGTCAAACACTGGAACATCGGAAGATCTGTGAATTGATATCTTCTGAGCACAAGCGCCACAAGGAGGAGATAGTGAGCTGCTTAACAAAGAACTTGAAGATTTGCAACATTGTGGAAAACAAAACTGGAAGAACTAGAGGACAAAATGGACAAGCAGTTTCAATACATTCATAAACAGTTCACAAGTACTATAAATTGGCGTCTTAAGAAATATCATGAAGAGTTATTGAAGGATCTCAAATCAGTACTAAATCAGTACTCCAATGGCTTCCGTAATACAGCATTTGGAGGAGGAAGTGACGCACTGTGCAGTCAACATAAAGGCACTGTCAGAGGAAGTGTCAAATTTTTGTAATATGACAGTGACAACACACCCCCCACTTGGCAATGTTTCTGCACAGACTCTAACAAGCAGTGAACAGTCTGGTTTTTATCCTGACATTGTTGCTACTCTTCGCAATGTTCTCCATGGAAAAGCCCTTGATTGGTGGGATGTTGCACGCCTGGAGGTTAATACTTGGACCGACTTTGAAAACAGATTTCGCTCTGCTTTCTTGTCAGAGGATTATCAGGACGAACTGGGAGAGAGAGTCAAGACTCGTGTACAAGCTGGCGATGTGAGCATATGGGATTTGGCTTATATGTACAGGTCTCTTTGCAAAAGGTGGAACCCACAGATCACTGAACCAGAAGTTGTCAAACTAACTCTGAAAAACATCAACCCTAACCTAGCTAGTCAGCTAAGGGGCAGCAATGTGACTACTGTGGAGGCATTAGTATGTCTTGGTCAACAGTTGGAAAAGGACAGAGAAAACCAACTGCAGTATGAACAACGGAAGAAACTAATGCAAAAACCACCTAAGCCCGATACTGTCGTCAAACCATTTCAAACCAACATGACTGCTGGCCAACAAGTGTACTGCTGGCGCTGCAAGAACTCTCATCCTCCAGCAAATTGTCCACAATCTCAGTCTGGAAAAAAATTATTTTAAAAACAGTCATATACACCTACCAATCAACCACTGAATACACTCTCAGTGTCCTTACCAGAAGCCCTTACCACGACAGCTAGTGGTCCCAGTCTCCGCTAACACTGGAACTGCTTTTCTGGATACTGGATCATCATACACTCATCAATGACACCCCCTGGAAGGAATTGCAAGGGCAGAATGAGATGTTGAAACCCTGGGTTCAAGGTCCTCTGTATATGGCTGATGGTACAGGAAGATATCCTCTCGGCTGGAGCAAATTAGAGATCCACATTCACCAGCAAACCACAAATGTACCTGTTGTGGTTCTGCCAACTCCATGCCTCGCACTTCCTGTAGTACTCGGTTTGGACTTTGTGTGCCTTTCTGGCCTACAGTTTGTTGTATCAGAAAACATGTATTGGTTAAAAACAGCCAGCAAGAGGAAATCTTATTTCTTAAAGGAAGAAATGACACATGAAAGGATTCCACTCCACTCACAAATTGACTTCTATTCTGCAGGAAATGAAGCACCACATCGATGAAATGTTGGCTGAAGGAATCATAATACCTTCAACATCACCATATGCTGCTCCGGTAGTGCTAGTCCCCAAGAAAAACAACCCTGAATCATGATTCTGTGTGGATTTTAGGAAGCTGAATACAGCAACTCAATTAGATGCTTACCCTATTCCAAACATACAAGGACAAAACAGCTTTCATTTGTCCGTTTGGGTTATTCCAGTTTGAGGTTATGCCTTTTGGTCTGAAAAATGCCCCAGCAACATTCCAAAGACTCAAGCTGATGATACACGGGGCAACTTTTTGAGCAATGTTGCTGGGCAGTCTTGCTAGTGGCAAGTCCAACTATGTTTTGAACGGATAGTGGCAGTGCGGGGTGGGTGGCGGAGTGGTGTGGGAAGGGGATTACGGTAGTAATCTTTACTCATTACCATTGACGACAATGTTGCCCTGCACGATTGCTCTAAAAGTTGCTCTGTGTATTATCAGCTTTATGGAGCTTATTTTGGAGGATCTCCGTGGTAAAATCTGCATGGTCTACCTGGATGACATTATAATACATTTATCTTCAGTTGAGCGGCATTACCATGACCTACAAGCAGTTTTGGACAAGCTAAGGAAGGCAGGCCTGACCATCAACATGAAGAAGTACCAATTCTTCAGGACCTCACTCAAATTCCTTGGTCATGTAGTTTCCATCAATGGAGTACAAGTCACACGCTGTACAGGCCTTTCCCTCACCAACCAATCTCAAGGAAGTACAGAGATTTTTGGTACTGGCTGGCTGGTATCATCGCTTCGTGGCCAACTTTTCACAGATTGCAGAACCACTCAATGCTTTGAAGAGGAAAGGCTCCAAATACATCTGGACACCCGCCTGCCAAGCTGCTTTTGAAACGTTAAAACAACATCTTGCCTCTCCACCAATCCTTGGTCACCCAAACTTCATCTTACCCTTCATTGTGTAAACTGATGCGAGTGATGTGGGACTGGGCGCAGTGTTGGCTCTACCAATGGAATTAGGGAGTGAGAAGGTCATAGCTTTTGCTAGCTGCACCCTAAATTCAGCTGAGAGAAATTACTCGACGACAGAACAGGAATGCTTGGCAGTGATTAGGGTCTTGGAAAAGTAGCGTTGCTACCTGGAAGGAAGAACCTTCACTGTTGTCACCGACCACTCTCCTTTAGTTTGGGGTTTTAAGACTCAGAATCCAAGTACTCGTGTCATTCGGTAGGGGGCAATCAGATTACAAGAATTCACATTCAACATTGAGTATTGGAAGGGGAAGTACAACACCGTTCCTGATGCCCTCTCTCAAGCTCCAGTGAGTGAGTTTGACTATCAGATTCCCATTAGTGCCACTGTGCAACCGGCCAAAAGAGAAGGGCTGATGGAACTTCCAATATCAGTTATATATATGCTTCCTTTAGGCAATATTATCAGGAAACATTCCATAAGCTTTCATTGTTATGCAGATGATACTCAGTTATATCTATCGATCAAGCCAGATGAAACTCATCAGTTAGCTAAACTTCAAATGTGCCTTCAGGATGTTAAAACCTGGATGACCTGTAATTTTCTTATGTTAAACTCAGATAAAACTGAAGTTATTGCTCTGGGGCCTAAGCACCTCCGTGACGCATTATCTAAAGATATAGTTTCCCTGGATGGCATCGCCTTGGCCTCCAGCACCACTGTGAGGAATCTTGGAGTTATCTTTGATCAGGACATGTCGTTTAAGTCCCACATTAAGCAAATTTCAAGGACTGCCTTTTTTCACCTACGTAATATTGCGAAAATCAGGAACATCATGTCTAAAAATGATGCAGAAAAACTAGTCCATGCATTTGTTACTTCTAGGCTGGATTACTGCAATTC
>NC_060155.1:1345551-1348798 GCF_021292245.1 Micropterus dolomieu | reverse complement strand
CCGGTCGAGGCAGATGGCCGCCCACCCTGAGCCATGGTTCTGCTCGAGGTTTCTGCCTCTTAAAAGGAAGTTTTTCCTTGCCTCTGTCGCCTAGTGCTTGCTCTTCGTGGGAACTGTTGGGCTTCTGTAAATATCATCACAGAGTACGGTCTAGACCTGCTCTTTTATGAAAAGCGCTGTGAGATAACTGTTGTTGTGATTTGGCGCTATATAAATAAAATTGAATTGAATTGAATTGAAAGTAATCTGGAAAGCTCAACAGGCCGACGCTGAAATCAAAAAGATTTACGAATCCATACTTCATTGCAGAGAGCAACATGTCAATCCCACCACTAGATACATAATCTCGGAAGACCAAGTACACAGGATTGTGCAGCTGCCTCACAAAATCCTATATCAGATTTACCTCCCCTCATCTCTCCAAAAGCAGTTCCTACAGTTCTTCCATGATCACCCACTAGCTGGTCACCTTGGAAGGTTCAAAACCTACAAACGACTACAAGCACTGGTATACTGGCCCAACATGACTTTGGAGGTAAAAGATTATGTCAAGTGCTGTCAGACCTATCAAGCCCAAAAACCGGAGAATCGAAGATGTCTGGGGAAACTGATGCAAACTTTGGTCAGCCGTCCACGGGAGATGTTAGGTGTAGGTATTGTGGGACCCTTCCCAAGAATTTCATCTGGGAACATCTATGTCCTTGTTTTTGTGGACTGCTATTCACGGTGGGTGGAACTGTTTCCTCTGCGGCGGGTTACCGCTGAAACAGTTTCCCAGGTGCTTAACAAAGAAATACTCACCCGTTGGGGAGTGCCCAGGTACATACTTTCGGATCAAGGTCCCCAATTCATCTCGTCTATATTTGAAGAAACCTGCAAAAAGTGGAACCTGAAACAAAAGAAAACCACACCTTACCATCCACAGTCTAACCTCACGGAAAGAGTAAACCAGAACATGAAAGCCATGCTTGCTTCTTACGTGGAAGATAAACACAAGATGTGGGATCGGTACCTACCAGAGTTTCGGTTCGCTCTAAACACCGCCGTCCATGAGTCCACAGGAGTTAGCAGAGCTTAACGTTAGCCGGATGCTTAAGGAACCATTAGACGGTGAGCTGGTGGACCACTGCACCACTGCTCACCACCGCGTAATGTTAAAGACAAGGTGAAGAGAATAAGGTAATCAGCCTGACATGAGGGAGCTGCAGGATCTGGCATGACCATGACAGGAGACCTAGCAGCCATGAAAATAAATGAGAATTAATTAATAACTCACAAAGATCAGGAAGGATCCATGACAGATACGCATGGTGTGTGAATGTTGCCAGCTAGCTAGTACAGTTAATTTTGTTTAAGTTGGGACCCTTCAGGGGTCAAATTTGCGCAAACACCACATTGTGAATGTACCTCTATGCTACAATTTAGCTTTTGACAAATTTCAATGTTTGTATCACAATGGTAAAACAAAAAGTAGCACACTGTACCTCTCCAGGACACATATTAGTTGTATCTTGCTTGTAGTCCCATTCCACTTGCTCTCAGACATTGAAGTAAAAGCACAGGTGTAAATTGATGGACAGTTTATTTGCATTTTCCCTCAAGCTATCAGACTTTTAAGCTCAAATTCATCCTCAGCACTACTCCTTTGATTATAATTTATTTCTGTTTACCATTTTTGTAATTGCTTCTGTATTAATGCATATTGTCTGCTATGTAGCAGAAGGGAGTTACAAAACTCAGTTTCAAAATATAACTATTCACTATATATTGTGACAAATAAATGTACCTGCCTACCTACCTATATATTAGTACACAGGTTAAATAAACACATGTAACAAATGTATTAAGTGAATATTTAATTGGCATTAAAGGAACCGCTGTAAGATGGATTAAGTCCTTTTTTATCAGATCTATCTCAGTACATGTTAACGATGAATCCACCATGCACGCTAAAGTTAGTCACAGAGTTCCACAAGGATCTGCGCTTGTACCAATCCTGTTCACTTTATATAGGCTTCCTTTAGGTAGGTAGGTTGGTTTATTGTCACAATATAACAAGTTATACAGTGAAATTGAGTTTTTTTCTTTAGGCAATATTATCAGAAAACACTCCATAAACTTTCATAGGTGTGCAGATGATACTCAATTATATTTATTGATCAAACCAGATGAAACTAATCAGTTGGCTAAACTTCATTGAAGTTATTGTACTTGGGCACAAACACCTTCGAGACGCATTATCTAAAGAGATAGTTACTCTGGATGGCATCGCCCTGGCCTCCAGCATGAGGAATCTCAGGGTTATCCTAATCTTCAAGGACTGCCTTTTTTACCTAGGTAGCATTGCAAATATCCGGAACATCCTGTCTAAGAATAATGGAGAAAAAATAGTCCAGGCATTTGTTAATTCTAGGCTGGATTACAGCAATTCTTTTTTATCAGGCTGCCTGAATAAGACTCTTCAGCTAATCCATAATGCTGCGGCACATGTACTGACAAGATTGAAAAATATCATATTTCTCCAGTATTAGATTCTCTGCCCTGGCTCCCTGTAAAATCCAGAAAAGAGTTTAAAATGTTCCTGCTCACCTACAAACTTGTGCCCTATATTCATATATGTCTATGAAGATTCTCAGTCATCCAGGTGAGAATCTTCATAGACATCTTGCTAATCATTTTGGGATGAACACCCTCAGATTGGTACGGGAGTATGAAAGGACAGCCAGGAAAATTGCAGACTACAGGAACCATCTGCGATTCAACCTGAGATTCCGACAACACAAACTTATTCCCAACAGCCTACACTTAGGCTCCACTGTAAAAGAACACAGAGCCGGAATAATCCTGGAGAAAGCGCAACACCAGCTACTGAACAAGAGAGTGAGACAGATACACTTCACAACTGAAGCCCTGAACAAAGAAATGGACAACATACACCACAAACTAGAAACATACCTGCCCAGTACAGCACTGGGAAAGGTCATGGACTTCATCAAGAAAGCACAGCTGTCTCAGCACATCAAGAGCAAAGAAAGACAGACCTGGAAATTCCAAAACCTACAGTCCAGAGCGAGCTGCACTAACAGAACAGGAGAATTGTCTTGGAGGAGAAAGGACAACAACCCCACAACACTTGAAACAGACAACAGATGGGTGAAAAACTTGTCTGATAGGGAACTCACCCAACCAGAGAAAGACGTTCTAGCCAAAGGATTAAACTTCGCCATTACACCACAGCAAATACCTA
>NC_060155.1:1326673-1345451 GCF_021292245.1 Micropterus dolomieu | reverse complement strand
ATCTGTAAATTACTCGACCTCTGTCTAAACACCACCTACTTCCAGTACAATGGTGGATTCTACAGACAGAAGCATGGCTGTGCCATGGGCTCACCGGTATCCCCGATTGTGGCAAACATCTACATGGAAGAAGTGGAGAATAAAGCCCTCAACTCCTTTAGAGGAACAGCACCGAGCCACTGGTACAGATATGTGGACGACACCTGGGTCAAAATAAAAAGCCAGGAAGTGCAAGCCTTCACAGAACACATCAACTCTGTGGACAGTAATATGAAGTTCACACGAGAAGATGTTCACAACAACAGTTTGGCCTTCCTGGACTGCGCTGTACACATTGAAGAGGACAGGAGCCTGCAGATTGGTGTTTACAGAAAACCCACACACACAAACCAATACCTACTCTTCGATTCACACCACCCACTGGAGCACAAGCTAGGGGTCATGAGAACACTGCACCACAGAGCGGAAAACATACCAACAAGCGCCCAAGCCAGAGAGAAGGAACAGAACCACCTGAAGGGGGCACTTACAGCCTGTGGATACCCTAAATGGACCTTTGTGAAAACAGCCACAAGATCCAAGAAAAACAAAACTACAGGGGAGGAGGAAAAGAAGGTCAAACGCAACAACATTGTGATTCCATACATGTCTGGAGTATCAGAGAAACCCAGGAGGATTTTCAACCAACATAACATTCCTGTGTTTTTTAAACCCAAGAACATACTAAGACAGATGCTGGTACACCCCAAAGACCGCACACCCAAACACAAGAAAAGCAATCTAGTGTATGCGGTCCAATGCAGTGAGGAATGCACAGACCTGTATATTGGGGAGACTAAAAACCACTACACAAACGCATGGCTCAACACAGAAGGGCCAACTCCTCAGGTCAAGACTCTGCAGTCTACTTACATCTGACGGACAGAGGACACTCGTTTGAGGACCACCAGGTGCACATTTTAGACAGAGAAGATGGATGGTTTGAAAGAGGTGTCAAGGAAGCCATCTACACCCGGGTTGAGAAGCCGTCATTGAACAGGGGAGGGGGTCATCACTTCCCAGGAAACTCAACAAACGTAACCTATTGGCCTCAGGTGAAGATACCAACGATGGTCGTTCAGTCTTGGCCACCGGTAGTCTTAACGACTGTAACGACACACAGCAACCAGGAACACTAACAAACCAGCGGTATCGATGACCCTGACCAACGACCCCACTGAGGTTAAATAGCTGAGTTTCCCTGCCAGTTAGTCAGAACTGAAGAAGTCCTTTGGATGAGGGACCAAACGTCTTCCAGTATCTTCAACCAAGTCCAGTTGCCCTTGATTTTAACCTTCGTCGGATATTCCAATCATATTACAGAAAAACAAGGATTGACGTGTCAAACTGCTCATCAATTTAGGTTGTCATACATCTCACACATGCTGTCTCCTGTACACATCATACAAACTATACACTCTCATATGAACTGCAATATTTAACCTTTTTAACATTTTGAAACCATACTAACATTTTAACCTTTTTGTAAAAATGTCCAGACAAAAGACATTCTTAATGATTTTATGTTTTAATGACTTAATTTTGGATGACTTATATGTATTTGAAAATATTTCTCTCTCATTTATTAAGCTATTTATATTTTACTGGCAAATGTATTTCAGCCCGGGCTACAGAAGTATAACCTGTGAGGAAAATTTTTTTCAGCGTTTGTGGCTCTCTAACCATTCACTTAGATAGGGGCCTGGTCTTATTTGTCCAAAATAACCTGCTGGAGGCATTACCAAGATGGCTGCCAAGTGGGGTGCTTTACCTATATTAGGATTTTGCCCAGGCCCAACTTGCTGCAACACAGTGCAATGTCAACAGGAAACAAGATGTGTTGGCAGATCACATCCGTTCAAGTGCACTTTTCTAGTGAATTACTGTTAAGGTGGACTCTCACTCATTTTGTCATTTTGCTCATTATTAGTAAGTGGTATGGAATGGGGACAATGCCTCTAGCCTCTTAAATTCTCTTAAAGTATCTAATGGAATAGATTAAAATAATCCACAAGTGGTTGAACTGGCTGGAATCAAGTGATGATGAATCACTGGACTTTCCCAGATTATATGAGTTCAGCATGAGCAGGGCATTAGCCTTGTTTAACCTTATCAACATGGTTGAGAATAACATGACAACCAGGAGCAAGCCTGGTAGCTTTGTCAGAGTGACCAGTAAGTGAATTAAAGTGAATCAGACTAATTTCAAATACATTTATTCACCCACTTGTTGGTCCTGGCAGTAATAGTGCTGTGTTGTTTGTTTCGTTCAAAAGAATGAATGTTATGGGTGAACTAACTGAACTAAATCACTTCCTGAAATGATCCGTACATTTCTCAGTTCAGTTGAGTCCTCGGTCAGCTGTAAGTGATTCAAGTCATTTGTTCGCAGGAGAAATGAGGAATGAGACAACAAATACACAGCTGATTTGCATTGCTAACATTTAGCTGCACTGATTCAACAACACTGGTCTGGGACTCCTGTCTCTCTCCTGTCTACCTAGTGAAACATCAACCAAAGAATGGAAAGACAGGGGTAAAAGGAGGGAGACTGTCAGCAGGAGAGCAAGGCTACTAGGGAGAGGGACAACTGCAGGGTTTCACAGAGGGGGAGACAAAGGGGAAAGCCCTTGTGGTGAAAGCAGGAAGGAAAAGAGAAAAGAAGGTAGGGGTTTATAGTGGGGTCTGAATAGAGGATTGACCCCCCTACAGACCCACAAATACTGGATTAAGGCTGTACACCTGAAAGGGCCCACATTAGACAAACACTGAGCTACACATGCTGGCCAAAGTCCAACATATTCTCATGTTTCATCTATAATTCTGAGGAATTTTAGGGGTGCATTCTTAATATTACATGCCATAAATCCAATTCTCTGTATCCCACTTGTCTGACCAAGAGGATTTTCCAAAATGGACAAGGAAGACAAAGAGGGAGGATTCTCCTCAGTTTCACTGTGATATTCCTCGTCATGTGAATAATATGACTTGGCAGTCATGGAAATGGTGGCAGACATCTCTGTGTTTGGTGCATAATTGGATATTCATTATTATCATAATTTATTTATTTGTTTGAGAAATGTGCCATGGATGGCGGGCAGTGTAAAAACCACATCTTGGCTTCTGTTGGAAAAAGATTGCCTGTCCTTGACAGAGCTGATTACCCAAAGAGTAATGGCTAAAGCCCAGATATTGTCATTTCAATGCCAAAAAATACTATATACAAGAGAAAATGACGAAATTATTGGACTGGGAACAACTGTGGACAAGATTGCTTTTTTGTGGATATTTTATTTCTGTCATGTTTCTAGAACTTTAATAAGTTAAGTTCAGACAGAGCACAGACTCTACATCTCAACACACATCAGTCTGTGACATGGATTTCAAAATTATTGTCAAAACTACAGGTATTTATATGTTACATTCCACAAATATGCAGCTTTTAAACTAAACAGTCAAAGAAGACAAGATTAGACAAGTTAAATATGCAGTCAATAAATTGTCATCAGGCCATTCTAAAATATACAAATCCCAGATTTTTGTTTTTATTGCATTTTGGAAAATGTCCCAACTTTCTGGAAATGGGGTTTATAAATAAATGAATAAATATTACATTTTAAATAGCATAGTATCCCCGCAATAAATTCATACACAATTTTTGACCCCACATTTCCACTTTATATTGCTTTTGCCAAATGGAGACTGTGTCGGTGTGCTCCTCAGACACTCTCTTCAACCACAGGGTACATTCCAAGTCTCTTCATTGACTTCTCCTTTTCCTCTGTTCTCGCTTGAACCGGAAGTTATTGATAGGATGCTGAAGCTGATCGGAGTCATCTGATGCATTACAACATCACTGGAGTTACATACCACACCAGGCCTACTCCACTCACTCCTCACCTGCACCTGATTCCCTCACCAGCCAATTAGAATAAATACCATTTCACTTCCCATGTTCATTGTCAGTCCATCCTGTTTTCCATCTGCCTAGTGTCCATGTGGATAGTTGGCTTGTGTGTTTTCTGCTTTGCGTTGCAATCTTATCTGGCTGTCCATTTCCTGTCTGCCTGCCTGTGTAGCTGCCTGCCTGCACCTAATCATAAGCTCATTTATGCCTCAGTAAATCTTTGAACTTTACCAGTCTGTCTATCCTGTCTGCATTTGAGTTCAATCCCCATTGCCCTGGCAAACCCACATTGACATACTGAGTAAATTCTCATTTATTTATTAATAACTTAGCTAACTATTGGACTGACATTGCCTTATTAATTTGGATGAGTTATTGTTTTGGTGCCTATTATACTATGATCTTATAACATTCAAACTGATAATTTACTAAAATTGTGTATCTTGAGCAATGACATCCACAAAGCCAGATGTTTTAAGTTTTTAACCTGTTGTGAAGATATAATAGCAATGGACCAGTGAAGCTATGGAGGGCTCTCAGACATGCTTGGACTGCACTGACTGGGATATATTCAGGACTGGTACCAACAGTCTGGATGAGTTCAGAGTCTGTGACATCCTACATCCGTTAATGTTGGAAAATGAAGAGGGATTTAGGTATGGGGACAGGGCCAGGTTTAAAGTCAATGTACAGGATTAGCAAGGCGGAGGTGATGAGAGAACCTAAACAACTGTACACTGAGAGGCTACAACACCAGTTCTCTGCCATTGACTCTGCTTCTAAACTTCAAATCTAAAGACCCCACTCCATTAACAACATATGTCTGGCCAACAAAGACAATGGGACAGTTCTGACAGCATCCCCATTGACTCCATCCACCAGCTCCAGTCCACCAGCTCTACTTCCCACATCCCAGTAGGGCCCTGGGCCTTTCCACAATTTCCCTATCCAGAGGGCCCCTCCTCCACACCACAATGACAACTCTCTCCATCCTAGAGAGGCACATTATCTAACTATTCATGAGGCAGGACCCCATAGAAGGTGGGCAAGACTTTCCTTCCACCCTGAAGCACTGTGGTGATCAGCCGTCTCCAGTGTTCACAGACATTTTTAACATGTCACTGAAAACATGCCATATGCCAGCCTGCATCAAGTCATCCACATTCCCAAAAAAAGGGATATATATATTGTATTGTACATATATTATTTGGCATGTTTTTATACTAGCTGTCCCTATTACTAACCACCCGGCTCTACTGGTTTACAGCTCACTATATGGTCAGAAAGAGTGTGTGTGTGTGTGTGTGTGTGTGTGTGTGTGTGTGTGTGTGTGTGTGTGTGTGTGTGTGTGTGTGTGTGTGTCTGAGAGGAATTTAATGGCGGGGGATGGGGGATGCGTCCATCTGTGGAGGCAGAGGGGGGTCTCTAATCTGTCTCTGACCCCCACCACACACACACAGACACACACACAGCAGAGATGGACAGAGGAAATACTGTAAAACAAAAAGAAGAGACAGGGAGCTATTATACTCCAGCAGAGAGCCTATTTTGATGGCTCAGTTTTTACGAGGGCTTAAGGATCAGGGTGGGTGTGTTTCTGGATGTCTCACTGGTGAGCACAGAACAGAATGGTACTGACATAACTGTATGTGATTTTAAGTCAGGCTGGAATATGGAGTTGGCCTAAAATGTGCACAAGATTGTACTGAGTTTGCATTGATTTTTTTGTTGAGCGAGTCTCTACAGATTTGAATGGCATAACCTCATTCTCACGCCCAAGTAGACGTAGTCATTGTGACGGTTTGTGGACTGCTGTTTTGAAGCCTCGAGTTTGGCCGATAGGACATCGCCATGTTGATTTTTTGCAACCGTTGGCCACGTGACCATATTTGGACGAGACGGTGGAGCTAATGGCTAATGTGGAGCTAGCTAGCTTGCTTAGCTAGGTGCATCTGTAATTCACATTGGCTGACAATTTTGTCTAGCGAACAACAGTCTTAAAACTAAATGTACTCACCAGAGAAAGTGAACGGCCAACTCCTAATGAGCTTTTTCAAAGGCGCTGGTTATGAGTCAGTGCTTTTTGCAACCAGAAGAGTTGCCCCCTGCTGGCTGTTAGATAGAATGCAGGTTTAAGGGACTTGCGCGTTCGCATCAGTTTGCTGACCGGAAGCTTCCTGCTTGGAAAAGTGTTAGGAGTTCCTCTACGTACATAACAAACTCCTCTCCCTTGTTTCCACCGGCATTTCTTGCAACCACTCGCCTCTCGCAAGATTTCAGAGCGAGAATTGTACTTGAGCAGGACTTTCTGGTTAAAAACAAAGGATGTCTTTAGGAGTCCCTCGTAGAGTACCTTTTCATGATGTTGTTGGTATAACAGTCTGAGCCTGTTGGTGGCAAAAATAAGCACTTTTTGTGGAAGCAATTTTGATGGGCACAATTTCCCTGAAGGCTGAAGCCATCTACTGCAAAGCGTATTGTACCTACTAATCATTGCCAGCGGTATCGATGACCCTGGCCAACGACCCCACTGAGGTTAAATAGCTGAGTTTCCCTGCCAGTCAGTCAGAACTGAAGAAGTCCTTTGGATGAGGGACGAAACGTCTTCTAGTATCTTCAACCAAGTCCAGTTGCCCTTGATTTTAACCTTTGTTGGATAACTATGACCTGGATGACTGAGAATCTTCATAGACATGATTGGAATATATACCGTTGACAACCAATCCAAGTTCATTCCCAAGTAAAGGGGTGGAACTTAATGGTAGCTGTCTCAGATCCCTCACATTGGAGAAAAGGGACCTGTACCACAAAGCAAGTTCAACATACCCAGGATATCTTTATGTTATCTGGCTTCACTAACCCTAACAACTGGTATCAGGATAGCAGTCACACAAAGCTGGTTATCAACTCGGTAAGTCAATCTAGGATTTCTCAATCCAGCCATGAGAGTGTTCACATAAAAGAGGTGGAAATTAGATGTATGTAGATATGTATTACATTTTCTGTATTATACAAACTGTATACATGCCACATGCTTCTGCCTCCTGCAAATACTAACACAGCATATACAGGACAGGGGAAATGACCACAGTTAGTTACCACACTCACAGCACTGTGATTGCAGTGAAATTCAGCCCTTAAGGTGGCTGAGTCCTTTTACTAATTCTATTTATAAGCTTTTTTCAACATCAAATATAATAATAATAATATTAAGACAAATAAGACATTAAAGAAGCCGGTCAACATGTATGGCTGCAGTGAGATATATTGGGTATTTACCCAATGCTTTTTGCCAAAGATTTGAAGTAGTCAAGTTTCCTAAGATGATTCACACTAAGATGGCCTGTGACTAAAGTTGACAGTCTCATCATGATCTACCCTCCTTCCATCCTCCAAAACCCAAGTATCTGTCCTTACTATCACATATACGAACGACCATCAGGGTTTTTTTCAAAGACTTGACAAAGCTTGTCTAGAGCCACAGAAGTTATTCATGCTAACCAGTTCTGGGCGGCCAATTTATTGTCTCTTTATGTGGAAATAACTCCAGTATTTTGCACACATAAATTAATGAATTGCATTATATTCTATTGGGTGACAATTTTGGAAAGACACACATTTATTTCCTTGCTAAGAGTTAGATGTTCAGATTGATGTCTGTCACGTCTGAACGGTCAACATGCAGCTGTAGCCAGCAGCTGGTTAGCTTAGGCTGTCTTTAAGACTGGAAACAAGGGAAAGCAAGCTCTGTTCAAATGTAACAAAATCCACTTACCAACACCTCTACAGTTCACTAATTAACATGTTGTATCTAATTTGTTTAATCCAGACAAAAACCAGAGTGTAAAAATGACTGTCTGTGGTTTCTGCTGTGTAGCCCAAACCATGTGGATGAACCATAACCATTTCCTTTTCCTGCTGCCTTTGTCCTGTCTGCTTGTCTTTATTACCACTCATCCTTCCTGAACACAAAACTGTGTCCTCCCAAACCAAAACAAGAATGTGAGAATGGAAAGCTTGGCAGGTGAGAAACACCCTGTCCAGCTGTGTGTAACCCTCTTCTGGCCAAAATGGTCTTGAAATTTGTTTTTATTTTTTTCCCACACATTTTGTGAAAGGCATGATATTCCATCATGTACGTGACCTCAACAGTCATTACAAGGTTTTTAGCTTAATTTTTTTGACATGGTCTAGCCATGATTTATCTTAAAAACTAACCCACTTCCAGACAAAGTGAATCATCATCCCAAGCTCCCAGTGAAAACCAAACATCTAGCAACTTCTAGTTGCAAACTGGGTGATATTCATTCTGAACATCAAGACTTCTTTTCCCCATCTTTTCAACCAGCTACACACTTAGCTGACGCTTTTTATCCAAAGCGACTTGCAATTGCTAAATATGTCAAAGGTCACATGGCAAGCTAAAATGTGATTACATCATCGTGTCACAAAACACATATTTGTTGACTCATTTTTATAATGACTTATTTATAACTGCAGCCAATCACCTTGTCAGTGGAGTAAATGGCATGTTGCAATCCGTCCTTGTCCTTGGCAATGGCAGCAGCGTACCAGATGGTGATGGATGAGGTGATGGCGGTGTAGAAGTGCACCATCATTGTCTTTGGCAGGCTGAACTTCTTCAGCTGCCGCAGGAAGTACATCCTCTGCTGGGCCTTCTTGATGATGGAGGTGATGTTCAGCTCCCACTTGAGGTCCTGGGAGATGATGGTGCCCAGGAAGTGGAAGGAGTCCACAGTGGTGACTGGGGAGTCACACAGTATGATGGGGGAGGGTGGGGCTGTGCTCTTTCTGAAGTCCACGACCATTTCCACGGTCTTCAGAGTGTTGAGCTCCAGACTGTTCTGGCCGCACCAGGTCACCAGATGGTCGATCTCCCACCTGTAGGCGGAAGCATCCCCACCAGAGATGAGCCCAATGAGGGTGGTGTCATCCGCAAACTTCAGGAGCTTGACAGACTGGTGACTGGAGGTGCAGCTGTTGGTGTACAGGGAGAAGAGAAGGGGGGAAAGAACACAGCCTTAAGGGGAACCGGTGCTGATGGTCCTGGAATCAGAGACATGTTTTCCCAGCTTCACGTGCTGCTTCGTGTCCCTCAGGAAGTCAGTGATCCACCTGCAGGTGGAGTCAGGCATGTTCAGCTGAGAGATCTTGTCCTGCAGCAGGGCCGGGATGACAGTGTTTAAAGGAACGCTGAAATCCACAAACAGGATCCTGGCGTAGGTTCCTGGGGAGTCCATGTGCTAGAGGATGTAGTGAAGGGCCATGTTTACTGCATCATCTACAGACCTGTTGGCTCTGTAGGCAAACTGCAGGGGTCCAGGAGTGGGTCTGTAATGGATTTTAAGTGGGACAACACAAGGCTTTCAAAGGACTTCATAACCGCAGAGGTCAGGGTGACGGGTCTGTAGTCGTTTAGTCCAGTGGTCCTTGGTTTCTTGGGGACAGGGATGATAGTGGAGGCTTTGAAGCAGGCTGGAACATGGCATGTCTCCAGTGAGGTGTTCTCTAGTATGTATTTGACCTCAGCATCTAGGGTTTTGTGCTTTTCTGCAGACACTCTATAGAAACGCTGTTTTATTGGTGTCGCATCCCCTACCTCTATATCATGTTCCAGCAAGTGAGTTTGTGAAGGTGTGTCGCCAAACAAACTTGGAAAACTGAATTAGCCCTGCCAACTCAACACGCTTCGCTTCAAATGACTCAAAACCCTATCCAAGTTTTTAAGAGTTTCCGTGTTCTTCAGAAGACAAACATGTGAGAATCTACATTCTCATCTACCAGTGACTGACTGGCAGAATCTACCACAGGGTTTGCAACAGCAACAGGCTTAACTCTCCAAGCTACATACATTCGTTACACCCAGCGTAACCACACGAGAATAGTATGGCTTTAACAAGTTGATATGACAAAGCTGTGATTTCTTCCTGCGCTCTGGCGTAGAAATTAAGTAGTTCTTTTGGAGGATCACTTAAACTTCACACTTAAACTTGTCCCTCATTACTGCCAGGGGACCACGTACAGAATGTGCAAAAACGAAGTCATTGGGGCTAAACCCAGTGCTCTCCTGTGTGACCTCCCTGGCTGCCAACATTAACCATGGCAAACCCTCCTCCCAATCCTTGCTCAGCTCTGTACAAAAGGCACTTTAATGTCTGGTGAAAATGCTCCAGTGACCCCTGACTCTGTGCGTGAATAACCCTAGGGATGCCAAAAACCAAGATGAACTGGGAGAGTGCTTTAACCACAGACCTGGTAGTTATTGACCGCAAAGGGTATACAGCTGGATATCTGGTAGCTTAGCACAAGACAGTCAAAAGACACTTCATACCGGACCTAGAAGGAGGCAGAGGTCCAACACAGTCAATGATTATGTATTCAAATGGTTCGCCGACGGCAGGTATTGGGTGCAAAGGGACAGGTGTAATAACCTGAGTTGGCTTGCCAGTCATTTGACGTGTGTGGTATGTTCTGATGTACTCCGACACATCCTTTAGCCGAGGCCAAATAAATACGGTAAAATACGTCATAAGTCTTCCTCATATTCCCGGACTGATCATGGGACAGTTGAAAAACCAAGTAGCAAAATTTAGCTGGTATGACGATTTGGAACACTGGATTTCCTAGACCAACCTCACTACACCCACTTTCTCACCAGCAGACCATTGTCCATGAAGTAGCCATGTGCCCTGTCCTTCCTCTCTGCAACTGGAACTGCTGTCTCCAACAAATCTTTATGGGTGGGATCTGACTGCTGCTCTGCTAACAGCTCTGCATGTGAAACAGCCAATGGAAAATCAGACATGTTCACACCTGGTTCTTCTATGATACTCTCACAATCAGATTCACCAACAGCACGACCAGATACCTTCTCACCGTTTTCTGTAAGGGAAACAAACCCACTTGATATAAATGGCAAATAGGCAACATCAATCTCACCATGACTTTCCTCACAAACTGAAGGTGATTGCAGGTCTGAAATCACATTTGCTACCGGAGCAGCCAAAGCAGAAGATTTTACATGTATTGACCTGTTTTTACTCTGTTTCCACAGTTTCTCCAAGTCACGCAAATGTGTCCCCTTCACTTCAACATCAGGCTTGTTTGGAGCCGCAGTAAAACCACGCCCAACAGCAAAGTCCCTATAGTAACTAGCATAGCCACGCACATTTCCCAAATCACTACGATGAGACAAAACATACTGATCTGCCTCACCCACTGTTTCTACCTGCTGATCTGTTAAAGGTCCAGTGTGTAATATTTCTCATGCTCCAAGACCCATAACAAGTTTTCAGTGGTGTGCAAAGACCTTACATAATGAATCATTATGTTTATTACCTTAGAATGAGACATTTATATCTACATAACCACAGGCATCCCCTTCTATGGGGGTTGTATTTTGTCATCATGTTTCTACCGTAGCCATCAATGAACAAACCGCGCTACAGAGTACGTTTCGTCACCACAGCGTTCTCCTGCTTGTGTAATTCCGGTAGTGTAGACGCCCGTCACTACATTGAATACATACAAAGAAGAAGAAGAGGGAATAATAATAATAGTTGTAAAGTGGACAGAGTGGACCCAAATGCAACGCTCAAGGTTAACAGGTTTTATTTGGGGAAAGAAGGGGTTGAGGGACTGGAGTTGAGGGAGAGGTGGACGCCGGGGGAACCGAGAAGACTGAGACCAGAGAGTCGAGGGACACTGGGGGCTGAGGAAGAGAGGAGGCATGGGAGAACTGATCAGGGGGTTGGTGGAGGAGTGTGGTGGCAGGCTGACTGGGCAGGCACGAGGGAAAGCTGGGAGGACGCAGTGGGGGAAGGGCAGGTGAGTGAGCCCAGCTGACTTGACAGAAGACGAGGGTGAGTGAACCTGGGGAGAGACAGACAGACAAACGGGGTTAGTGACTCCGGAAAAACCAAGAACAGTGAGACAGATATCATGCAGGGTATATGAGGGCTTGAGTGATCAAGTGGCACCGGGTTCGGAGCGACGATCAAGCAGCGATGGAGTGGAGAACCAGGGTAGAAGTACTGTGGGAGATGAGGTGATTACTGGCAGGTGTGGCAGGCAGAGGAGGTGGCTGACGAGGTGCAGGTGTGGGTTGTTGGCTGGGCTCAGGAGCCGAGGGAGAGAGTGCACACACGGGGGAGGAGACACAGGGAGGCAGGCAGAGTACAGAGAAAAAACAGAATCACAGACAGAAAAGGAGAAATAACCATCACACTCACCGTCAGCCGGGCTGCCTGTGGATTTTCCCCAGATGGAAGGCTATAACATTAATGTGGGACAGATTATTTCAAAGCGGTGCCGAAGTTGTCCGTTTTCTGCTGGACAGGTAATTAACTTTTTGTCAGACTTTAGTGATGCAAATGCAAACTGTTTGATAGCTTTAGCTATTAGCTGGCCATAATCACAGAGAACCATGTTCCCCTGTCAGTGGTGTGAAATATGGATCAATTTCATGTCGTCTGCTTATTCACCAGCCTGTGGGTTGGCTTTGCTGGTTACGTTAGCAAGACAATCAGCTGATCAGTAACGTTAATTGGCAATAAAACCGTAACGTTAGCTTAGAGCATGGAAGCATTAGCCAGCTAAGCTTCTACTGACTGGTAGAAATTTTTTATTGTTAGTTGGATTGGTTTATTCACCAGTGCTGTGATTTGGCTTGTGGTGTTATGTTAGTTGGATTAATTTCATGTAGTTATCTCTCTCCAGCGCTCTGTTTTGGCTTTGTAACATTGTTACATTTGAGAGAATCAGCTGATCGCTAATTGGCAGCTTCCAGCATTGGAGCTCAGATCAGCCAGCTAAACTACTACTTACTTTTTTACTGCTAATGTTGATATATAACAAGACCTGTGCCTATCAAGTGACCAATAATACTTTCCGAATTTGCATTAAAATATTATTGGATATTGTTCCCACTGTGCACACAAATATGCAATTTGTACTTTCACATGCTAAATGCCCATTAAAAACATTGCACCGTTTTACCACAAGCTGAAATTCTGTCTGTCAGTACTACTTGTTATTTCAAAAATTAAGACATTGATAATATTTGCATGCTTATCTAATTAAGCATAGCGAGAGGAGCCTTGATCCTCCCCACCCAATGCCTTTGTAAACGTCATGTATTGTGGTTTATAATGGGCTATGGTGCCGAAACTGAGGCTTACATTGTCCTGTATCTGTCAGTGGTCATACTGGATGTACTAGATGTTATAGTTTGAGAATTTCTTCATTTTCTTCTATGTTAGTCCAGATGAGCCAACCCTCCCAAGATGTAAAATAATGTATTACAGGAGAATGAGACATCATGTAGCACTTTATTTCTTCATGTGGCTGTTTAATGAAAAACAATATTCCAAATATATTCCATATGGCTTTACATAATTTAATATATCTAAAAGAAACCTCATTTCTTGACTGGCACTCTTTTATCTCAGATGACATCTTTGTAAATGTTCCATTTCAATTTTTTTTTTTATATAGCGCCAAATCACAACAACAGTTATCTCACAGCGCTTTTCATAAAAGAGCAGGTCTTGACCGTACTCTGTGATGTTAATTACAGAAGCCCAACAGTTCCGACCAAGAGCAAGCACTAGGCGGCAGAGGCAAGGAAAAACTTCCTTTTAAGAGGCAGAAACCTCGAGCAGAACCATGGCTCAGGGTGGGCGGCCATCTGCCTCGACCGGTTGGGGTGAAGGGGGGAGAGAGAGAGGGAGGCAGCCCACACAATATACACAGAGGTACAGACAGTAAAGGTGATGTTGCTATAGACTAAATGAAAAATGGTACAGATATTTATAGTAGTGTTAATGGTAACAGTCGTAATGTTAATGATTATAACAATAATAAGACTAGTAACAATAGTTGTTGCAGCAGGTGACCCGCAGCCACAGATTCAGACTCCACAGCTCCAGAGCCAGAAACACCTTAAGGAAGTGATAGGAGGAGGGGGACGAGAAAGCACAAGACTACCAGAAAGGGGAGAAGTTGTGTTAGTAACATGCATGTTCTGTACTTGTATACCACCTTTCTAGTCTTTTTGACCACTCAAAGTGCTTTTACACTACATCTTTTTGAGCCTAAGTGCTCAAACAGAAACTAACATTCACACAATTCATACACTGGTGGAACAGCAGTGAACATCAGGCTAGTCCCTCGCATCATCTGACCTCTCAGTTAGCTCAAGTTAGCCTTCAACACAGACTTAACAGTGTCCTTGAGCCTTTTGTCACTGATCTCAATCTTATAATGGTCAGCCATTCTCAATAACTGCTCTTTCATGCAGCCATCTAGGAACCCCTCTGATGAAAAAAGAAAAAAAAAAAAACCCCACACATCTACACCAGCCATTTTACAAACCTGGATCAAAAGAACATAAAGTAATCAACACGCTGGTTGCAAATAAAGCCAAAACAGAGTGTACCCTGTATCTGCCTAACTACACACACTAAAGTAACTTACCCCTAGTCTTCATGTGGTTAGTTGCAGTGGGTATTTACGCACTAGACCACTAGCATGAGAGAGCGACCAGCCAATGGCAACTTCCCTACAGCCACAGACATGCTCCAGAGACCGAAGTTTCCAACCACATTCACCACAACACTACAAAAATAACAAAAGGCATAACTCAAAGGAGCAACACTCTTATGCCTAACAGGGGAAATCCCTTTAGTGCCAATACAATTACAGCATCTGCAGCATGTCAACACTTACCTTCCCTTGGACAAACAGGTTTTCCACTTCACAACTCCACCAAGGACACTCCGCTCTCCCAGGTGTCTTCCTCAACCTCAATTAGGCTGTCAAACAAGGCGCAAACCAGAATATGCAAATTAACTAGGGAATTCCATAAAAATCCATCCCCCAGATAAGATACTTATGAGCAGGTATGCATGCTTGAAGGCATATTGAGTGGAGTGTTGTATGGTGAAAGAAACAAAAATAAGGCAAATGGAGCATAGGGAACAGGGTTTCCCTCCTTGCTAGCCCAAAGTGCAGAACATGAGATGCGCTTTTATACTGGAGAACACCGGGCCCAGGTGGCTCCAATAACTGATGATCTTAACCACACCTACTAGCATCTGCAACAGAACACAAAGAGATAGACATCCCAGCAGCTGAAAGAGATGGGGATGTCACAACACCAATGAGATGTCATTCGTTACGCACTACTCTTCAACATGCGGCACTGCTGCTGCTGTTAACGAAATCGCGTCCAGAAGACAAGTTTTTTGTCGGCAACTTTATACAACGCAGCATACTACTGATGGAGAAAGTTAGCGGAGCAGATATAATACAGAGAGAGACAGAAAGAAGCGGGGCATGCTGACGTGTTTGCAGCAGAGGTACGTTAGGTCTGTGAGTGTGAAGAGAACTGAAGGAGGCAGATTCAGTAAGTGAGTGACAATTAAGATGGAGAATGAAGTATAATGAAAACGGTGAAATAAGAAACAAGCCATGTTACTACAAATAGTAAAAACATGGCCGTTAAAACCGACCACCCCTCCTACTTAGCAGAAAATATCGATATGTAGATTTTTGGGTGGTTGTTAGACAAGGTTTCAGGTGCATACCATTTTCAAACACCTTTCCTTTAGATGGTGCAGTAACACCAACATTCAAAACTCTTTATCTCACTTTCTGTATATGCAGGTGGCCACAGTAGAAGAAAATTGCTTGCCATTCCTCCTGATGTAGACAGTTATACATTTAGACAGATTCGCAGTGTTTTGGGTGCTGGGAAGACAACCATGTACATTGTTCCACTGCAGCAGGGCCTTGATCTTACTCCACTACCATCTGATGCCACTGAATTTCAAAAAATGCTGAAGGCTGCATGCCAAGTGTGCAAAGAAAACATGCCTCTACATATCCTAGCATTGCACATCGAGCGTTGTATGGAGTCTGTAGCAGATGATGATGAGGTAAATGTGCATAAATATTGTAAAACAGTACATTTGGGAATCACAGTGTAATTACACAACATTGTTTTATGATAACACTATTTCATAACACATAAAACATATCTCAATATCTGTGTAACTGAAGACAAAAATATACTCCTAACGATTTCAAATTTGAATTTGCAAGCTAGAATTAAACCCTGTGCTGTAATAAGTCAGAACGTCATGAAGTGCTTTGATGTCTAACTACAGTACAGACATCTGTGTGCTACGCGAGGGAAGCGTATCTATTGCTGATATCTCTAGCTTAGCGTTTCTCAATGGGGGCGTTGAGTTGCTTTTGGGGGTGTTTGTTAGTTGGAAATTCTAAGACAAGTTTAAATCAAAGATTCACAACAATACGAGTTTAAACTTTAAACTACTTGCAAAAAAACTGGTCTGCAACATTAACACCTGCCAGTTTAATCCACTGCACCTGGACGAGAAGGTGTATTTTTCTCCATCAGCTTACTTGTGGTGCAGCTCCGTGCTGCCTTCACGGGAATGGGAAATCATAGTATCATCTGTAAAATTTTACCCACATGGCGTTTACTGTGTACTGTGACACTCTGTTTCTTGGTAGGACTGTGGGAAAGTGTTTATTTATTATTATAATACACCGTGAACATCTTGTTATCGCAGTGGTTACACATTTACAAGAAGGATATTCCGCTGTCGGACTTACCCTGAAAGCAACTTTGCTGCCGACACCAGCGAGTGACATGGACCCACCTCGCGCTGTGAGTCGCAGACATAAACAGTAGTTTCAGTAGGCTATAAAAATGTAATGTTAAAAACTGAAGCCCTGGCTTTGTTATTACTCTTTTTTTCATCAGTCATTTGTTTTCCTAAGGTGTCATTAAATTCAAAGTTAAGTAATTGATTTTTAGGGCCCAAGCACGAAACGTGTGAGGTCTCTATTGAAACTGAAGGGATTATTAGGACCCGAGCACGAAACGTGTGAGGTTCCTATTGAAACTGAAGGGATTTTTTATTTTTTTTTCTGCAAAGTAACCTCAATTTTGGGGGCCTAAACATAGTCGAAAACTCAGCAAACTTTGCACATAAATCAGACACGGCGAAAAACTTTGTATGTTATGGGTTTTGCACATGGGCGTGGCAAAATGGCTCGCTAGCGCACCCTACAGAGCAGCCCCCAGACATAGTTTCACCTACGTGTATGAAATTTCTGTGGTATGTGTATCGTGGCCAGACGTACAAAAAAGCCTCTTGGAGCGATGCCCAACACCCAACAGGAAGTCGGCCATTTTGGATTTAATCGTCATTTTTGCCGATTTACACACTTTGTACTTTAACGAACTCCTGGTTTTTAGTCCGATCAACTTAAAATTTTCGCTGTGCACTCTAAACCCATTGACGATTTAAAGTTATTCAAACGGTTATTACAAGTTGAACATGTTTGCCCGTGGCGTGTCATGGAAAAATTGGTGATTCGCCATGAACAGGAAGTTGTTATAACTGCAGTACACATGCTCACATCGGCACCAGATTTGATAAGTATAACAATAGTCCCGCCCTGAACGCCAAAATTCACTCAAAGTCATAGCGCCACCTGCTGGCAACAGGAAATGACACATTTTACTCTGTAACGTAATACTCCTAGCAGGTTGGATGTATCAACTCCAAAACTGTCCCAAAAAACCCTTAACACACTGATGAAGCCGTGATGTTTTGTTTAAAAATCTGTTTTCTTATTCTGTGAGAGTCTAAATAAAAAAAGACAGATAGCATAAGTGTTTGGTTCTTTACACTTGATTCTCCCATTGCATTGGTTTTTGAGTTTGGGACCACTGCTAACAATTTTTTGAGAAAAGGTCATTTAAGAACATGGATTTTATGAGTATAGGCACAGCCCTCTAAGGCTATCGCTTTTGGATTTACCCCTTCCGTGCGCCTGCGTGGCACTGTGAATTTTAGTCTTCGCCCACCCACAGCTATGTCCGCACCTTGTATACAGTTGCTGGTCATATAATTAGAATATCATCAAAAAGTTTATTTATTTCAGTAATTCCATTCAAAAAGTGAAACTTGTATAATGTATACATTCATTCCACACAGACTGATATATATCAAGTGTTCATTCCTTTTAATTTTGATGATTATAACTGACAACTAATGAAAACCCCAAAATCAGTATCTCAGAAAATTAGAATATTGTGAAAAGGTTCAATATTGAACACACCTGGTTCCACACTCTAATCAGCTAATTAACTCAAAACACCTGCAAAGGCCTTTAAATGGTCTCTCAGTCTAATTCTGTAGGCTACACAATCATGGGGAAGACTGCTGACTTGACAGCTGTCCAAAAGACGACCATTGACACCTTGCACAAGGAGGGCAAGAAACAAAAAATGTGGGGGAGATTCACAAAGAGTGGACTGCAGCTGGAGTCAGTGCTTCAAGAACCACCACGCACAGACGTATGCAAGACATGGGTTTCAGCTGTCGCATTCCTTGTGTCATGCCACTCTTGAACAAGACACAGCGTCAGAAGCGTCTCGCCTGGGCTAAAGACAAAAAGGGCTGGACTGCTGCTGAGTGGTCAAAAGTTATGTTCTCTGATGAAAGTAAATTTTGCATTTCCTTTGGAAATCAAGGTCCCAGAGTCTGGAGGAAGAGAGGACATGCACAGAATCCACGTTGCTTGAAGTCCAGTGTAAAGTTTCCGTGATGGTTTGGGGTGCCATGTCATCTGCTGGTGTTCGTCCACTGTGTTTTCTGAGGTCCAAGGTCAACACAGCCGTCTACCAGGAAGTTTTAGATCACTTCATGCTTCCTGCTGCTGACCAACTTTATGGAGATGCAGATTTCATTTTCCAACAGGACTTGGCAC
>NC_060155.1:1305879-1326573 GCF_021292245.1 Micropterus dolomieu | reverse complement strand
GAAAAGAGAGCCATGCTGTACCTCAGTACCCACACGGAAAGGGCTTCGCAACGGGCGCAGGCAGCCCCCTCGAGAGCTGCCCGGGCGTGCTCCATCCCCAAACATGAGACACACATCTCATGAGAATCTCCATCCGTGATGTACCAAGGGCAAGAAAAAAACACACCTTCTGTACATCTGGTTGCCGGACATGCTGGTAGACTTCTTCTTCAGGTAAGACACACTGCTTGTAGGACTGGAGCTTTCTTCAAACAACATACAGAGCGCCTGCTGATTAGAAAAAAGCTAATCATGAGTGTGTACAGGTGTGCTTTATTCTCCTCCGGTTATTCCGTCACACCTTACCGTTCTAGCAACAAGCCAATAGGATTGGAGTGATTTCATTCACGTTCAGACCTGCTACACCTAGAGGCGTTCCCATAGTGTCGTAACCGACGCAGTTTGAGTTCCCTCAAAGGGGAACTGCACCTGCCCCGCTTAGCAGATCGGCCAAAAGATCCTCATGGTTGGATTAAGCAGTCAGCCTTTGTCGGTTAACAGTTTAACACAGGACATAAATGTGAAACCAGCACAGAAGTTTTAGTTCACCGTTTTTAGGTTAAGATCTTTATTAATGAAGGAAAAGCCATATCAGTCCTACAACTTATATTATCCTTGGTCAAAGACATACTCAGTCACATTTGTCTATTTGTAAGATATCTATCTTGTGTATTTTCATGTACAGCCAGTAAATGTTAATTCAAATATTTTTTATTAATAAAATCTTGAGAATTGTACAGCTTTGGTTTGCTCTTGAGTCTTTTCTAGTTTAACCACACCCATTTGGTACATCCACACATTTTTAATAAGTTCCAGTCTTGTGTTTGTGTTAATTGTTAATTGCAATTTATAAATATTAGAATACATTAATAGTTTTATGTAAGACATGTTTAATCTTTAATGCACTCTGCATTTGTTCAATATATATATGATTGCAACCGCATAAGATGTGATTAATTTTATTGTCAACCTAATGAGGCTGTATAAAATGTGTAAATACCCCATTCTTCAGGACACAACACATAAAGGTAAGGACTTAATGGACATAGGACATAATGTGCCTGCCTTAGGCCCAGCAGACTGCCTGTAAACTGTATGGTATGCTTGGTAATATAGGGACGCAATATCTACAGCTAAAGCTGATGAAAATATCATTATTGTCAGTGTGATATAAGTAGTGGTGATGTACATAGGTTACAATGTGTTTCTTATAGCCTACATAAACAGAAATAATGTTGTGGTGGCAGCCCGGCTGACGGTGAGTGTCCTGGTTGTATTTCTCCTTTTTATCAGTTATTCTGCTTTTTCCTTGGTTTTCTGTTCCCTGCCTGCCTCCCTGTGTTTTCTCCCCTGTGTGTGCTCTCTCTCTCTCCCTCTGCTCCTGAGCCCAGCCAACGACCCGCACCTGCACCTCATCAGCCACCTCGTCAGCCTGCCACACCTGCCAGTAGTCAACCTCATCCCTGCCTGTATTTCAACCCCGGTTCTCCACACCACTCTTGCTTGATCGATCGTCGTTGCTCCATACCCGGTGCCACCTCCACGTTCAGGCTCTCATGTTTCTTGTATTTTCTCACATTTTCCCTGTACTTTGTCGCTGTCACCTCTAACGCTGTCTCTCTGTCTGTTTCCCTCCCAGGTACACTCACCCTCGTCCTCCGTTCAGTCGGCTGGGCTCATCCACCGGCCCTCTCCACCTCGGACCTCCCCCCACGGCGTCCTCGCTTCCTCGGCCCCAGTGTTCCCCGGCTCCCTGGCCCCCAGTCTCCTTGGTTCCCCGTGCCTGTGTTTCCCCGACATCCACCTCTCCCTCCACTCCAGTCCCTCTACCCCTTTATCCCTTAATAAACCTCCTTCCCTCAGAGTGCTGCGTTTGGGTCCTCTCTGTCCCCACACCACACCACCCTCGTAACAAATAACTCAAATTCCATTTTAATCTCCACAGTTTACTATTTATCCTCTTAGTAAAGTTCATAACAAGTATCAAGTATATGGTTGCATTGTAACTGTGGACCGTTCTGTTTGAGAAAGAACGTTACCAAAACTGGCTGGAGGGGGGGGGCTTAATTAATAAACTGTATTACAAAAGTTTGCTTTGTTGAAATACAGCTCCAACAATCTATAGCCTATGTTGTAATAGCATACAAAATCTACCAGCATCCTTTTAAACATGAAGAGAAATTATTAGTAAAAGCTCAAACAAGAGACTAATTCTGCAAACTATTTCAACAAACACTTGTGTATTTAAATATATGAACATCTTATAACAATATTCTTGTGAAACTTCAGTCACACCTACACACATACATGTACCAGAAAAGTTTGTGGTTTGTGTCCATGTGGACCAGTAAATGGGGACCCTTGACAGAATATGTTCTTCTAGCAACACAGCCTAAACGTGCCATTCTCTCCAAGATCCCTGCAGAATCCACCCTGTGCATGGATGCTGAAACCTGCTCCCATCTGACACGGTGTCCCATCCCTTCCAGTTTGCCCTTCATTATTCTATAGCCTATGTGCGGCATCCTCAATTTAACTGAGCGCCAAGATTGTCCAGCTCCTCATTTGTGAGATTGCTGTATGATCCCATAATTGATAGTCCATACTCGCGCATCCGCCGATACACTGTCCTTTTGCAGACACCCAGGAGCTCAGGAGATGGGCATTTGCATGTGGATAAGGTTTTGCACACATGTGACATGAAGAAAAAATCTGAAGATTGTCATTGGAAAATACAAAGAAATTCCAATAAAATAAAACTAGTAAGATTTTTATGATTTTAATTTTTTTTTCAGTAATTCAGAAATAATGTTTGCCTTGTCATTTTTGTATAAACTTTATGTATTATGTGGTTTATAATGGACTGTGGTGCAGAAACACTGTCAATGTTACACACTCATATTATCTGTCAGTGGGCAAGTCACAATAATATATGGTTTTACTGAATAATTAAGTAAATATAATTTCTTAATATATCTACCTAAAGAAACCTCATTTTTTGACTGACTACTCTCTGCTGTCTCAGAAGAGACACCTTTTGTGCTGTGTCAGCCACCGTAGCTGTCCTACGTTCTTTGAGACTGGACAGTTGGTTTAAGTCTAGAGGCTCCAAGCTACAGTAGCTGCTACTAGTATAACACACCCACATCTCTGACTGACCTGCTGGTGGTCAAGTTGCATTGTGAAACAAACGAGTGCTGTTAGACTGCTGCATAATTACTGTTGAGAGAAGCATTGTGGGAGCTGCACAAATCCCCATTAAGTTTACGGCTGAGACAGAAATTCTTGTGATACAGCGTGACAGTGTCAGACAGCGGGGCTGTTGCAGTGCGTGAGGCGCTACCTGCTGATGGCTGCAGCCTCCTGACAGGATGGAACACGTCAGCAGAGGAACAACAGAGCAGAGGTGAAACCACCATCTACCTATTTTCCTCTCTGCCTGTCTCCTCTTTCTTTCTCGATTTTACTGTTCTCCTCATTCTCTCTCGACAATTGAGGTCACCCAGTCTGTGTGACTGTCTGCCCTTCATTTTCCCTCTGTCCTATCAGTGGGTGTTGTATCTGAAGAATACAACACCCACTGCTCCTGTCAATCACACACTGATTAGTTTGGCATTGTCATAGCACCTGTCAGTCACTTTTCATGCACTTACCTACTTACCTGTCCATCTGTCACTCAATCACTGCATGTATGAATGTGTTAAGCTAAGACTGTCAGTCTAAAATCATTTCACGTGTGCAGTTCCTGGCTACTTTTTTGTAATTTTGGGGAATTTCTAACAAACACACAATTTTATTTGTATTTGCCTACAGGTCAAGAAACTATTTACCAAATCTTACAAAGTTTGTGTGAATGACAACAGAAATGACAACAACTACATATTCACTGTCAAATCATCACAGCAGAAATACAGCTGATCACTTTAGAATGGACTTCACATAGTTGACTGTCTCTGCGTTAATATTAGAAGCTGCCATCTGTCCACCACAGCCCATTTCAGCCATGGCACATTCATGGGTTGAACTAGTACCAATACGTTCTCTCTCCCACTTCATCACACATGAACCCATGGTCAATACCCCTTGTAACACACCCTTAGCATCATAGTTTAGTGCACTGGGGGAAGCCCTGTAGCGTAATTTATGAACCCTTAAGGTAGGTGTGGGATATTTAACAGAAAAGTCTGAGTAATAAATAGGTGGTTGGGGTGGATGGTGGGCCAGAATGTATGAAACAAAAACTCAACATTGAATGTTTTTATGTAAGTTGCAAATGTTACGCAAGTAATGTTACTCATGTAAGTCACATAAGTAACGTTGTTATTTTAACCCAAATCCCGATCTTTCCCTAAAGCTAACCAAGTACTTTAGTTGCCTAAACCTAACCAAACTGCAGTGTTTCACAACATTAAGCACTAGTTTTATTTGTAGTGTAACCTGGTGTTTCATATTTATTCTTGCTAACTTGACCGGAAGGCCCTACACATCTAGGGTGTTCAAAAGTGATGCCAAGGGGTCTTGACCAAGCGTCCATATGTTATGAATTGCGAGTGAGCATGTGTTGCTAGTACAGTATGTGTAAAGATGGATACAACAAAGTGTTCTTGCCAGACACTTTATATCCCAACTATTGTGGAATATAATGTTGCAGTTACTGATGAAGCTTGGGTGAACCCAACACCATGGTTTTTATAATGAAAATGGTTGACAACAAATCTTTTGGAAAAAGTTACATTAAATAGAAAAAGTCTACTCGTTTAAAAGTCTCAGCATAATTGTAATTATGGAAACTGCCTCATTCCAATGTCAATGTGGTCTTTGTCTTCTTGAAGGTGTGGACAACTGGACACTCAATCTGTGAATCTCAATATTACATATATATAATTGGAGGAGAGGTAGAGCAGATCAATTGAATAATGTTGCAGTGGCAGCCCGGCTGTTGGTGAGTGCCCTGTTTCTCTTTTTCTCCTTCGCATCCTGGTTTCTCCTGTGTCTCCCCTCTCTCCCTCTGTGTGCTCTCTCCCTCTCCACTCCGGAGCCCGGCTGGTTATCCACACCTGCGCCTCATTAACCACCATCCCCGACCGCTGCACCTGCCAGCTATCAGCCTCATCTCGACCAGTATTTCTACCCCGGCTCTCCACTCCATCCTCGCTTGATCGTCGCAGCTCCAGACTTGGTGCCACAGCTTCGTTCTAGCACTAATGAACCTTTTTCTCGCTGAACCTTTTTGCTTCCTGTCATCCCGTACTAACCCTGTCTGTCTGTTTCCTCCCGCCAGGTCCACTCACCTCTGCCTCCCCGCTCGGCCAGCCGGGCTCGCCTACCTGCCTCCTCCTCTCGCCGCCTCCACGACGCCCCCCGGTTCTCCCCGCTGGACCACCGCATCCCTCCCCCCACGGCTTCCAGCTCCCATCGGCCCTCTCGCCTGAAAGCCTCCTGCTCCTCCAGCTCCTCAGTCCCCCACGCCCACGTCTGCCAGTGTCCATCCTCCCCCCTTTTCTCCAGCCCCTCTCCATCCCCTTTCCCTTCAATAAACCTCTTTTGAAACCTCAAGCGTTGCGTTTGGGTCTGTTCTGTCCTCAATCATCACAGAATAAAGCCTATACTTTCTGACTGGTGTTTATCCTCCTTCTGCAAGACACACTTGATTTGTATTTGTAACATTGGAAAAGGAAGTGGAGGGAGCGGACTTAGGACTTTTGTAACACTTTTGTGTGAGGCCACATTACCAGATGAGCTGAACATTTTTTATGCTTGCTTTGATCTCCTAAACAAAGAGCCATTTATACATTTAAAATATACTGCAATATACACCAGAGACAGACAAACTGATGTTTGTCAAATATCCCTTTGACAAATATTAGTTACACAAGGGATGCACCCAGGAGCAACAGAATTTGACAACCCAAAAGTTGTAAATGGCTTATGAATGATCTATAAATAAGTAATAAATTATTTATTTACCATTAATAAAGCCAACTTCAACTTAGCAGTATGCTCTCAAATATATGAATAAAAGCAAATGTGTGTGTCATCAAGCTCAGCCTTTTGTGTGTGGATGCCCTTGACTTTTTTTGGCTGGTGATGGAAAATCTGTGTTGCCTGTTGCTCATCAGGAACCATCTGTGGCGATAACAGATTTACTGTGGAACAGGGTTTTACACACACACACGGACACACACAAAGGCATTTGAAAGGAAAAATTATAAAAGAGAAACCCTTCAACCTACTGCATGTTGTTGGGATCTGCTAGGAGCAGGTTTGGTTATTCGCAATATATTGAAAATATTCAGAAATATGAATAAAGTTATTAATATTACAAAAATGCACATGGAATCATGAACCAATAACCAAACATGAAAACAGTTTTGCCAAACTATAAAGCCAATATTTAAACACTATTTTCATTAACAATTGAACCGCCAGGGTTTGTTTACCTATAACTGCCAAAACGGGTACAATTTACCAGCTATTATTTCTGCTACACACACTTTGGCACACTTTTTTTCAGCTCCTTGGCTGTGTTCCCATAAACACCATCCCCACATTTCAGGCATTTAAAGAATGTTTTATTCTATTAATTATGCCTTCACCATGCAGGTTGTTCACCTGCGCTGCATCTGTGAGGGGCACGTTCATACGCAGAGGCTCTTTTGATGTCACCCACTCGCTCCTGTTGTATTAAGGTATTTTTGTCTTTATAATGCAAGCAAAAAAAAGCAATCAAAAATCAAGTTTGTAATTAAAAACAAACAGGGCTTTTTTTTGTGTCACAAAATAAATAAATAGTTTTGCGATACATTTAACTTATTATTTCTACGTTTGCTAGTAAAGTATAAAGAGTCTCAAAATTCACACACAAATGCAGTGAAGTTCACAGACCGCAAGGAGTTCGTAAATCAAGATATATTTGTGTGTGCATCCGAAATACTGAATCTTGTCCTGTGCATTTCTGAATCTTGTGTGCATTTGTAAATTTTGTTTGCATTTTTGAATTTTGTGTGTATTTATGAATTTTGTGTGTCCATTTGTGAATTTTGTGTGCATTTGTGTATCCTGTGTGTGTATTTATGAATCACGTGTGTGCATGTATGAATCCTGTGTGTGCATATGTGAAAGTAGTGTGTGCATTTATCTTTATTCTTTTAGGTTCATACATGTTGCCCAGCCACATTCTCCAACTACTTATCTTTTAACTGTGAAGAACGCCCGTGCAACTAAGCAATGCTCACCCTATTCCCCCGTTTCTGGGACTAACTAGAGATGTGAAAAAGTGGAAGTGAAAACAACAAAAAGTGATACAGTTGTTGGTCAAAAAATTCAGTCCTGCTGTGGAGAGACTGATATCTGCGGAGGAAAACAGTATTAGCTGATGTCCCTTGCCACCAAGATGACAGATACAAACAAAAAACATTAAAAGTTCTCATTTCCAAATTGTTGGAGAATGTCAGTTTGCTTATTCACACAATGTTTGCTAATAAGCAAGCTACTCGCTAGCTTGCAAGCGTTGACAAATAGCTAACATTTCACTCTGGACAAACAACATATTTTGAAACTGAGGTTGACCTAGCCAACCTCAATTTCAAAATATGTTGTTTGTCCATTGTTTGCCCTCTAGAATGACACATAGAAATGGTTTCCCATCTGCAGGAAAGTTAACGATAAGGAATGATCATGGTCATGCTTTAAAAAAAAAAGTTTACTGTAGGTAGGAAATGAACAGCAGTCCCCCGGTCTCCCTTTTAAAGCATAATCTTAGTCACGATTGATCCATCCATCTGCCTCAACCATCTCAGAATTTATAATATTAATGTAATAATTATTCATAATAATAATGTGATTAACATTGAAACACATAGTCTTGCTTTATTAGTAGAGCAGTTGTACATTTTCTTTATTATACTGCCCTCTATCTCCTCAAAGTTTTGCAGTAAACCTTCAACATTTTGACATCCAGAACTTTACAGAGATATAAATCTCACTCAAGTACTGGATGCAAAGATTAATGTCTGGACCAAGACCATCGGTTCAAACATAGTGTATTTTATAAGGGAGTTCTGATTCCATTTGACTTAGTTAATAAGCAATCATGCAGTACATTTAAAAAGAACTGCAGACTCTTCCCGTTTCTGAATGAATAGTAGCTGACTTTCAATCCCATTAGATCCTGGTCTTATCTATTATGTATAAGCAAAAGTGTACGTCATGTGTTCAGACCACAAAATGCTGTATAACCAGAAACACATCCTGACAGTACAGCCAAAGAAGTCCAGATGTGATTCAGGCTACTGTGCAGACAAAGATATAAAGGGGTGGGGGAAGAAATGAGCATTCATGCCTCACAATTGCATTACACGGTCAAACCGTCACAGGTAAACGACTCTCGATGACTCTCGTCTCCAGTGAAGCCAAGCCCCTCCGAATGTGTGGATGCCAGTTTGTACAGACTCAGCACGGGAAAAGAATCGGAAAACTGATGATGCAGTCAAGATCTTCCATTTGAGAGACTAAAATTAAAATTAAAGGACATTTCTAATGTAGCTGTTCCAGCTGTTTGTTCATCTTAAACCTCAAAAGGTGCAGCAACAGAGAAGATCCTTTCTTAAAGAAAGTAAAGGCCATTGCAAATTGCTAAAATGAATTAACGTCAGTGGAATCACTGAAAATAATTTGTGCCATTATCATAGCAAACCATCTTTATATTTCTGACATTTTAAGGAACTTAAGAGAGCCTGAGTCTAACAGAAGAAGCTATAGCTAATTAGCTATTTTATTAATTATATTTCAGTGTACGTGCTCAAATCTGCACCAAACTTTAGAGGTTTGATGACAGCCCTGCCCTGAACACAGCCAATCACTCAAAGTCATAGCGCCACCTACTGGCAACAGAAAGTGATCCCTTAACAAAGCAGCCCTCGCTCCACATTTGACCGAGATTCAATACATATTTCAATAATTCACCATGAAACAGGAAGTTTCTGTAACTTCAGTGTGTACATGCTCACATCTGTATCACTTTTTACACATTGATAAGAGTCCCGCCTTAAACACATCTACTAACCAAAATGTACACACAAAATGCACATTGTAATGTACCACTGAACAGGTTTGCCACACCCAGTTCAAAACTGTCTCAGAAGAGCCTTAAGACATTGATAATGCTATGTTGTGTACCTTGTGAATTTTCATGAAAATCAGTGATTTGCCAAGAGACAGGAGTTGTTATACCTTCAGTGTACATGCTCAAATCTTTAATGTTAGATAACAGTCCCTCCCTGGACACGTCTACATGCCAGTATTAGGTGAGTTTGAGATGACTGCAGCTGACTTTCGCTGACGTGATAGTCTAACGTGAGCTGCAGGCGACTACAGGAGCGGGGAATAAAAACAGCGCCACCAAGTTGATACATTCTACCTGCGTGAGCTTACTTAGTTACTGTGAGCTGAGAGGAATGACTGCATTTGTAAAGAAAAATGCAGCGAGACCAGGCAAAAGTGTGGTTCCAACTTTGTACAGGAGAAAAACTACTGGTTTTTCAACACATTGATCCCGCAAGGTTGTAATGTCATGTGACATGGTGACATTCGGACACAATTTCTAACCAGCATGCCTTTAAGTTCAGCATGCATCATGTAAAGTCAGGGCACACTCAATGACATAGTGACAGGAATCAGGAAGTAATCTCTGAATAACACTCTTCATTTGATTTTGATCATTTTTCATAAATGAAATGAAAGAATTCATATCATAATCCCTTTATAATGCATTAAAACAGTGATTATAAGACATTATAATCACTGCTTGTATTACAACTATGAAATTAAAATACACAGTGATCCTTTCCAAACACAATGTCAGTGAGTGACCTGCAATTATGAAGTATTATGATAATTGAACCTACGTCATCAAGTATACCAAATTATACTTTGCAATAATTATAAGTATGCTTTTTATGCATTAAAGACATGGTCACAAAAAGTGTTACCAGTGATTATATTTTACTTTTCGGTGCTTGACTCTCAGTTTGCTTTTCAAATTCTGAAAATGTGCTGACTTGAAAATATGCTCTTGTTATTAATTATTCATCTTAATTATCATCAGATAAAGTTGGTCAGCATTGTTGGCTCACTTGGCTCTGCAGAAGTCGTGTTAGCCAATTCACTGAAAGCCAGAAAACACAGATCCTGTCTCATCCCTCTGTCTCCCTCTGTGCCTCATTTTGCCTTTCTTTCTCCCTCATACTGCAACTCATAAATTTAATCCCCCACCCCTGGACTGATTCTGTCTTAGTCTGTCAGGGAGGGTGAAAATTGGAATGAGGTAAATTGTGTGTGTGGGGGGGGGGGTGTTGTGGTGGCAGCCCAGCTGACGGTGAGTGTCCTGTTTCTTTCTCCTTTTTTCTTGTGATTCTGTTTTCCCCTCGTGTTTTGGCCTGCCTGTTTGTGTCTACTTCCCTCTCCCTGTGTGTGTGCTCGCCCTCTTTCTCCGCTCCTGAGCCCGGCTGACAATCCACACCTGCGCCTCATCAACCTCCACCTCTGCCTGCCACACCTGCCAGCAATCAACCTCATCCCTGCCAGTACATCAACCCCGGTTCTCCGCTTGATCGTTGCTGCTCCAAACCTGGGCTCACCACCCTGCCTTCTCCCCTCGGACCTCTTCCATGGCGTCCTCCCAGTTCCTCCCCGTGCCTAGCCAGTCAGACTGCCACCACACTCCTCCACCAACCTCCCCAGTCAGCTCTCCCATGCCTCCTCTCTTCCTCGGTCCCCAGTGCCCCCCCCGGCTCCCTTGTCTCAGTCTCCCCCACCGTCTGTTAGAGGGAACACTGCCTGGCCATCTTCACAGGGTTCCATGGTGGCCATCGGAGGAGACGTGGCCATCACGGCTCGCGCCAACACCCGCCACCCACCCTTGTTCCAAAATCTCCACGACCTACCCCAATAACACTGCAGTTAGCGAAGCCCCTAGGGACCTTAGCACCTGAGCCCTCTGGGGAGGCTGCTGTCCAACCTGCCCTGTCGGAGGACCGACCGACACCCACTCCGTCAGTGGTCCGGCCGACTCCTGCTCCTCATGCCACTCCGTCGGTGCTCCGGCCAACCCCTGCTCCTCGTGCCCTGTCGGAGGACCGACCAACATCCACTCCGTTGGTGGTCCGGCTGACCCCTGCTCCTTGTACCCGGTTGGTGGATCAATTGGTTTTTACGCCACCGGTGATCCAAACGAGTCCCACTCCTCGTGCCCAGTTGGTGGATTGATCAACATCAACCCCGTCGGCTTCAACTCCAGCGGTGGTCCGGCCAACCCCTGCTCCTCGTGTCCTGTCAGAGGACCGACTGACATCAGCCCCGTTGGTGGTCTGTCCGACTCCTGCCTCCCGTCCTTTGTTGGAGGACCGATCGACACCAGCCCCTTCGGTGGTCCGGCTGACTCCCACTCCTTGTGCTCTGTTGGTGGATCGACCGGCTTTAACTCCGCCAGTGGTCCGGCCAACCCATGCTCCTCGTGCCCAGTCGAAGGATCAACCGACATCAGCCCCGTTGCTGGTCCAACCGACTCCTGCTCCTCGTGCCCCGTCGGGGGACTGACCAACACCCACTCCGTCGGTGGTCCGGCTGACTCCTGCCCCTCGTGCCCTGGTGGATCGATCGATATTAGCCCCGTCGCCCCTGCTCCTCGTGCTAAGGCCATTGTCCAGCCCACAGCCCAGACCACACCACCTCCTTGTTCCCTGTCCACAGCCCCCAACTCAGCAACCCCTTCTCTGGTTCTCCCTCCTCCTATTTCGGTGCCAGCCTTCAGCCCAGCAGCCCTGTCCCTAATTCCCTCTACTGCGGTCTCGCTGACGGCCTTCAGCACCGCCCGACCTCCGGAGAGGTCTCGCCCGCATCCCCGTCGCCCCCTAGCCAAACCACCGGAAAGGTCTCGCCCTCGTCCCCAGCGCCCTGCCCGGCATCCGGAGAGGCCTCGCCCCCAGCCTTCAAAGGGTCTCTACCTTCCCCATCGGCCCCCAGCCCAACCTCCGGAGAGGTTATGTCTTCTCTCTCCCCCCTCTCTAAGGCCTCTGTGTCTCGTTTCGTTTCTGTTTTGGACCCTGGACCCCCGGCAGCCGGATCCTAGTGCGATTCCCCCTTGACGGACTTCTGCTGAGCCCTTCCCAGCCCACTGCGAGGTCCGCCTGGAGGCGTCCGTTGAGGAGGGGCCCCTGTTGTGGTGGCAGCCCGGGTGACAGTGAGTGTCCTGTTTCTTTCTCCTTTTTTCTTGTGATTCTGTTTTCCCCTCGTGTTTTGGCCTGCCTTTTTGTCTCCTCCCCTCTCCCTGTGTGTGTGCTCGCCCTCTCTCTCTGCTCCTGAGCCCGGCTGACAATCCACACCTGTGCTTCATCAACCTCCACCTCTGCCTGCCACACCTGCCAGCACTTCAACCCCGGTTCTCCACACAGTCTCTGCTTGATCGTCGTTGCTCAGGCAGGTTGCCCCTTAATCAGAAGATCGCCGGTTCAATCATCACCAGTACAAGCGCTTTGAGTGGTTGAAAAGATACAGAGCATTTACATCCTAGTTTCATAGTTTTTTTGCCATTATATATATTTGATATCATTAATTTCCATTTCTTTCTCTCTAAAACAAGTTCAACAGGGAAGGAAACACAAGCAGTCAGACAGGTTGTTTCATGCAGGTGAGCAAGGATGTCACTTTGTGTTGAAAAGTGCTGGGGACATAAGGGCTCAGATTAGGGGTTTGATGATATACTTGGATCAGGAGACGTGACGTAATATGCTGCTTGTTCTTTTTAGCTTAAGTAACTTTTTTGGACAATGCATATTTGTTTCTTCTAAATTTAAATTGCATTGCCTGTTTTCTTATTGTGCAAATACACCTCAAAGCATTTTCATTTGTAAGTTAATATTTCTTGGTGCAAACTATTTTTCCAATTATTAATTAATTTTAACAAATGCTTTTAAAAAGTGATGGGACAAAATCAGCTATTTCAAAACGTGGTGGAGACATGTCCCCAGTGTAAATGACACCAGGAACATGAGTATTAGGAAACAACGGAAAGGACCCAAGTGCAGAGAATAGGGCACACGGGAGCATTTTTTTTTTACTGGTGATGTGAAGATGCATAAGGCTACAAGAAAACGCAGAAAGTCCAAAGTAGCCAATAAGCCACAGGTTAACAGGAAGTGGGCAGGTTAAAGGTACAGGCAGGCGGGAAGGCAGGTACAGATTTAGGTTCAGGTTCAGGCAGAAAAAATCCGATTAATGGATGTTACTAACTCTGCTTCTTCCCTCTCACGTAGTTTTGTACTTGTCCTCTCCTCTCTCCTTCTGTTGCTCTCTGCAAGTGTTTCTGGCTCTGGAGCTCTGGGTTCTGGATCTATGGTTGCGGGCTTCCTAGTGGATGTGGAAGTCTAAAATGGGAAGATGAGAAGTAGTTGGGACAGAGGTGCAGTCTGAGTAAAATAAAAAGATGGATACAAATCTTCAGGGTAGCCAAACATATTTGAAAGAGAAAATCAGGGCAAATTGTAAAACTGTTTGTTTGAAACATTCACCACAGTTACAGACAAGCAGTAGTTTATGTGTGCAATGAGGAATTGTTACAGACAATACAGATGTGCTCACTCTAAGTTACTAAAAATGTTCTTCAAATAAAGTGCTGATTAAACTTGTTCACAACCTGTCTGACTGTTCATGTTTCCTGCCTTTTAGGAATATGTTGCAGTCCCAGATTTCATTATTTACTGTGGTTATTGCAATGTTATTGATAGAAATCATTAAAGTAAGATCCTAGTTGTTGAAAACAATTGTCCTTTAATGTCAGTTTTTTTCCTGAATGAGTCCTCTGGCACATTAGCTTCATAAGAGTAATAACAGTTTGCTAGCAGTTGGTTCGGGTGAAAGGAGTTGGCCCTTGTCAAAGTAGTGTTTCTGCAAAAAGTCCTCCAATCTAAACGACAACATAGGTTGTTTATTCATGCCACCCAAAAATTACCCAATGAGTGTTTCCTAAATTAGCGCCCCAACCGATGGCGTTTGTCCATGCCTCCAAAGATGAAACACATGAGCGTTCAATATGTTACATTAGTCACATTAATCACATGGTTAATGTGACTAATATAAGTCACGTGAGAGAAGTCACACTATTTAACTTATATAACTTAAACTCATAATAATTCTACATATACTTGGTTTCACATGGGACTAGAATTTTGTTATTCTGAGGGATAATCCAGGGTTTGACCCATCTAACCACCCCATCCAGTGCTTGAAATGGGCCGGACCACTACATTTTACTCTTTGGCGTACCGGGGCTTCTCACAAGCTGCTGGTACTCTCCTCTGCCCTCTCCCTATCAGGTTCTCTGGGCACTACGTGACGCTCACCCGTTCCCGTTCTCGCCTGCCTGCTAATCTCCAGACGAGAGAGACGGAGAGACGAGGGAGAAGAGAAGCCTTTCAAGCAGCCGTGTGCTGAATGTAGCTCGTCAATGTCACTTGAACCGACCAATCACAGCCTGGATGGGGCAAGATATTTAAAAATATTGACAGATAGGTGTCATTTACACTGGGGACGTTGGGGACGTCAGAATCATAATGTCTCCATCACTTTTTGAAAGCTTTTGTTAAAAATGTTCTGAAAAACAGCAACAAGAAATGTTGAATAACAAAGCACTGGCATATTTTTTTCCACTTCAAGCACTGACCCCATCCTACCTCCTTCCTATTTATAATACGTCACCCGACGTTATACGGCCTATACTGTTGATTTTCTGGTGAGGACAGTCTCTGTTTCTGCTATTAGAGAAAAGAAACCCAAGTTTTAATAAAGGTTAGAAACAGATTAAGGCTTGAATTTGGGGTTAGGTTTACATTTAGAGTCAAAGTTAATATGAGATCATCGTTTAGGACATTAATGTCATTTTACTTCTGAATGTAGGTGGAAGAAGTCCAGTAGTGAAGCTTCAAGTAAATGTACAGCTTATTCAAAACACAACTATAAATCCACCACTTTCAATGACCTTACATTGCTGCAGAAGAAAGGTGAGTAAGTACAAATACCCGGGTTGTTTCTGAAGATGTGATGATTTTATGAAGGTATTAAAAGTTGCTTTTGTCAGAGGAAGCAGGATTTTATATAACATGCTACCCTGCTTCTCCTGTCTGGGATAGACGGGAGAGGGAGTTTTTGCTTATAAGGACCCATACACATAGCAAAAAATACACACACACATACACACACACGCACATGCATACATTCACACAGTCTTATATAACTATTTGCTAAGCCATTCTGTTTAAGACTTTCTATTGACGGGTTAGGTCTATTGACTGGGTCTATTGATGTCATAGAGCTCCAACAGGTCTTCAATAGAAGTGACACAAAAATAATCTTATAGACACATACAGGACAGACAAAATGGATCATGAGTAAATTAACTTCTTTTGTAGTTACACTGGACAACACACACACACACACACACACACACACACACACACACACACCTGCAGATCGAGAGAATAGTAGTGACCCCTCTTTCTCCACCTCTTCTTTTTTCTTAGAGACACTGGTTGTCAGTCCTCATTAATTAGTCGTCTTCAGCTTGGTGTGTTACAGGTGACCTGTCATACAGCATGAAAACAGACCTAATTACTGTAACTATGCAACAAACACAGGTCACTGCCAAATCCTACAAAAGCCTGTAGCCTGTGTCATTAAGCCAGCCATAAACCAATATGATCCTGCTTGTGTTTATTAGCTGTTATAAATCCATACTCATTACTCCTCCATCATTATTAAGATGGTAACACAGAGGATTGTGACTCTATGCTTATGCTTCAACTTTATTGCAATGTTAATAATGTTAAAGCTTTCCATTGCCAAATAAGAAAGTATAGAACTGCAGTCTCTTCAGTCGATACTTGTCTCAAATTGTCAAAAGAATTTTGATTTATAAGACAGCTGCACCATACAACATAGAAACTAAGCAACTAAACAACAAACTTTGCCTTAAGTAGATTGTTATTTGTAAAAAAGAAAAAAAAACTTAAAAGAAACTTAAAAGAAATATAAAGGCTTATCAGAAATGTTTATATCCTGCTATGCAAGCTCTACAAGTTATTTGCATATTGTTTTTGTTTATTAGTAGTATTACACTTTATTAACACATCTAGACATTCCGGGGCTGTCTTTGTTGATGAGCACTGGGGTGGACTTGTGTGGTAAACAAGGCTACACGAGTCAGCAGCCATGCTAACAGCTGTATTTAGAATGTTTAGAAGGTAATGTTTACCTTGTTCAACATCTTAGCTTAGCATTTACAAATGCTAACATTTGCTATTTAGTGTTATGCACAAAGTACAGCTGAGGCTGATGGAGTATTTAGTCACTGACCAGATAACTGACAAATGCAAAATGTGACCCAATGATAGTACTAGAGGAGATGTCAGGGGACCACCAAAGTTAATGGAGCCCTGTAGTTTAGACATGTTACACCCTCAAGTAGTGTTGTAGTACTCGAGACCGGTCTTGTACTCGGTCTTGTCTCGGTCTCGGACATTGAGGACTCAGGATTTTATTTCAAGACCAGTCAAGACCATAACTTTGGGAATATCAATAAATTGCTTTTGCATTGTCTGATTTTTTAACATCCTAACTTTGATTGGAAGCAAAACATATTGCTTCAAATGCGACCAATAACCCTAATTAACAACTGTCACCCCTCACTGCGATGCTTACGTTGATTTCAACTCATGCGACCAATAACCCTAATTAACAACTGTCACCCCTCACTGCGATGCTTACGTTGATTTCAACTCTTAGTGTTTGTGTGTCGGTGTTTTAATGGGAATGTGGATCTTTCAGATCAATTTGAGAAGCACCTATGATCTCGTTCCACATTTTATTGCGTACCATGCAATGCAGGGAACTGGTCTTGGTCTTGACTCGGTCTCTGTCTCGACTGCTCTCAGCCCCTAAAAGTCTCTCGGTCTCGATAAACTCTGGTCTTGACTTGGTCTCGGTTTGGGCGGTCTTGACTACAACACTACCCTCAAGTCACACATGTCCACAACCTATCACAACAGGCAGGTCATGTAAACATTTGGCCCACATTCACCTTGCAGATGATGTAGCACTGCTGGTTTCATCAGACCCAAACCCAGAGGCTCACTGAGATGGCCTCTTATGGTCACTGAGAGGTTGAGGATCCTGGACATGTGGAAGTTGCTCCGGGTATGATCACTGCTCCTTTGCTTTGAAATATGAGATGAAAGAAGGAGATGTCAATTGAGATGGTTTTGGCATCTGATAAGGACATCTCCTAGGCACATCCAGCTGGGACATCACATGATAGACCAAACTGCAGGGGTTATATGTTCCATCTGGGATCCCAAGGGAGGAGCTGAAAGTCTTGGCTGGGGAGGGGTATGTTTGAGTTACCTTACCTAGCCTGCTGCCACCTTGATCCATATGGATGATTTCACCACAGCTAAAAAGCATAGCATGTGAAACAAGAAAACTGCAATAAAAATTTTTTAAAAATGTGGGGAAAGCTGCATAATACTGCATTAACAATGATAATTTTTCTCTTGATTGGCCATTAATCTAGTTATTTGGTCTTTATTATGGTCCTATCCAGCCCGTTCTCATTCCCAGAGAGTAAACTAGCTACGCCTTGTCATGTTTTTCCACATCTGGTACCAACACACATGGCAACCTTTACTGCCATAGTTCAACACACTGGGGGAAGCCCTTTAGTGCCATTGTTTAACACTTTAAGTACTACTATAAATAACAGAAAAGTCAGAGTAAGGAGGTGGTTGGGGTGGACAGGTGTGACAAAAACCAGCCTTTCACCCAAGAGACTGATGTTCGTTTCCTGTGTGAAAAAGTAAGTTAAATACTTAACAAGTGATGTTATGTAAGTAGTGTAACGTAGCTTACGTATTAAGTCACGTAAGTAAAATAGTTATTTTAATGATGATAATAATAATAATAAATATAGCCGCAAACGGCGATTTGCGGGTTCAAACCTTTTTTCCCAATATCGCCATCAAAATTATTTCACACATACGGTTCAACATTGCTATTAAACACATCCTGCAAGTTTTGTAACAACTGGACAACAATGGATGGACAGTGGTGGATTTGAATGAGACTTTCAGGGTATGTGTGAGGTGCTTATGTAGACATATCCTGGAAGTTCTGTGTTGATTGGACAAACAATATGCATTTTGTAGCCTGTTTTGCGTTTTATCCCCTGCACTTTGTTTGCATTTATAGTGCCCCTGGGTGTTCGATTTGAATGAAACTTTCACGGCATGTTTCAGTTACTTATGAGGACATATCCTGAGAGATTTGAGATGATTGGAGAATGAATATGGGATTTACAGTGTAATTTGTGTAATGCTAAGCACCTTTCTTGCGCTTGTAGCACCCCCTAGGGATGTATGTACATCAAACTGTCCGGGTATATCCGGGGCAACTATCTGAATATATCCTGTGAGTTTTGTGATGATCGGCCCTATGGTTGCTGATTTGTGGTCATTTAATTCCAGAGCCACGCCCCTTACAAAGTTCATTGGTCCATATCTTGAAAAGTAAATGAGATATCGACATGCTTTATACAACTGTTAATAGGCTTGATCCAATGATAATTCACTGAAAATTTGGTGGCAGTTGGAGCTACGGTCTAGGAGGAGGTGTCAAAAATGTGATTTTCAAAAAATTCAAAATGGCGGGAAAATTTTATAGGCGGACCTTAATAGTCAGTGAGGCTTTTTTGTAGAGCACATTGAGCTGCACCTGTGTGAGAAATTTCAAGTCAATTGGACTAAGGGGTGTGGCCTTTCAAAGTTTGCATTTTTAAGCCTTAATTATAGTGCCATCATGTGGCCGATTGGGTTCATATTTCTATGGAAGGTGATGCACTCCATTTCCAGTTGTTCCCGCAAGTTTCATGTTTCTAGCTCATTCCAGCTCACGGGAATTTGAGCCGGCTACGCGGTATGAACCCTAATAATAACTAAAACACACAAACATAGAAGGGTTCTACTGCTACGCGGTATGAACCCTAATAATAATAATAATAAATTAGACTTATATAGCGCTTCTAAGTTCTCAAAGATGCTTTACAGAGGGTAAGATGAAAGTAATTGGTTAAAAAGAAGAGGAGGGGAGCGAAGGGAAGGATGTTAACTGGGATATACAGTCTTGAAAAGGTTTTAAGCCAAACCATGATCTTTTACTTAACCTCACCAAACTGTGACGTTAACCACTGGTTTTATTTTGATAGTCTAAGGGGACGTTCAATTCAATTAAATTCAATTTTATTTATGTAGCGCCAAATCACAACAACAGTTATCTCACAGCACTTTTCATAAAGAGCAGGTCTAGACCGTACTCTGCGATGTTATTTACAGAAGTCCAACAGTTCCCACGAAGAGCAGCACTAGGCGACAGAGGCAAGGAAAAACTTCCTTTTAAGAGGCAGAAACCTCGAGCAGAACCATGGCTCAGGGTGGGCGGCCATCTGCCTCGACCGGTTGGGGGTGAGAGAGAGAGAGAGAGAGGGCAAGAGAGAGAGAGAAAGAGGGCAGGAGGGGAACAGTGAAAAAGAGAGAGGGATGGAAGGAGAGAGAGGGGAGGGAGGCAGCCTACACAATATACACACAGAGGTACAGACAGTAAAGGTGATGATGCTATAGACTAAATGAAAAATGGTACAGATATTTATAGTAGTGTTAATGATAATTATCGTAATGTTAATGATTATAATAACAATAGGACTAGTAACAATAGTTGTTGTAACAGAGGGTGTTGAGCAGGAACACGGGGCAGCAGGTGATTCGCAGCCACAGATCCAGACTCCACAGCTCCAGAGCCAGAAACACCTGCAGGAAGTGATAGGAGGAGAGAGGAGAGGGACGAGAAAGCACAAGACTACCGGAAAGGGGAGAAGTTGAGTTAGTAACATGCAATGGGATGAGGTTGCATACAGAGGGAGAGAAAGTAGAGGAGAGAGGACCTCAGTGCATCATGGGAAATCCACCGGCAGTCTAGGCCTATAGCAGCATAACTAAGGGATGGTTCAGGACTCACCTGAGCCAGCCCTAACTATAAGCTTTATCAAAGAGGAAAGTCTACTCTCCTACTCTTAAATGTGGAGATGGTGTCTGCCTCCTGAACCCAAACTGGAACCTGGTTCCACAGGAGAGGAGCTTGATAGCTGAACGCTCTGGCTCCTAGTCTACTTTTGGAGACTCTAGGAACCACAAGTAACCCTGCATTCTGGGAGCGCAGTGCTCTGGTGGGGTAGTAAGGTACTATGAGCTCTTTAAGATAAGATGGTGCCTGACCATTAAGAGCTTTGTAGGTAAGAAGAATGATTTTAAATTCTATTCTGGATTTTACTGGAAGCCAATGCAGAGAAGCTAAGACAGCAGAAATGTGATCTCTTTTCCTGGTTCCTGTCAGAACACGAGCTACAGCATTCTGAATCAGCTGAAGAGTCTTAACGGACTTTTTCGAGCAGCCTGATAATAAAGAATTGCAGTAATCCAGCCTAGAAGTAACAAATGCATGGACTAGTTTTTCTGCATCATTTTTAGACAGGATATTCCTGATTTTCGCAATATTACATAG
>NC_060155.1:1297708-1305779 GCF_021292245.1 Micropterus dolomieu | reverse complement strand
GAGATGGTGTCTGCCTCCTGAACCCAAACTGGAACCTGGTTCCACAGGAGAGGAGCTTGATAGCTGAACGCTCTGGCTCCTAGTCTACTTTTGGAGACTCTAGGAACCACAAGTAACCCTGCATTCTGGGAGCGCAGTGCTCTGGTGGGGTAGTAAGGTACTATGAGCTCTTTAAGATAAGATGGTGCCTGACCATTAAGAGCTTTGTAGGTAAGAAGAATGATTTTAAATTCTATTCTGGATTTTACTGGAAGCCAATGCAGAGAAGCTAAGACAGCAGAAATGTGATCTCTTTTCCTGGTTCCTGTCAGAACACGTGCTACAGCATTCTGAATCAGCTGAAGAGTCTTAACGGACTTTTTCGAGCAGCCTGATAATAAAGAATTGCAGTAATCCAGCCTAGAAGTAACAAATGCATGGACTAGTTTTTCTGCATCATTTTTAGACAGGATATTCCTGATTTTCGCAATATTACATAGGTGAAAAAAGGCGGTTCTTGAAATTTGCTTAATGTGAGACTTGAACGACATGTCCTGATCAAAGATAACTCCAAGATTCCTCACACATTTATTCTTGCTAACTTGACGGCAGAGCCCTACACGTACAAAAATGAAGCTAAAGGATACCCATGGCGTCAAAAAAAGTTTTATTTGACGCCCTGGGATTAGAATGGGTTGTCCTACAAGTTTTTTTCATTTAGTCAGTTTGGATGTGAAATAAGGTTTTGCCTTTTTTCTTCTCTTCTTGCTTATTGTTATGTTGTTTTGACCCTTTACCTGTAAATACTGTATTAAAACAAGTATTTATCACAGGGCTGAACTGAGTGAACCTTGTGAGGCCAGGTTCAACACTGAGGATGGGCGAAGTCTTTTTTTCATGTAGTTATATTTAATAGTATCAAGAAGCACTGAAAAGAAATGAAGTGTCCACATTTCAAAGGGAGTACAAATGTTATGAATAGCCCTGATACACACTACTGTTACGTAAATGTTAAAGTACAGAACACCCAATCAGACATGACATTGGTAAAAAGCACTGGCCTCAAATCTCTGAATGGACTTCTGGTTTCAAGAATTAAATTGTGTTTTCATGGTTGATTAAATAAATTATATATTTTTAAAGGAAATCCATTATGTTGAACGTGACTGGCTCATGAAACTCCATCATAACATATTCAGATTTGATCATTCATATGCTTATATCTCAGTGTCCCGATTGCTGATCTGCATACTGTATGCACCTTGATTCCTAATTTAATTTCCATCATTTAAACATATTAATTCAATTATCTATCTATTTTCAATACTGCATATGCTGTTCAGGGTCCCAGGGGTCTGGAGCACATCCCAGCATGCATTGGGCAAAAGCAATTAATTTAGTGAGTGTTATCTGATTATGCAGTATTCCTGATGATCCTGGCTCTCCATGTGCCTACGTGGAGAGCCATGAGGCGGGGAGAGCACCTCTCTGCCCATCCATGTGCATACGGCAGCTGTGGCTCAGGAAGTATAGCGGGTTGCCCACTAATCGGAAGATCGGCACTTCAACCCCCAGGCTTTAATGCAGGCTCCATCTCGAAGTGTCCTTGGGCAAGACACTAAACCCCTAATTGCCCCTGAAGGCTGTGTATGAGTGTGTGAATGTTAGTTCTGTTTCAGCACTTCAGGCTCAGTGTATGAATGTATGTGAATAGGTAAATGCAATGTAGTTTAACAGCACTTTGAGTGGTTGGAAGACTAGTAGTGCATACATGGAAAGTTCAAGGCAGATAAAGCAGCAGCAAAGACCCCCTTAGGTATGGAACAGAGCAGCATCAATAAACACAGAAATTTTTGATTGGTCAGGAATAGCCATAAAGGAGGATCTGGGGTGGCGGTGGGTTACTACCAGCTTGCAGGGAAAGCATCAAGGGTAGGCTAGGGTATTATATGATTGAAAAGTTGTCTGGCAAAATCCACACAATTGTGCCTGATTAGGCTCTGCTGTTGTTTCCCAAGAGCTCCTATCTCTCTGTCTTCAATAAAATGTTGTGGTTCAGAGGGCTGCAATGGGATTGTAGGGCGATTGTCGATGCATCTTGATGCATTGTCTGGCGTTGGCTGCCGGGCGCTTAGTTCGTGCATTGGAGTCATTTCCTGGTTGGCTTGGAGGGACTAGTTTGTGTCCTTGGTTTGCTTTGTTGGCCTCAGATCCATGCTTCCCCACTCTCTGTCTGCCAGTTGTTGGACTCCTCTCGAGACTGAAATATAAAGTTAGTTGTTGGGGATGTGCAGTGTGGGTGCGCGGCCGGTTTGTTCTGGGCTTGTGCCTGGTGTTCTCGGCCCTTGATGTGTGGGTGGGTTGGTGGTGACATGCAGCTGAGCTAGTTGATTTTGCCTCGTTGCTAGTTTGGCTGGCGTTGCATGGCAGCCGGAGGGTGTGCTGTGGATCGGGGATGTGGGTTGGGGGGACGGCAGACTGTTATCGGTGCGTTTGCTGCCAGGTTGGGACTTGCTGCTGGTGTTATTCTCCTCTGGCTTTTGCTGTCATGTTCTGCTGCTTGCTCTTTCTCGTTTGCTCGGCCTCATGCGCGGGATACATGGGGGGCTGCCGAGCATTGGGTGTCGCTGTGCTCGTGTGGTGTGGAGTCGTCGCTTGCGCACTGATGTTGATGACTGCTTGCCGTTTTGGCTGTTTGGTTGCAGCGGTGGGGTGCTGGGCGCGGGGGAAGCACTGGTCTCTGTTGTGTGTGTGCCGCGGTCGGTTCGCCTTTGTGTGTTGCAACGGCATTGCGTGGTCGATTAGCATTTGGATGGTCAGTTTTTTGGTGTTTGTTGGTCGGGTCGGGGTCTTTCATGTTCGTGTCGTGGTGTATCTGGGAGTCAATTTTTTTTTCTCCTACCCCTATTGGCTACTGGGGTTCTTGCCTGCCTTTCGCTGGAGTCGGTTGTGGCATCCCACTCTCACTAAGAACTACATTCTGTAAAAGGCTTATGCACACACATATACACACACATAAAAACAATATAAAATCATACCCAACAGCCTACACTTACGCGCCGCAATAAAAGGACACAGAGCCGGTATAATCTTGGAGAAAACACAATACTAGCTACTAAATGAGAGAGTGAGACAGATCCATTTCACCATTGAAGCCCTGAATAAAGAATCAGACAACTTACACCAAAAACTGGAAACACATCTGCCCAGTACAGTATTGGAAAAGGTCATGGATTTCATCAAGAAAGTAAATGCTCTGTATAGCGCCTTTCTAGTCTTTTTGACCACTCAAAGCACTTTTACACTACATTCACCATTCACTCACTGAGCCTAAGTGCTCAAACAGAAACTAACGCACACTCATACACTGGCGGAACAGCCGTCAGGGGTAATTCAGGGTTCAGTATCTTGGCCAAGGACACTTCAACATGCAGCCTGGAGGAGCCAGGGATTGAACCTCCTAACTTCCGATTAATGGGCAACCCTCTCCTGAGCCCCAGCCGCCCCAGCACAGCTATCTCAACACAACAAGAGCAAAGAAAGACAGACCCGAAAATTCCAAAACCTACAGGCAAGAGCAAGCAACTCAAACAAAACAGAATTGTCTTGGAGGAGTAAGGACGACAACCCAAGTACACGGGAAACAGATAACAGATGGGTGAAAAATCTAGGGAACTCACCCAACCAGAGCACTGACGTTTTGGCCAAAGGATAAACTTTGCCATCACACCACAGCAGCTAACTATAGCGGACCTCATCACAGCTACAGAATCGGCCGTTAAGAAAAACAAATTAACCGAAACAGAAGCAGAACAGCTCAGGCTAAAGGTATCGGCAGCCCTTTCTAATGTGAAGGCACCCCCTGCCAACCTCACCATCCAAGAAAGGAGAGCTGTGACATCACTAAGGAAGGATCAAAACATCACTATCTTACCTGCGGACAAAGGAAGATGCACGGTAGTCCTTAACACAGCGGACTACCAGAACAAGGTCAACACACTACTAATGGACACAAACACATATGAGACGATGAAGCGGGACCCAACCAGCGGGTATAAGAAGGCCATAGAATGTCTACAACAACTTCAGAAAGAAAACTCCATCACCCGGGAACAGTATTACCCTTTGTATCCTGAAGAAGCCATTCCTTGCATATGTGGACTACCCAAAATACACAAAGAAGGAGCCCCACTCAGGCCAATTATCAGTGGCATCAACAACATTGCCAAACACATATCAACCATCTTAGCCCCTTTGGTTGGTAACACACCCCACCACATCCAAAATTCCATTGACTTTGTAAACAAAGTTCGATGACTGACACTGGACCCAGATGAAACCATGGTGTCAGAACTGAAGAAGTCTTTAGTATCTTCTAGTATCTTCTACCAAGACCAGTTGCCCTTGACCTCAACCTTCATTGCATAACTATGACCTGGATGACTGAAAACCTTCACAGACAACTTGTTTGTTTGTTGTTTGATTTTCTCCGTCCCAGTCCCCCCTCCCCATTCTCTTGCAGGTTTTGTTGCTTTCTGCAATTGGTGTTTCCTTCTGCTATTTCCTGTTGTCCCCACCCCCCATCCCCGTTCTCTTGCAGGTGTTGTCCTTTCTCTGTGCTGTCTGTTTGTGTTGTATATGTGCCCCCATCCCCATGTCTGCCCTCCCGTCCGGCCCAGTGACAAATTAATTTAAATAAATAATAAAACAGACAACGGAGTATATTAATACTCTCTTGTTAAACTAAAATCTGTCTGGCACCATATGGTATCCAGCTCCTCATACTCTATAGTACTCTCTATATACTACTCTATATACAGGTTTAAAAAATAAAATAAAATAAAATTAAATTAAAGCTGCAAGCAGCTTTAATCATCACTTCCTGTGTCCCCTTTGTACATAGCACTTTGCACTGACTATAACTGAACATGTAGATGTGTTGAAGGGTGGGACAGTTATTCAATTCAATTCAAATTAGCTTTATTGGCATGAATGTGTAATAACAATATTGCCAAAGCATCATACAAACTACATCAATCAACCCCATACATTTCATTAAACAAGTAATTATAGCGTAAAGTAATCAAAGCGAGTGTGTGTGTGTGTGTGTGTGTGTGTGTGTGTGTTAAAAAAATAAAAATATATTAAAATAAAATAAATAAATAAAACAGTAAGCATGTGTGTGTGTGTGTGTGTGTGTGTGTTAAAAAAAAAAAAAAAAAAAACGCCAAACCAAGGCGACTTCAGTTGAGCTGGTACTGGTAATGGAAAAGCGCCATAAGTGAAAGAGCAGACACAAGCCCACGTTTCGCAGACAGACGTGACATGATGAAATAAATAAAATAGAGAATTTTATGCAACGGAGCACGATTTACACCACAGACATTGTGTTTTTTTGTTAATGACAGACAGTTGACATCACAAACAAAAATCATACTGTTCGTTGACACCACAGACCGGATAAAAAAAGACTGACACTGAATGGAGCCTACTGCAGAATACACCCACCCCAATTAGTACCAAAATAGAGTTCTTCACAGGAAACTTGGAAATAATCAGGACATTATTTGGAAATGACATACTCGCAAAATAAAGCATAACCCACTGGGACAGTTGCTGCAGTGAGCTAGGCCGGGGAGGTGAGTCCAGGAGAAGCTGGGGTGTTATTGCTGCTAAAACCACTGGCAGTGATTTCTGCATTAAAGTGAAAAGAAACTAAAAATAAGGAGAGGAATGACATGCCATAAGAGTGTGAGAATTCCACAGCTGTGAAGGTTTGGATAAGTGGGAGAGAGCAGGCACATGCACCAGTGGACTTCACACAGGGTTATACTCCTTCCTCATTATGCACTTCGGTGGTATGCTGCATGGCCCAGCATGCTGATTGGCAGGTTGATTATTTCGGTACAGGGGTAAAACATGCTTGCTAGATGACACTGTGCAGCCCAGGTGGGTCACCGCTGGCTGGAGGTGCAGAGGTCCTCACTTCCCTCCCACTGTGCTAGCTGCTGCACCTGTCTGTTTGACTGGCTCAGGACAAGTTAAAGCTTGTTCACTGAAACACATTTTGTGTGTGTGGTTGTCTATGCTGTAGAGAAACAGTTTTTAGTTTTGTGTCTTAAAAACTTAACTGTGAGCTAAGTACAGAGCTGGAATAAAGCAGGGGAGAACAGATAGCGAGGCTCTGTCTTAAGTTCAAAGCTCCATAATTAACACAGTATATCTAATTTGTTTAACCCAGTGGTTATCAAGGTGGGGTCTTTGAGGGGGTTCCAGGGGATGTCCAGCAAATGTGCTACTTATGGCTTTAGGCTATTTCCTTTACTTCAGGTGCAAAATGTACATGAATCAGCTGTAGTCTTTGTGTGGTCAAGCGCAAATTTATATATTTTTCTCGACTGCATACACCGATTTGTGTGGATATAAGAATGATTCTCAAAATGCATACCTCTTGTGTCATTTCTAAACCATTTCTGTACTAAAAACATGTCATTTAATACAAAATTGCCAACAATTACAGTTTTTTCTGATTGCTTAAGCACATTTTTTGTAACTATTGGCTATTTTTGCAAAACTCTACACACAAATAAGAAAACCTTTCACCCAATTATCAAAACATTGTAGTTCTCTTGCAAAAGCAAACTCAGCTAGATTAACTCTTCACACCTTCGTAAAAATGGTGTTTTCGTATCAAACAGTAAACACAAGCCATCATCTACTAAGCACACAATGTGCCAACTACACACTGATGGTATGAATACAAAACACATCTGGCTTTTGCTTTCTCTGTGTACAGATGTCAATTTGAGGTCATACTTTTGTCATAGTGTCATGTAAACATACAAGGATCCAAACTTCAAGTATTGGTGTTTATTCACACTCATCAAAACCAAGACAAAGTCAGAACACAAAATAGTAATTTCACAAAAACAAAAAAAAAAACAATCAGCCTACATCATGTCATCTTTCTGGGTCCGGCCACAAAATTTCGTCCACATCACATGCGATATCCTCCAGTCCAAGGCACCTGGGAAAATATCTCCTTGAATGCCATATCCAGGCCTGACATGATGCCTGGTCAATATCTCCACATGCCTCCTCCATTGCTCCTCGATGGGATTTAAGAATGGAGAGTATGGAGGGAGGTTGAGTGCCATGAAGAATGGGTGGTCTGTAAACCAGTTGCGGACCAAAGCAGCCCTATGGAAACTAACATTGTCCCATATGATGACATATCGGGTCTGCTCTGGTCTCTGAACAGTGAGCATGTCATGTAAGGTGTACAGGAATGCAATAATGTGTGCAGTGTTGTATGGGCCAATGGTTGCATGATGGTGAACAACACCATTTTGGCTTATAGCTGCACACATGGTTATGTTACCACCACGTTGTCCTGGGACATTGATGATGGCACGGTGTCCAATAATGTTCCTGCCACGTCTCCTGGTTTTACTGAGGTTAAAACCGGCCTCATCTACAAAAAGTAGCTCATGTCCCATGGCATCTGCTTCTAGTTCCATCACTCTCTGGACAAGACAAAACAAATGCAACACATCAGGCCCATGCACAGCACTACAGTATGCACTTCCAAATTCAGAACCAATGACACTATAGCTTACCTGCACATAGTCATATCGCAGTTGCTTTATACGTTCTGTGTTTCTCTCGAAAGGAACTCTGTAAATTTGCTTCATTCTTATTCTGTGGCGCGCAAGTACACGACTTAGTGCAGAAATGGTTACACTGTGTATATTTTGAAAGATGGTGTCATTATCAATTATGCGCTGCTGTATTTCGCGCAGTCTTATTGCATTATTGGCAATCACCATGTTCACTATATGGGTCTCTTGCTCTGGAGTGAACATTCTTCCTCTGCCCCCAACATGTGGACGTCTAGCAATTCTGTAAAGTAACAATTTCAGTATTTTTGCATGTATGGTACTGTTGTGTTTCTCATTAGAGTATGGCAGTGCTACAAAGTACTTACCGATTCTCATTTCGAAATGTCCTAATGATGCTTGCCACAGTGTAGCGGCTCAAATTAGGCTGAACCCGTTGGCCAGCTTCCCTCAGGGTCATCCCATGGTTGATG
>NC_060155.1:1295692-1297608 GCF_021292245.1 Micropterus dolomieu | reverse complement strand
TATATGGGTCTCTTGCTCTGGAGTGAACATTCTTCCTCTGCCCCCAACATGTGGACGTCTAGCAATTCTGTAAAGTAACAATTTCAGTATTTTTGCATGTATGGTACTGTTGTGTTTCTCATTAGAGTATGGCAGTGCTACAAAGTACTTACCGATTCTCATTTCGAAATGTCCTAATGATGCTTGCCACAGTGTAGCGGCTCAAATTAGGCTGAACCCGTTGGCCAGCTTCCCTCAGGGTCATCCCATGGTTGATGACATGGTCCACTATTGTAGCTCTGATGTCATCAGTTATTCTATTTCTTACTCTTCTTACCCTTCCTCTTTCCCCTCCTCGTCCTCTTCTTGCTCCTCCTTGTCCTCTTCCTCTAACTTCCTCTAACCCTCTCGCTTCTTCACCTCCACATCCTCTTCCTCCAACTTCTTCACCTCCACATCCTCTTCCTCCAACTTCTTCACCTCCACGTCCTCTACCTCGGCCTCCTCGGCCTCCTCTGATTCTCACTCTTCTCACTCTTACTGCTCCTTCCATTGTACTCCACACAGACAGCTTACCTGTGGCTTATTTATAGTGCTTAGGCTGATTGCAAAGTTAACTAATTATCTAAAACAGTTTTCACATGTGAAAGTGTGCCAGACAGTTGGCAAAATAGTGTTAATGATAGCCATACATGTGTATAATTTTGCTAGGAGTGTGTTGGAAATTTGGTAATTGAGTGTAAGCAGTGAGTTGTGTTTAAAGTTCTGCAAAAAGAGTGTTGTATAGTGAATTGTGCCTACAGTTTTGCAAAGTGTGTGTTACAAAATTGCAAACTGAGTGCAAAGCAGTGTTTGTGATTTTAGTTTTGCAAACTCAGCGAGTGGTTTTGGAGAAATTGTGCAACAAGAATCACGATTAGCGCTTAAGCATTCAGAAAAAACTGTAACATTACATCACATTTCTAGGTACAGTTGACATCACTTATTGTATTTACTTTGTAAGACTTTATTTATTCAGTAAAGTTTCAATGAGAGCCCAGCTCTCTTTTGTGAAAATGTTCTGATGCCACTCACAATTTCACACATGCCCACCTGGAAGTTGCCCAGTACAACCCCAGTCTGATATGTAGCCAATGACCAGCTTCACAGGAGCATTTGGGGTTTAGGGCCTTGCTCAAGGGCACCTTAGATTTATCTTGCCAATCCGGGGGTCCTTCAATAAGTCTGAACTTAAACTTACTCCCAAATCATGTTGGTTTTTAATATTTGGATGTATGACTGTAATACAGTATAGATGTTCACTCTGCTTGTCAAATAGTGCTCTGACCCTTAACCTGGGAAAGGTCAGAATGCAATAAAAGCTACAGATGAGCACATACAAATTATTTACCTGTGAAATTCTAGAAATAAGAAATGGTATCAACTCAAAGTCATACATGACCTACACAATTCAATTCAATTCAATTCAATTTTATTTATATAGCGCCAAATCACAACAACAGTTATCTCACAGCGCTTTTCATAAAAGAGCAGGTCTAGACCGTACTCTGTGATGATATTTACAGAAGCCCAACAGTTCCCACCAAGAGCAAGCACTAGGCGACAGAGGCAAGGAAAAACTTCCTTTTAAGAGGCAGAAACCTTGAGCAGAACCATGGCTCAGGGTGGGCGGCCATCTGCCTCGACCGGTTGGGGGGAGAGAGAGAGAGAGAGAGAGAAAGAGAGAGAGAAAGAGAGTGAAAGAGAGAGAGAGAGAGAGAGAGAGAGAGAGAGAGAGGGATGTAAGGAGAGAGAGAGGGGAGGGAGGCAGCCTACACAATATACACACAGAGGTACAGACAGCTAAGGTAATGTTGCTATAAACTAAATGAAAAATGGTACAGATATTTATAATAGTGTTAATGGTAACCATCGTAATGTTAATGATTATAATAACA
>NC_060155.1:1269589-1295592 GCF_021292245.1 Micropterus dolomieu | reverse complement strand
CAAGCTAATCTTAAATGTCAAAGTAGAGAGGATCCTAGTAGGCCTATTTATTTTCATTCATTACACAATATGAATAAGCTATGCAGACAGTTGTAAAGAAAGAACATCTTTTTCTTCTGTTCTCTACTTGTTATAGTTACACAGTATTAGGGGTGTGGGCTGTATTAAAAGTATCCACTGTTCTCCCATGCTCTAACACACAGTAACGATGAAATGTGTGCTGTTCTCACATTCTTCCTCTGTATGTACACATAAACAACAAGGCAGGGAAATATAAAAGGAATTTATTTTATTGTTTGGGTACATTATTGTTCAGTGTACATGCTCACATCTGAAACAAACTTTACGTGCTTGATAACTCTCCCACCCCGCAGACATCTACACGTCAATACCGATTTATATTCATAGCGGCAAGTGTTATGTAGCTCCACATAGGGGACACAGGAAGTGACATATAACACCTTCATGCGGCGTCGGAACCGCGTAGGAAATTCACAGCCGCACCGGCAGAGCTCCAGAATATGCAACTCGGCCGGCTCATACGCGGACGCGCTACAAGTGCGAGGGCCCGCCCAACGCTGCTTGCAGCTTTAATTCTGTATTGTTTTTGTCTCTCTAGCAACTGTTGAAAAGAGGAGGGAGATAATCCTCAGGGCAATTGGTTTCTACCTGATGAAGACCCAAACATCCTCTTCAAAGAATACCCGGTTGGTAATTTCAGTAGTTACTACCTGCATTAAACCAAATAACTACAGTTGAGGTCAAAAGTTTACATACACTTGTAAAGAACATGTATTTCATGGCAGTTAAAACCAACTGCCATGAACTACATGAAAATGAATTGTGATAAGATTGTGAATCGTGATTTTGCCTGAAATAAAGAAACAAAAAACAGACAGCTTGTTACGTCCCCGGCTTGTCTAGGGGTGGGGGACTAACAAAGAGATAAATAAACCCGGTGGAAAAACAAAGGATGACCCAAAACATGTGTCAAGTAAATGTATTTATTCCAAGTTAGTAACAAAAAGGTGAAGGCGATCTCTGCTCACATTAGAGACAATATGGGGTTTGTTATGTAAAGTAAATTAATCTAGATATTCAGCAGAAAATATGCAACACAATACACAGTCTCTACGGCTCCGACCGCACTGGTGAGGCACATGTGGAGATCGGTGCTCCTCACTGCCCCGGCTTCTAGCTGGTCGTGAACACGGGGCCGACGGCTGCCTCAGCAGAGTCACCAGACGCACGGCGCAAGAAGTTAAGATCGGCACCCAGCAGATCACATCTTGCTACGGACCACACAATAAACCACACAGTAAGCCAACCACACAGTAAGCCAACCACACTGTAAGCCACACTGTAAGCCACACTGTAAGTAACACAGTCTAACGCGAGCAACCAAGGAAGAGTGAGCCTGAGAGCACTTCACTGGCTCAGCTTATGTGCCCCACTGATTGCCACTGATCAGCTCCAGCTGCGGGATTTACGCAGCACCAGGCTCAGGGCCCAGGTACACAACTGCAGAAAAGAGACAAGCACAACAGCTGTTTGAATAACTGCTGCTACTCAATCAACAAAATCAATGTGCAACTAACGTTAATGATTTTCGTCCGCAGACTGTGCAGCACGGTGGCGCATAGCTAGCATCCTCTCCTCCTTCACAGGACAGCTACATGACAGGTGGCAGTAGGTGACGGTGAAAATGAGTGGAGCAGAGGAAAAGATTACCATAATCAACTTACAAGACGAGAAACAAACTACACTAGACGTAGACATCACATTTATTCATTTAGCTGACGCTTTTATCCAAAGCAACTTACAATTGCTATTTAGATCAGAGGTCGCACACCTCTGGAGCAACTAGGGGTTAAGTGTCTTGCTCAGGTACATGTTGGTGTCACAGATGGGACTTGAACCCGGGTCTCCTGTGCGTCATACCATAAGTTAGATCACCACCCCAAAAAAAGGAACAGATATATGAAGGTGGAGTGAACATGATTCGGCTGGAGCATTGTAAAGTGCGTAGTTCAACCGAATCTGACTCTATACTAATAACAGCAGCATCTAAAATAAAAATATCAGCAAAAGAGGTCAGTAATAACGCTGTAATAATGCTATGCAATGTTAGCTGCATTTATATGAAGTAACATTAAATATCTGCATTTCATTACTACCAACTTGCTTGAATTGTTACAAATACTTTGCTTTGAAAGTACCAAGGAGAAACACAGTGAGAAAAATACATCTTTATCCTATTTGTCTTACAGTAGCATCGTAGCCTCATCATCCTAATAAGGTGCCTAGAAATTCCCACCTTTGAGGTGATGCATCAAGATATCGAACCAAATTGTTGACCTGATAATTGAATTGAATCGTGAGACCAGTGAAGATGCACACCCCTACTGCTTACTCGTTTTGTACTTCTTACTGTCGTAAGAAGTTTTTTTGGTACTGGTATCGTAAAATTTTAAACAGTGCCCAACCTTACCTGACTTAAACCCAATCGAGAACATGTGAACTATTCTGAAGAAACAAGTCTGTTTCTCAAATTTAGCTCAACTGCTCCAAATCTATCAAGAGGAGTGGTCAATGATTCAACCAGAATCTTGTGGATGGCTACCAAAAGTGTCTAATTGAGGTAAAAATGACAATGGGTTACATTTTCGGGAGACCCATAATAAATTCATAAAAGTACCAAAATTCATGACGTTTTTTTGTGAACAATGATTCCATCACAGAAAAAGTTGAGTTGTAGTTATTATTATAAACTCAAACAGGGTTACATTTTTGGGAGACCCATAATAAATTCATAAAAGTACCAAAATTCATGACGTTTTTTTGTGAACAATGATTCCATCACAGAAAAAGTTGAGTTGTAGTTATTATTATAAACTCAAACAGGGTTACATTTTTGGGAGACCCATAATAAATTCATAAAAGTACCAAAATTCATGACGTTTTTTTGTGAACAATGATTCCATCACAGAAAAAGTTGAGTTGTAGTTATTATTATAAACTCAAACAGGGTTACATTTTTGGGAGACCCATAATAAATTCATAAAAGTACCAAAATTCATGACGTTTTTTTGTGAACAATGATTCCATCACAGAAAAAGTTGAGTTGTAGTTATTATTATAAACTCAAACAGGGTTACATTTTTGGGAGACCCATAATAAATTCATAAAAGTACCAAAATTCATGACGTTTTTTTGTGAACAATGATTCCATCACAGAAAAAGTTGAGTTGTAGTTATTATTATAAACTCAAACAGGGTTACATTTTTGGGAGACCCATAATAAATTCATAAAAGTACCAAAATTCATGACGTTTTTTTGTGAACAATGATTCCATCACAGAAAAAGTTGAGTTGTAGTTATTATTATAAACTCAAACAGGGTTACATTTTTGGGAGACCCATAATAAATTCATAAAAGTACCAAAATTCATGACGTTTTTTTGTGAACAATGATTCCATCACAGAAAAAGTTGAGTTGTAGTTATTATTATAAACTCAAACAGGGTTACATTTTTGGGAGACCCATAATAAATTCATAAAAGTACCAAAATTCATGACGTTTTTTTGTGAACAATGATTCCATCACAGAAAAAGTTGAGTTGTAGTTATTATTATAAACTCAAACAGCCATGATGTGTATGTTCTTTAGAAGTGTGTGTAAACTTTTGACCACAACTGTAATCTTGTTACTTTATTACGATTTGCAGAAAATCAGTTTGTTTTTTGTCTCTTTTGGGAAATCTAATATATACACTCACAATGCATTTTATAAGGAATATCTGCTGTCTAATGCAATCAAATATGACAACTGCCATACATTCTGTTTTTACTGATTTCATTGTGGGTGGTGTACTGGAGTGCATTATATTGAAAAGTTTTCCTAATATTGTCTACCCCATTGACCTACATGAGGGGGGCAGAATAATAGAAACACTTGTTAAATATCTAAGCTTAGTAAAAGTAAAAAGTTTTGGCAGAGCTGTTGGATTGCAGTAGACTGCATGCCCTTCAAATAAAGTACCTTGTGAGGTATATTAAATAATACACAATTGTATCTAATATTTAATTACCCTGCACTACTTCATCTTGTAATTTTTAAACACGTAGCACTGTATCATGCTATTTTTGTCAAATCATTACATAAAGGACACCTGAAATGCAAACATTACTCTTTAGAATTCTGCAAAATCTGTTTGTGATTTCATAATTTGTTTTTCTACTTTCTTTCTGTCCTATGTAAAGGATCTGATGCTACAGCTGTTCCAAGCGAGCTTGGACAAGTTATCTTTACAGCAGCCGTGTTGAGGGAGGTGATGCCACCACTCCTCCAGCTGATGTTGGGATAGTCCGAGGGTGCCGAAGTTCTGCATGACTTGGGAGACATCGCCTCTACACATGCACTCTTAATAGGTGTAATTATGCACTGAACCTCAGTTATCCTCAGAACCTTATAACCTTCTTTGAGGTACTTCACAAGTGATTCTTTCAACTAGATGCTAGCAAACTCTCAATCAAGGTACAGACGCTCAAAAACAATCTCTATGAATGAGCCATCCATTGATTTGGATGGCAATGGCAATGCATCATCAAAATTGTTGACAACTAAACATTATTTTGCAAACGTTTCAACACTTTATAGTGCCAATAATTTTACTGTATTATTTTTTTCACCAACTGCACCATGATGTGTTGGTGAATAAAGTCCATAACAAACTTAAGTTGAAATTAATTTGTGTGGGACCAGTTAACAAAAATTTGAATTGTGTCAATCTAATTTGGAAAAAAAAAATTGAATGAAAGCCTAATGTTTTAATTAATTGAACATAAATGTATATTTTTACTACTCCAAATAAGATATTGAAAGGTAAGCTTAAATATATTGTTGATCAGATGTAAGCTTTTACCTAACCTAAAAGAATTTTGTGGAATCTGTTGAAAAAATAAATATAATTAAAATCAAAGCTTCAGTTTTTTGAGTGAACCAAGATGGGACAACAAATACACTTTTTATGACCATTTGATTTTGATATATAGCCCAAACACCAGTAAGCTATGCATCAAGACCTAAAGAGAGAACCACAGACTTTTTTTTTCTCTCAGCAAGTCACGTTTGTTCAAACATGGAAAAGGGTGTGTTCTGTGTGCATGTGGATTTGTCTTTGGAGATGTTGATGTTAAGTTTTAAATTTACATAGGTGAAAAAGTTAAAAAAACAAACTGATGCAGATGTTTGGTCCAAATTTGATAAGGTATACGAATTGTTAACGCACTGTATACTAATCTTTATAGTATACATATGCAGTTAGCATTAAGAGTTTTAGTAAGATATAACACCTAGGCCTATTTTTTTGATATTGTGTGTTTTCCTAGATAAACTTTAAAAATACTCAAAACCTGATGGGATTTAATATGTAGTATAGAGTTGCGGCCTATGGTTGGGACACAGAGTTACTTTTTAGGCTGTCTACCTCAAGTATTATATTTATTTCCTATAGAATATATGCCAGATCTGTCACAATATTATCTTATATTTAATGTGTTTACTTGTTATTGCCACTATTTTTAAATATGCAGTCCTCTGTTTTAATCCACCCATTGTTTTATAGTTTGTAATATATTGAATATGTCAATAAGAGCTGCTTGTCACTTATGCACATTTTAGAAGACATGGATGATGATTGTAAATGTAATGGAAGACAGAATTCAGTGTACATTTATTGTTTGATGTCTCTCTGCAGTTATTTGCGAAGCTTATAAAATGTGTCAAGACTTTTAACATGCAGTAACTTTTGCCAGTTATTTACTGTGATCTTTTTTTTTTTTTTTTACAGTAAGTTGCTTGTCAATTGCTGCCAGTTATTTACTGTAAATTTCACAGTAGGTAACTGGCATTTGGGTTTAAGATCAAAAGATCAAAAGATGAGTATGAGACGAGTTCAGAATTTCAGCTAACATTTCCTGGTATTCACATCTAGATGTGTTAAACAACTCAGGACATACCACCCTTTGTTTGAACCCACCCATTTTTCAAGTGAGCAAAACTATTGGAACATGTCACTGATGTTTCTTCTTACAGAGATGTTGCCTTTTAGGTTGATTGTCCAAACAATAAATAGCTCTGCATGACTAGTCTAAGTTTTCATCCTTGGTTCAAACCTATAAAGACTGCATTTCCTGTTAAAGAGGATAAACCAACATGAAGACCAGAGAGCTGTCTATGGGAGAAAAGCAAGCCATTGTCAAGCTGAGAAAATATGGAAAAATGACTATTTTGCATTGTCTAATTTGTTAACATCCTAACTTTGATTGGAAGTAAAACAAATTGCTTTAAATGCAACCAATAACCCTAATTAATGACTGTCACCCCACCCTGTGATGCTTACGTTGATTTCAGCTCTTAGTGTTTGTATGTGGGTGTTTTAATGGGAATGTGGATCTGTCAAATCAATTTGAGAACTACCTATGATCTAGTTCCACATTTTATTGCGTGCCATGCAATGCAGGGAACTGGTCTTGGTCTTGACTCGGTCTCGGTTTGGGCAGTCTTGACTACAACACTACCAGGAAATAAAAGCTGAAATTCTGAACTCTTGTCTCATACTTGATCTTAAACCCAAATGTCTTCAGTGAACAACAAAAACAAAGAAATTTGCTTTACCGTTCCAATACTTTTGGAGGGTGTATATATATATATATATATATATATATATTTGTTAATTAACATTTCTTGGTGCAAGCTATTTTTCAGAACATTTTTAACAAATGCTTTCAAATAGTGGTGTGTATGTCTCCAGCGTCCCAGTGTAAATGATCATCCTCCTTGCTCCCTCCCTACAGGTTGAGGAGTTTGTTGTAAGCTCCATGCTTACCGCTTCACCTCCACTCTCCTCCTGCTCTCTCTCCCTCTGCCGTGTCACTTTGTCACCCTGCTCTGCTAACACACGCCTTCTCCTCTGCCTTTCAGGGGCCACAGCTCTCCTTTACTCCTTCAGGTGCCTGTGCCTGCACTACGTCGGGTACTGCAGCTGATGTTGAAGGTACTGCAGCAAACATATCGGTTATTCTTGCGCATTCTGCGGCCTCCGTCTGAAGACTTTTTTGGGGGATATATCACCCCTCCCAGCCTACACACAGACCACCATCAGTTCATCAGCCTTGCAGTACTATGGATCTTCACCCATCCAATGACAGACTGTTAAAGTGGTACAGACATTCTTCAGTCCTCTATGGTTTAGTGAGAAGGTCTTTGTAATCGATGTGTACATTAAACTGTAGGTATTTTTCCATGGGCGTAGGATCATTCCTCGTCTGCTTGACTGCAGTACTCCTCATGCCATTCCTGCCATTCACCATCGCTCTTCTACTACCAGCCATCTTCTGCAAATAAACCTTGTTATACCTCACCTTATCTCATGTGTCTGTGTTGTACGCTTGGGTCCACCCAGCAACACTGTAAAAGCTTATGATGATGTGACTCTTAACACAGTAACATACTAAGACAAGACAAGGATGCACCAACCATAAGACAGAGGAACATCCCTTCCCACTGTAACCTTCCTCTAGCTGCTGTGCTTCCTGAAAGTCTCAATCAGTTTAAGTAGCCAGCTCACCTGTGGCAAACCCTTAAGAAAGCTCACGTGAATGCATCATTCCAAATGATATGTACATTTTAGTTTACAAAGTATTTATAGCAGCTATAAGTTATTCATTTCTACATTTACACAGTAATTGAACAAATATAACTTTTGTTAGATTATTAATCATTTAACGGAATTATGATCTCTAGACAATTGCATTGTTATGCATTTTCTTCTGTGTTAGATTATAAAATATTTAACTGAAACTCTTGCCTTTCCTCATCTGTTCTAACATACATGCCATTGAGTTGGTGATAGTATTGGAACTACACTATTCTTCACAAAATATCAGTATTCCTTCAAGCTAAATTATCTTCAGAAACTGTAAAATGTCACACAGTGTTGAAACAAAAGCCTTGCCCTATATAACACTACAAGAATTGAACATGAATATTACTTCCTGTGCCATGGAATGTGAGTATTTGGTGTTGATGATAAATGGGAATGTATTCATTCGATAAAATGTGACACCTAGGCTTCACTTCATGTTTCCAGTAATACCATACCAAGAAAATGTCATGTAAATCAAACAATGATTGTCACACAATGCTTCCTTCCTGTTGCCAGTAGGTGACGCTACAACTATAAATTAATATTAGTTGCATGTGATTTCATGCGCCGCTGTGCAGCGCCAACTTAATGTGATGCATGCTGGACTTAACATAAGGCATGCTGATTAGAAATTGTGTCGGACTTTTGCCGGCGCTGCTGAACATCACCGTGTCACATGACATTAAAGCCTTGCGGGAGCAAGGCGGCTGCAAGTGCTTTTCTCCGGCTGCACAAAGTTGGAACCAGCTTTTGCCAGCTGGAAGCAGTTTTTGCCTGATCTCTGAGGTTAGGCATTGTTTAAAACCGTAAGCTCATGGTAACCTCACGCAGGTAGAATGTGTTTAACTTGACGGTGCTGTTTTTATACCCCACCCCTGAACGAAAATCAGCCGAAGTCATTTCGAACACTCCTATTGGCGAGAGATGTTAGATGTGTTTGGGGCAGGTTCGCTATCAAGAATGTAAAGTTGTGCACAGATTTGAGCATGTACACTGAAGTTATAACAACTTCCTGTTTCACTGCAAAGCATGGAACTTCACCGTCACGTCACAAACACTCCATTAAAGGAAAACACAAGCTTTACAACATGACATCATCAATGTGTTGGTGGGATAGTTTTGAAGTAGATATAGCCAACTTGGAAGAAATGGTTCATCGAGCATAAAAGTAGTCACTTCCTGTTGCCAATAGTTGGTGCTATGACTATTGGTGAATATTGGCTTGTGGATGCGTTCAAGGAGGGACTCTTATCAAACATGTAAGTTTGGTGCAGATGCAGATTCCCTAGGAGGAGAGTGTGTAAATCATCCAAAAATGACCATAAAATTTGCTACGTGATTCGGACACTGAACAAAGGTGTCATACGTCACTTCCTGTGTCCCCTTTGTGGCGCTGCAGAGCACTCGGCACTACGACTATACATGCATATTGGCGTGTAGATGTGTATGGGGCGGGACAGTTATCAAGCACATAAAATTTGGTACAGACTTGAGCATGTACAGATACAACGACTTCATGTTTCACACCACTAACTGAAAACTCACGTGCTTTACAACTTGACATCATCAATGTGTTAAGAGTTATCTGATATAGTTTTGAAGTAGATATAGCCAACCTGCAAGAAGTGGGTCATCACAGCATGAAAGTATTCACTTCCTGTTGCCAGCAGGTGGCGCTATGACTATGAGTGAATATTGACTTGGAGACCTGTTCAGGCCGGGACTCTTATGAGACATGTCAAGTTTCCACAAAAACTCATCATTTGTACAACATTTATTCATCAATAGCTTTATAGTAGTCAAGGAAAATCTGAAGTCGGTCGGACTAATTCTCTAGGAGTTTGTTAAGTACGGAGTGTGTAAAAAATTCAAAAAATTACCATCAAATTCAAAATGGCCAACTTCCTGTTGGGTTTAGGGCATCGTCCAAGAGGCTTTTTTGTACATCTGGACATGATACATGTGCCACAGAAATTTCGTACATGTAGGTAAATATGCACCGCGGGGGCTGGGTGAATGTGTTGTGAATGTGTTCAGTGTATCAAACATCTTATCAAACTCAATTTGGAACAAAGGTCATTATGGTACAGTCAAGTTACTTCCTGTGTCATGGCGAAGAGTTTAACTTTGCCGCCACTACCCAACAACTAAGTGTATATTACAACGCTGAAGTTAGCTTCCGATTCGGCAGTTAAGGGGAAATTAAGTGAAAGCTAACTTATGTTGGGCGGCTGTGGCTCAGGAGGTAGAGCGGGTTGGTCAATAATCGGAAGGTCAGCGGTTCAATCCCTGGCTCGCGTGTCGAAGTGTCCTTGGGCAAGATACTGAACCCCGATTTGCCCCTGGCGGCTGTTCTGCCAGTGTGTGAATGTTAGTTTCCGTTTGAGCACTTAGGCTCAGTGTATGACTGGTGAATGCAGATGTAGTGTAAAAGCGCTTTGAGTGGTCGAAAAGACTAGAAAGACGCTATACAAATACGGGGCATTTACATGTTGCTGAGCGACCAAATCTCCGTTTTTTGCACCTCTTACTGCTGTGAAAGCTGTTATGCATTTTAGGCAAAGTCTTAACGCTGTCTGAAACACTTGAGACCACATTAGACCAGGTCCAGATCCAAAACCACTATACCTAGAGCTCTCAGATCTGGACTAGATTACTCCAGAGAGACTAAACTTTCAATCAAACATAGTTTCAGATATGTGAAACCTTTATTCAATTTGTGAAAATACTTTAAAGGACGACTTCACTGCTTTTTTCATGTGTAGACCATATTAGACCAGGTCCAGATCCAAAACCACTATACATAGAGCTCTTAAATCTAGACTAGATTGTCCCAGAGAGTCTAAAGTTTCTTTTAAACACAGTTTCAGATATGTGAAACCTTTATTCAATTTGTTAAAATGCTTTAAAGGACAACTTCACTGCTTTTTTCATGTGTACACCACATTAGACCAGGTCCAGATCCAAAACCACTATACCTAGAGCTCTCAAATCTGGACTAGATTACTCCAGAGAGACTAAGGTTTCAATCAAACATAGTTTCAGATTTGTGAAACCTTTATTCTTCTTGTGAAAATGCTTTAAAGGACGATTTCACTGCTTTTTTCACATGAAGACCACATTAGTCCAAGGCCAGATCCAAAACCACTATACCTAGAGCTCTCAAATCTGGATGAGATTGTCCCACAGAGGCTAAAGTTTCTTTTAAACATAGTTTCAGATTTGTGAAACCTTTATTAAATTTTTGAAAATGCTTTAAAATAGGATTTCACTGCTTGTTTCGCATGAAGACCACATTAGTACAAGGCCAGATCCAAAACCACTATACCTAGAGCTCTCAAATCTGGACTAGATTGTCCCAGATAGGCTAAAGTTTCAGTCAAACATAGTTTCAGACTTGTGAAACCTTTATTCAATTTGTGAAAATGCTTTAAAGGACGATTTCACTGCTTTTTTCGCATGTAGACCACATTAGACCAGGTCCAGATCCAAAACCAGTATACCTAGAGCTCTTAAACCTGAACTAAACCTGCTACTTGTTATGCATTCAGGCAATGTCGGCAGAATGGACACAACCGGAAAAACTCTCCATGGTTGAGGCATTATATGCAGAAGGTTGTTAGCAATAATGCTAACCTTATATTCACAGTAAATAAACTGCATTTGTAGTGCAGTTTATTTGTTACAGAGTGAAACCATATTAAACCAAACTGTGTACCTAGAGCTACAAAAATGAGCTGAATCGATGCAATAATGTGTTAACATTGGGTTTTATTTGGATGTAACTGAGAGTGGAGGTTCTGCAATCTCTCTGTTGATGCCTGTAGATGATGTCTATAGTTAGTACATAGTAAATACATAATATATACAATATATAAACACATCATAAACATAATCAGAGGTGAAATAATTATTCAGATCTAAGTAAAAGTACTACCACATTGTGAATATACTCCACAACAAAAGTACAAAATGTACTCAGTTACATTCCATTACAGTAATCAATGCATTTAAGTGTTTAACTATGTGGTTAATATGTTCTTATTTATTTGCATTATGAATGCTCTGGACTTTGACAGACTCAGAGACTCAAAATGCAAGATAATTACAGAGTTTACTATGTCTACAGGGATAACAAGACAAACAGACACAGGTTTATGGCGGACAGGAAAAGGCTAAAAACTGGAATTCTTGCATAAAAAAATCATAACATATACTACATGTTTTCCCAATCATTCATCCAACAAATATCATTTGAAGAAAACACATTTTGCCTCATATCCTGCCCCCTACTCTGACTCTGATTGGCTAACCCTAATCCCATCATAACCCCAACCTTAACCAGCCTAATCAGTGGAGTACTAATCAAAGGCAGAGTTGTCGAAAGGCTGTAAGGCCAGGTCACTTGGTGTGAAAAAAGCATTGAACTATCACCCTTTTTTCATTTTCACAAACAGAATACATTTTCCCCAAATCTAAAACCATGTTTCAAAGAAACTTTAGCCTCTCTGGGCCAATGTAGTCCAGATTTGAGAACAGGGGTTACGTACTGTAACCCAGATTCTATGAGTATAGGCCCATCCCCGGTGGGGGGAGGGAGGCAGAGGCAGACACAGTCGCCCGGGCACGAGGTGGGGCAGCCACACCTGTGAGCCCGTAACCATGCCACTCCCCCGACGAGGGGAAGAGGGCAGGGACAGGCAACAGAGGAAAAAGTCTGCCTGCGACATCGGAGCCATGCTGCATGAAGGCCGCATGGCCAGCTGCAGCGGGTCCACGCAGTGTGACGGCAGCCACTGACTTCGTAGAGACAGTGGCGGGGCGAGGAGGAAATATTCTGCTTATGGCATCGGAGCCAGACTGCATGAAAGCCATCTGGCCAGCTGCAGCCTGTTCGTGTTATGGGAGGCAAGGGCTCATCACCGCGCCGCTCGCCCGGCAAGGGAAGAGGGCGGGGGAGGCATACATGTGGGCTCAGGCCAGCCACCTGACCATGTCAGGGAGGAGGGAAAGGGGAGAGAGGATGTGCAGCTTTGCAGCAAAGTCCGGGCACAGAAGGACCGTGCCATTGATCCTGTGATTATGCACAAGCTCGCAGCCGGGCACTGCCGAGGGAACGTGCATAATGTCAACAGGATCATACACTGCCTGGCAGATTTCTTTGTCAGAAAAATATCTGTACCGGGTGTGTATATGTTCTGTCCAGTTCTGTTCAGTTTCTGTGGGGAGGGGTGTGTGAAGGCACCTCTGATCGTGAACAGAGTGTACTGCTTGTTGCTTTGAGCTTCAAGCTGCACATTAGCCACCTGGCTAACGGCAGCTGGCTCACACAGTGTGGGAAATGTGTGCTTGGTGTGGCTGGTTCAACTGAGACAGGCACAGACAGCATTTGTTCAACAACTTCCACAAAAGGAGCAACAAGATTTCACAGCTTATTTTTGACCCATAGCTTACCAGTGGTCCGCTCTGACCAACGAGGGTCGGCCAGCAGCAATGAAACCGATTGCTAGATGTCATTAGCCGCAGCTAGTGTGGAGCAACGTGGGCACACGGGGTCTCCCTGGTCTGCTGATCCAGGCAGACCGCATGTGAGCGTCACGTAAGCTATCTGTTAGCTCAACATTAGCTCCCTGTTAGCTTGCCCCGCCGCTACAACCTAGTAGCGTTGAGGCTGGCGTCATCGGAGGTTGGAACGGGGGAAGCGAGGAGCCACTCGGAGACCTGTGAATGGGAAGAGTGGAGCCATCCAACTCCCGCTCTCCCGTCAACAGCAGATTGAGGGCTTCGTCCAGAGAGCAGGTGGACCGCCACACCTCCTCGTTCTGAACGGCAAAGCTATCCGCCCTGCACCGCCACTCTTCAGGGTGGCAGAAGGGCGCAGAACGGGCAGTGTGAACCGAGAGTGAGCGCTTGGCTGGCGTGCTCTGGTCCGAGGCATGCCTCGCAGCGGGGACGGAGATCACCCAGCACGATGTAGCCCATGTGGCCCCCCCACGTTCTGGCCGGCTTCCTGGAAGACATCGTTCTTCTTGTTTTCCGGCTGGAAAATCTTTGCTCTTTAGACAAATCTTCTGCTCTTTAGACAGCTCAGTGCTGGAGAAAAATGGAAGCCGAAGGCTGGGTCTCACCGTTGTGTATGTATATATACAAGGTGCGGAAGTAGGAGAAGCCCACGCTGCGGGTGGGCATAGACTAAAATTCTGAGTGCCACGCAGGCGCGTGGAAGGGGTGACCCCAATAGAGATAGCCTATACGAAATAGAACTCTAGTTATAGTGGTTTCGGATCTGGACCTGGTCTAATGTGGTCTGCATGTGGACAAAAAGTAGTGAAATCACCCTTTTGTCATTTTCACAAATAAAATAAAGTTTTTTCAAATCTCAAAACGTGTTTCAAACAGTGTTAAGGCTTTGCCTAAAATGCATAACAGCTTTCACAGCAGTAAGAGGTGACCGCCACGCAGTTAACACGGCCTCATCAAAGTGTTAGGAGTTTTAGTATTTCTATTACATTTTTTTATTTTTCAAATTAACAAAATATTTGGTCCTTATTTAGCTCCATACCGATTATAAACGCTTTAAGATGTTGCACACTCCGATACAGTAGGTGGCAGCATGCACCTTTCTTGCTGGTCTGTAGGCCACCATTACACAAAGAAGAAGAAACGGAAGTACTTCCACTGTGCGTGAAATTAAGTGTAAAGAGGTTGCAAACAAACTCACGATGTTTTCTTTGTACATTCTGTGTAGATTACGACCACGAATTGTTTCTCAGTCGTTCAGTAACATTCACCTTACAGCCGCAGGACATGGTGCGCCGTTAACCGTGTCTTCTTTCAGAGGAGGAAGCGGGAACAAACTACGTGCCGTCAGAAGGTCGTTTTCCAACCAAAACAACAAGGTATTTAACTGCGAACGGACATTGTGTTTTCTCAAGAGATGCACAACGCCTTCCTCATTTGTCAGTTTGTTAAATTGCCATCGGACGATGTCTACAAAGAAACATCGGGACGTCTGGGGAGTATGTTGTGATACAATGTTTCATATAGACCTTATAAAGGCATGTGTTCACTAAGGTGACCAGATTTCTCAAATGAAAACCGGGGACATTTTTGGTTTGGTGGTCAGTATGTCATCAAAAAATATAATGTTATTATATATGAAATAAAAAGGGGACGATTTCGGTTTTATAATCTGTCAAATATAACTCTTCTGAATGAAATCAAGTCATTTTGAGGCGGAATCTACCTTTCAGTCAATAAGTACATTTACATTTACTCATTTGGCAGACGCTTTTATCGAAAGCGACTTACATTTGAGGTACAACATACAAGCATCAACAGAGCTTCAAATACAGATCAACTGACAATACATACTAGTAAGAGCAGCAATAAATACTAGTAAGAGCTCATAGTTAATATCACATCAGTGGGGTTAAATACCTATGGAAGGTAGGTAAGAGTTAACAAAAAGTGCAATCAATACAAGATAATTGTAGGGGATAGATGAAGAAGAGCACAGAAAGTGCATGGTAGAGGTTAGGAGTTAGAGGTGTTATAAGAGGAAGTGTTCTTGGAAGAAATGAGTTTTCAAGAGCTTCTTGAAGTTAGAGAAGGACGCCCCTGCTCTGATGGCGTGTGGTAGCTTGTTCCACCATGGTGGTGTCACAGATGAGAATAGGGACTGGGATTGCTTTGTGTGAAGGGATGGCAGAGCCAGGCGAGAAGGAACGTAAATTTCTATAGTAGAGGCTGAAATTACTTTCTGGCAAGTAGACTGCATTTTATGTGTTGTTTTGGCCATTTAAAGGTATTTTAACTGGTAAAAAGTAGGCTACTAGTTATAGAGTTATAATCTGTCAAATGTAACTTCTGAATGAAATCAAGCCATTTTGAGGCAGAATCTGCCTTTCAGTCAATAAGTAGTAGCTGTAATCACTTTCTGACAAGTGATATACTGCATGTTATGGGTTGTATTGGCCATTTAAAGGTATTTTACCAGGTATAAAGGACTGGATTGGTAGGTACACATCAAGTTAAATAATGTAGTCATAAAGATAATTGCAAAAGGGATCATGTCTTTATTTTATATATAACTCAGCATTAAGTCCTGTTAATTAGGCTACATTTCGTTTTCCAAATATAAACAAGGATCGACATGATTCATGTAAACTAGTTGAGCTTAGCTCAGTTAGCATTAGCTCCTAATGTACAATGAACTGTCCTGCATGGATTTTTGAAAGGGAATTTCAAAACTAAAATATTAATATTGCAAACTGTCCCCTGCTAAAAATGACAGCGCATTGTTTTTGCAGTTGCTAATGTTATAATGTTATTACTAACCAAAAATCACCTTTTCACGGTTCATATGGTCATGAAAAACTTGGAAAAGTCATGGAATTGGAAAATATCTTTTTTCCAGGCCGGGAAATGTTTTGAAAAAAAATAAAATCCCAAAACCTTTGGAAAAGTTGTGGAAAGTAGTGTCAGTAACACTAAACAGGGTTGTGATTTTTTTTCCAGATTTTCCATGTATGTCAATCATGTAGATCCAGAAAAATAATTATTGTCCTCAACTCTGCGTGTTTGACCGAGGGCAGAGTTCAGCTCATACACACAGTCTATGGTACACATAGACTTTGTGAAGGCAGCGAAGCAGGTGAAGGATAAAAGTAGAAAAGCAGTGTTTCCACCTGCTTTGGCCGATGATACTTGTTAAGCTAATAACGTAGATTGACCATACGTCCTCTTCTTCCCTGGACATGACCTCGTTTTGGGACCTAAATAATGTGGTAATGCTAGTGGTAAGCTATATATAATAGGCCTACTATTATCTGAAATTATGATGAATACACTAATATTGGCCCTAATGAAATCTTAACAAAACAGAAAACTGATTTATTTGTGAATTAGTTTAATTGTTCCATATCAATAAGCTGAAAATTTAAAGTTGAAATGTTTCATCTGTAGGCAGACATAAGCCAAATAAAGTGTAACCTAGGGTTGGGCGATGTCTGCAAAATTTCTATCAGATGTCATCGTGTGCGCAGGCGTGTGCACGCACGTGGGGAGCAGCAGTCTTATGTGCGTGTGTCCTCGCGCAGACTTCACTCGATTAAAAAAAAATAGTAGACTATTAACTTACGTCACAAGTACCAGGTAAAGCAGCAGGGAACACAAAGGGTGCAGATGTTGGTTTCAGTTGTTTGATAGGCTGCGTCATTAATAAGCCGATGTGCGGCTCACCTGCTGCCCTGATAATGGATCGCAGGAGGAAATATACCGAAAAAGACGAGTTTTCAGTCTTTTAGGCGACTTTATAAAAGAAACTGCTGAGAAAATGGAGCAGACGGGGGCGAGAGAGACAGAGAGAGGCGGGGCAAGCCGGGGTGTTTACCTGAGGTGGAGGTGTGTGTGAGTGTTTCAGAGTGTGGGGAGAAGAGAATTCCGAGGCAGGGGAAAAGCATAGGCCTACTTAAAAACAATAATAACGTGATCATTAAAACCTGCTTTCACAGGGTGGTATAATGTGAAAATTTGAGATTTTTCCTTGGGGCGGGGGTTTTACAATCACGATGTCAGCCATCGCCAATGGACATGATGGCATCGTCTATCGGCCCAACCCTAGTGTAACCTATAAATATATTAGTATTATGAAAACAAACCTTTTAATTTAATGTTATAATAGTATACTTATACACAATATACCGGCTACTAGTTACTCTTCCAGGTGGATAGAGACTCTGCAGTGGACAGATGTAGATTTAGCTGTCCAGTGTTTCCCCTAATTACATTCAGGAGCGGCGGTACTGCTGCTACTAAAATTTCACACAATCATTATTATATCAATGCCCTACTAATTTTCACTCACAAAAACAATGCGAGCGCGCTAACACTTCACTGCTTGGATTGCTTCCTTCCTCATTATTCAAAGGACATCTACATGACAGGTGCTGCTATAAGAGCAGTGTAACTCAGAGGTGGGAGGTGTACACAAGTGTGTGATTGTCCGAGCGGCAAAAAGTGACGGGGAACGTGAGCAGAGAAAAATATTGTGGCAGTAAACGTACAGTGTCAGTTAAGGTGTGTCAGTTTCTCAAGATCAAGAAAAGTCTGTCGTTTCTAGGGTTGGGCAATGTCTACAAAATTTCCATTGGACGATGGTGTGTGTTCTCGCGTGTGACTTCACTCGGTAAAAACATTGGTAGGCTATTAACTTGCGTTACAAGTTGCAGTGGATATTTTATGCACAGACCCGGTAAAGCAACAGTGAACACAGAGAGTGCAGATGTTGGTTTCAGTTGTTTGATAGGCGATGTCATTAATAATCCGAAGTGCGGCTCACCTGCTGCCGTGATAACAGACGTTGGAAATATACAGAAAAAAGACAAGTTCTCAGTTTTTAGGCGACTGCTGATGGAGAAAATAAAGCAGACTGAGGTTGAGAGAGACAGAGAAGCGGGGCAAGCCGGGGTGTTTACCTGAGGTGTAGGTGTGTGTGAGTGTGGGGACAGGGTGGTATAATGTGAATGTTTGAGATTTTTTTTTTTGCTGTGGGGGTTTTACAATCACGATGCCAGCTCAGCATCGTGATGTCTGTCAGCCATCTCCGATGGACGATGGCATCGTCTATCGGCCCAACCCTAGTTGTTTCCCAAACTGCTGAAAAAGTGAAGGCTACATCTTTTGACTGCTTTGTAACTTAACATTAGCCCATTTTATCGAAAGTAACTGGTTGCTGTATTTTATCATTACCTACCTGTCCAATGTTGAAAAATCACATACAGATTAAATTGGTGTACCCTACAGCTCTGTCCTGTACAGACAGGTACATCCTAAATTATTTTTCAGTTTTCAGATGAGTCTGAAAAACTGGTTGTTAGGAAAATAAAGGACAGTGGTGACTGGAGGACCTGAGGTTAGTAAAGAAAGTTAGTGATGCACACTAGTCCTTGTAAGCTAATTTAGCTACCGTCTTATGTGCATGTGTTCACTCACACAGACTTCACTCGGTTATAAACTTGGTAGCCTATGACGTTACAAGTCGTGGTGGATATCTTTCAAACACGGACCAGGTAAAGCAGCCCTTAACACAAATAGTGCAGATTTTGATTTTGGTTGTTAGGCTGCGTCATTACCTGAGGTGTAGGCTTCTTGTGTGTCTGAGTGTGGGGAGAAGAGAACACATTTCATTTTGTTTCACATTCACGTGTGTTCATTAATATCAATGGGCAACTAATGATTAATAAGCACGGCAGCACTCAACACTTGGCTAGCTCTCTCTCCTCATTCTTGTGTTTTTATAAGAGCAGCATAATTCCTTTGCAGAATATGGACGTGCATAGCGTGTGTGTAGCTCACGCCCTGCTGTGTCTGCTGTGGAAACCTTCAGGTTACTGGGATCCACTATATCCCAGGACCTTAGGTGGGAACCCAACACTGACACCATCATCAAAAATGCCCAGCAGAGGATGTACTTCCTGCCCCAGCTCAGAAAGCTCAACCTGCTTAAGGAGCTGCTGATCCACTTTTACACAGCCATCATTCAGTCTTTCCTCTGCACGTCCATGACTGTCTGGTTTGGATCTGCTACCAAAAAGGACAGGGACAGACTACAATGGACAGTCAGGGCTACAGAAAAGATCATCAGTGCCAACCCTACCCTCCATTCAGGACTTATTCATTTCCAGATTCAGGAAACATCGCTGCAGAAGATCCATCTCACCACAACCTGTTCCAACTTCTCCCCTCTGGTAGGAGCTACAGACCACTGTACATCAAAACCAACAGACTCAGGAACAGTTTCTTCCACTAGCCATCACTCTGATGAACAGCTGATCTCTGACTCAGTGTCAGAACAATTCCTGTGCACCCACCTAACTCAAGTCCATAGCCAGTTAGCCAAACACAATCCTTCCTTATCTTCTCCCCCATTGTTCCCCCTCTCACCGCTTAAGCTACCGACACATCTCTCTCTTGCTTTTGTAAAACGAGCTGCCCAAGCGGCCACAGAGCAACCACCGGGATTTCTGCCGGTGCCAGCGGCCAGTCCGATGTTGTTTTGAACGATTAGCAGCGAGGCGGGGGGATTACGGCAGTTTTCAGTCTTTACTCGCCCAGTGTGCTCACACTTTAGAAACATTTGCAAGGGAAACTGTTGTGCTGCTAAGAATCACCTTGCACTCACACGAATGAGACCATGTGAAATTTTAACTCGCACACTTAAAAAAATTGTTGCATTTGCGACCAAAATGATTGCAGTCTGGAGAACTGCCATGTATCCATCTGCTCTGTTGACTGTATTTGTCAGCAATTTTATAATGGTTTGAATTTTTTTCACCAGGGATTCCCTTTCAGTTTTATTTAGTTTTTTTACCAATCGAGACCACCGTGGTACTGAATGAAATCGACTACAGGAGCTGTGTTTAAAATTGGACATCAGACACTGCTCGGCCCCCGGTCACTGATCATGGCCAATTAAGCTGTAAACTGGCCAATTCCAGTCCCCAGCAATCAGTGCATCCATAAATATATGCACACATATATTGTCAGAATATGGTCACTTTTCAATATAAAACACTTCAGATTGAGTATCAACAACAAACACAAAAGCAGACGAAAAAATAAACCATTTACCTACGTAAAACAAGGAAAAATGACCAAATCAACAAAATTTTAACAGAATCTGGCAGACAAACGCTGAAACGCTCTCTGCGGGATATAAAGCTGATCATGTGTTTTCTTCTGTTTCATTGAATAGATACAGTCCAACTGTCCATCAACCTGTTGTTTCTCCACGGCTACCCAATCTGAGGATGAGAACCTCATTTACACTGGCAGCCTAGGCAGTGCTGTTCGAGGTGAGTAACTTTTCAATTTATCTTTTTCTTTCTTTTTCTTTATCTGATACTAGTTGGACTACTGAACTACACAGCTTAAGAAAAAACTTAAGAAAATCCCTTTAAGACAGTACCCAGCCACTGCAATATAGTGCAACTTAGTTTTATTTATACAACTCAGACCTTTTATCTGCCACTTTTGTAACGTAAGCACTAAATGACATGATCAGTATATTATTAGCTTATGGAAACTGAAGGAATTATTAGGGCCCAAGCATGAAACATGTTAGGATCCTATTGAAATGAAAGGAATTATTTTTCCCAAATGAAACGCATTTCGGGCAGCCGAAAAATGCTCAAAAACTCACCAAACTCTGCACAAAATTCAAGCATGGTCGAAATGTACGCGTCATATAGTTGTCGCACAGGTTGGCTTGCTAGTGCCCCTACAGAGCAGCTCCCAGGGCCATGTTTCACCAAATTGCATGTAATTTCTGTGGCAGATGTATCATGTCCAGACCTACAAAAAGCCGCTGGAAGTGATTCCTTAAACCCAACAGGAAGTCAACATTATTTTTAACTGCCTTTTTTGACGATTCACAGGTTACATACTTTAACAAACTCCTCCTAGGGAATTAACCGGATCGACTTCAGATTTCTGCTGTGCATTCTAAAGGCATTGACGATGAAAAGTTGAGCAATCTGTGAGTTTTCGTTAACTCACACATGGGCGTGTCCGTGGCATGTCGTCGAAAATTGATAATTCTCCATGAAATAGAACGTTGGTGTAACTTGACTGTACATGATCAAATCTGTACCAAATTTAACACCTTTGATAAGTCCCTCCCTGAACACATGTACTTGCCAATATTCACCCATATACATAGTGCCACCTACTGGCAACAGGAAATGACCTTCAGTTAAACAGCCCGTGCGGCATGTTTGACCTACATGTACGAAATGTCTGTAGCACATGTATCATGTCCAGATGTACAAAAAAGCCTCTTGGAACCATTACCTAAACCCAACAGGAAGTCTGCCGTTTTGGATTTAATGGTAATTTTTGTTGACTTACAGGCTCCGTACTTTTACTCCTCCTAGGGAATGAGTTTGATCTACTTAAAATTTTCGCTGTGCAGTCTAAGCCCATCGATGATTAAAAGATGTCAGTGTTTCCCATACGTTCATTTAATTGTGGCAGCCCGCCACAATATCAACACTGACCACCACAGATTGATTTTTTTATTTTTTTTTACTAGGCCTATTTAAAATTGTATTTGATTGCAGAGCACCGTAGCGCATTCGTGCAACACATCCTCTCGCTCGTCCCTCTCTCTTTCTCACTCACCCGTCCCTCTCTCTCTCTCTCTCCCTCATGAACACAACTGCACAAATCTGTCCAACACAACGCTGTCAATGTGGGCGATCCAGCTTAAAAAAAAGTTATTAGCAAGCATGTAAGGAGCCTAGCTAATAAGGAGAGCTAAGTTAATGTTAGAAAACACCTGTTTTTTTTTTAGGCTAGCACTCTGTATATAGCTGGTAGTCAATAAAAAAGTGACATTGATAAGCTCATTGACTGAAAAGTTGAACATTTCAACAAAAGGCACCTCCTATAGCTAAATAACCAGCTACCACAACACAAAAAATCCCCTTCCCGTCTCTCGCTGTTTTTAAAATGAGTTGTTTAAGCAGTCAAAGAGAGACCTACCCAGGGATTTCTCCCTGTGCTCCCGGCGGTCAGTCAGACTATACAACAATACTACTATTAGTGGCAGGGAGGGGGGCATTACGGTAGGTTGCGGTCTTTACTCGCACAGTGTGCTCTCACTTCAGGGACATTTGCGAGTGAAATGGTCACGCTGTAGGTCCCTGATGATGATCACCTTGCACTTGCTCGAATGCGACCACGTGAAATTTTAACTCGCACACTTGGTCGCAGTCTGGAGCCCCGATTAACACATGGAGAGATGTCAGAGCGAGGGGCCTCTAGTCACCCCATTCAGTTAGGGGTTTCTACAGTTTCCAAGCAAAGTCCCCATGGGCTGAGCTACTGCCTCCCCTAAGAAAGTACTTTCAATAGTAGTAGTAATAGTTTGATACATTGTAACCCATTTAGCTGTCTGGTACATCTTCAGTTGCTGTGTAAAACTGTAGGTTTATGAGACTTTTACTGTACAGTGAGCAATGCAATACTTGGAAACAATGGATATATGACTGATGATAGCAGTGTATGGAAAAGTGTATTCTACAGCAACCCTCCTTCGTTAACCTGTGTTCTCTGTATCTTCACTTTTGTCAGGGGTAAAGATGTTCTCTTACAGCACCAGCGGGGCCAGCATTTTCCTCATGCCCCACATCCTCCTGAAAACCGGACTAGGAGTCCAGAGCTTTGCTATGCAGGCTGTTTTCTGTGGTTTCATCGGCTTCTTTACCTTCCTCACCCCTGTCCTCCTACACGTCATCACCAAGGGCTACGTGATCCGCATGTACCACAACCCAGACAGAGACACCTACACTGCCATCACCTACAATGTTTTCCTCACTGAGAAAAAGAGCGTCTTCCACCAGAGGCAGGTCAGGATCCCAGCCGTCAGCAAGATGTTCACCACCTTCTACGCTGACAACATGGGGTTGCTGGTAAACCCAGACCTGTTCCCCATTCCACATGACTATAACCACCTAATGGGCTATGATAAACCCTTCATCTTCGACACAGACAACATCAACAGACCTGATAAGAGTTGAAAGACTGACTGCAATCAGGTTGAATGTGGTGTTAGTGTAGGAATTATTTCCACAACTCCAAACCGCACAGTATATATGCTGTTTGTACCTAAGTGGAACATCCACAGACTTGGCAACTAAAATCATTTGTCCATTACATTTTCAGATGTTTTTTGGTCGATATTTTGATGTATGGTTCATGTTAATAAATTATATCTTAATTATCATGACCTTTTGGAGAGGGTTTTGTTTTGTTGGTGTTTGGTGTGTCGGTGGGTAGAGTAGCAAAAAGCTACTCAAGTACAAGTACTTTTACTTTGCAAAAACAACTACTCAAAATAACTACTTGAGTTAGAGTACAAAGACATTTCTGAAAAAAAGTACTCCTAAAATACAATGCCCAAATAAATGCAGTAATTTGTGTCTATCTGTATCTGTTCCCCCTTCTGTCTTTAATTAACTCTTATATCATCATTTGTATGGCAACTTAGCATTTTTCAATGGAAATATATTTGTGAATCCTTGTGTATCAAAATAAACTACAAAATACAGCAGCATGTAATAAAATTAACTACTGTATTTTTGCATTTTATTTATATTTTTGTATTAAATACTAAAATACTTTTCCAAGGTACTATAAAATCACCCTATTGGCTTATTTCACGAGAACTCTGACAGCTGATTAAGTAGACAGTGTTTGAGAGCAACAGCTTTTCTCTGCCTAACAAGTCATGTTGATACATTTGACAGGCAACTAGTTAACGGATCAAAAATTGACATATACCTGTGATCACCCAAAGAAGGTTTTAAAGTAACCAGTTTAATGATTAACTCACAGTTTTCTCAACTCTGAAATACTTTATTTTTTCATGCCGAACCAATGAAAACTTAGCATAAGCTGGAAGTAGAATATTATGTAAATTAGTCAACAATTTAGCTTAGTCTACTAAAACGAACACCAAAACTTAACAGGTAGGCTTAAGAGTTGTAGCATTCATGCTACAAATGGATGGAAAGCTGGCAACCTATACGTTTCTCACCATGACCACCTTCTTCTGGATCAGTTTTCTGTGCTGATCTCAATAGGTTTAGGCAAATTACTGATTAGGCAACAGTCATAGGCAGTGTTTTTATGATGTCATCACATAGATTTCTCCCAAAGTATTTGAAATATCCACTATTCTGCTTCTTATATGAAGGAATCTGGTAAATTTTCTGCATGTGCGCTCCTGTGACTCTTGCCTACTAATTCTGAAAAAATGCCACAAATGGAGTCCACTAACACCAACAAACAACTGGCTCAAACTCCACATAAGGATAAAAAAATAACTGAAGTTTTATGTGCTTGACGCCTGTCAGGCCAAACGAGAATAGATTTATGCTGGGCAAAAACGCAGTCAACACTTGAAAGGCTTGAGTCACGGAGAGACCTCCACTTTGTTTTGGAAATAAAAACCAACACAGAGTTGGCTTTCATCCTTTTGGACAGGTAAACGAACATTAGTGCAAAGCATGTGAAATATAGTCTGATTTTGTTTTAGTTTGCTCAAGTTAGATTGTGTTAGCTCACCGGTTAACACCAAGCAATAACTAACGTTATCCAGTGCACAGCACTGGTTGTATGGCTTGCCACATTACTTCACCAGCTAACGCGACCCATATTACTATCCTGTGTACCATGGGTATTATGTCAAAGTGTTGATTTTAGCCCGCAAAAAATGATGTATAAAGCAAATGTGGAGTGATTTGTTAGCCAATATTGAAAGCAGGGGCAGCCTTTAGCACCGACTTGGTGTTGTTTGCTTAGTAATGTTCAATTTAGATTTATTATCATTTTACCATTACTCAGGTTGACAGCTTCACCACCGTCTCGGCCCCTGTAATTTAACGCAACATAACAGCGCACTACAGTATCGTTACTACTGTCTAACTGTTAGAAAGTGTTGCAACAATCATTTATAATACTCAGTGTAGCTCACTGACTGTTTTTGTTATCATCCAATACATTTAGCTAAGTTTACATTGCTGAGCCTCGAGCCACCACAGAGTATACTCCCAAAGTTTGTGTATGTGGTAGGCTATAAGGCCATTAAGTGCTTGTCAATACTGTGTTTTAATGCCAAGCATTACTTCAAATGAGCCCAGCATGGCGTGCCATTTAAATAACGACCAAATATTATATCACTGAAGAAATCAAAGGATTCTCAGAAAAGTTCCAAAGCGTTCCTGTTCCTGTCCCAGTACACACAGAGTGAGTTACACTGTTATGGCAGTTTTAATTAGGGCCCGAGCACGACCGTGCGAGGTCCCTATTGAATCTGCTCGGATTATATATTTAGGGCCCGAGCACGACCGTGCGAGGTCCCTATTGAATCTGCTCGGATTATTTTTTTATTTTTTTTTTTTTTTTTTATTTTTTTCTGCAAAGTAGGCCCAAATGACATGGCCTAAACATACTCGAAAACTCACCAAAATTTGCAAACATGTCAGAACCGGTGAAAAATTTCGTATTCTACAAGTTTCGCACATGGGCGTGGCAAAATGACTCGCTAGCGCCACCTTGAAAATTGGAAATGATTAGCCCCTCGTTCACGTTCAACCTACATGTACGAAATTTTCTGGGGACATGTATCGTATCAAGACGCACAAAAAAGCCTCAAGAACCCATAGCCTAAAGTCAACAGGAAGTCGGCCATTTTGAATTTTATGGCCATTTTTGGATGATTTACAC
>NC_060155.1:1268478-1269489 GCF_021292245.1 Micropterus dolomieu | reverse complement strand
TCTCACATTCTTCCTCTGTATGTACACATAAACAACAAGGCAGGGAAATATAAAAGGAATTTATTTTATTGTTTGGGTACATTATTGTTCAGTGTACATGCTCACATCTGAAACAAACTTTACGTGCTTGATAACTGTCCCACCCCGCAGACATCTACACGTCAATACCGATTTATATTCATAGCGGCAAGTGCTATGTAGCTCCACATAGGGGACACAGGAAGTGACATATAGCACCTTCATGCGGCGTCGAAACCGCGTAGGAAATTCACAGCCGCACCGGCAGAGCTCCAGAATATGCAACTCGGCCGGTTCACGCGCGGACGCGCTACAAGTGCGAGGGCCCGCCCAACGCTGCTTGCAGCTTTAATTGGACTTTAATATTTGTTACCCACAGAAGATAATCCACAAATGTGTACAATGATATTTCACTATCCACAAATGTGTAAAATCATATCCACAAAAATACAGGGTGATTTGTGGATCACTTCCTGTGAATTTGTAGGTCATGTTACATTTGTAACTTCCTTTTTACGCATTTGTGGAATTTTGTCCAATGTGTACCACAGAGATATGTAAAAATATATACACAAATGTCTCACTACCAAAACATGTATATTTAGGGCCCGAGCACGACCGTGTGAGGTCCCTATTGAATCTGCTCGGATTATATTTAGGGCCCGAGCACGACCGTGTGAGGTCCCTATTGAATTTGCTCGGATTATATTTTTTTTTTTTTTTTTTTTTTTTTTTCTTTTTTCTGCAAAGTAGGCCCAAATGACATGGCCTAAACATACTCGAAAACTCACCAAAATTTGCAAACATGTCAGAACCGGTGAAAAATTTCGTATTCTACAAGTTTCGCACATGGGCGTTGCAAAATGACTCGCTAGCGCCACCTAGAAAATTGGAAAAAATTAGCCCCTCGTTCACGTTCAACCTACATCTACGAAATTTTCTGGGGACATGTATCATGTCAAGACGCACAAAAAAGCCTCAAGAACCCATAGC
>NC_060155.1:1252908-1268378 GCF_021292245.1 Micropterus dolomieu | reverse complement strand
TTTTCTTCTGTTCTCTACTTGTTATAGTTACACAGTATTAGGGGTGTGGGCTGTATTAAAAGTATCCACTGTTCTCCCATGCTCTAACACACAGTAAAGATGAAATGTGTGCTGTTCTCACATTCTTCCTCTGTATGTACACAAACAACAAGGCAGGGAAATATAAAAGGAATTTATTTTATTGTTTGGGTACATTATTGTTCAGTGTACATGCTCACATCTGAAACAAACTTTACGTGCTTGTTAACTCTCCCACCCCGCAGACATCTACACGTCAATACCGATTTATATTCATAGCGGCAAGTGCTATGTAGCTCCACATAGGGGACACAGGAAGTGACATATAACACCTTCATGCGGCGTCGGAACCGCGTAGGAAATTCACAGCCGCACCGGCAGAGCTCCAGAATATGCAACTCGGCCGGCTCACACGCGGACGCGCTACAAGTGCGAGGGCCCGCCCAACGCTGCTTGCAGCTTTAATTACATTTGTATTGTGTAAAATCATATCCACAAAAATACAGTGTGATTTGCAAATACACACAATTTACACAATACAAAGTGTTATTTTCACATTTGTGGATCCATTTAAGCACACAAAATAGTTTTTACACATTTGCAGATCACTTCCTTTGCAGGTCACGTTACATTCGTGACTTCCTTTTTTACGCATTTGTGGAGTTTTCCCACATGATGTAACAAGCTCACATAAAATCATTTAGTTCACTTAGAGAGTTTTTATGGTTTTCACAATACTTGGTCATTCCCACTACAACTGGAATTAGCATACCAATATTGCTTATATTTACCGCTGTCAGATAATCAGTAAACATTTAGTTTCCACAGAGATGGAATCAGGAGGCTAGGACAGTTGGCCTGATAAGTGCAAAATGATACTTAACCTAGTGACAGTACCCCAGAATGTAACGTGCACTGTGTTTCTGTTTTATGATTACGGGATTGACATGATGAGGATTTTCTACAATATATCATTGAGTCTTTTCCTTTTTTATCCCCATTTTCTCACCAGCACCTTGGCCTTATCCTGTCTCAGCTGCTACTGGACTGAGCCTGCAGCACAGTTTTCTGGGCTACTTCTGCTGGGCCACTGGACCCAGATCCTGAATCACAAATTGGTCAAGTTGAAACCATAAACTGGTCTACAGTCCTTTTGCTTGTTCTCTCCTACAGATGAGCACGACACTATTAATGTAGTATCCTGTCAACTCATGGGAAGCAATGTCGCTACCGCCCCCTGCTGGTGTAGCTAGTAAACTGCTCTTAAACTTAGAAATATCTTTTTAGAGATCTTGGCGGGACAGATTGGTACAAAACTCCACAAATCCATAAAAAGGAAGTCACAAATGTAACACAGGAAGTGATCTGCAAATGTGTAAAAACTGTTTTGTGTGTATAAATGGATCCACAAATGTGTAAATAACACTTTGTATGTGAAATTAAAATATGTGTATCCAGACAATCTCTGCGTGCCACTGTACTGTCCGTTTTCTCGTACTGTGATGGCTTATTACAGAGTTCAGCATTCCTCAGCCTCTTTTGACGGATATTTTCTCACTTTGTCCTCTGTCTTTGTGTTACTTCTGCTGGTCTGTTACTGTTTCTGGCCTTGTCCGGCTCAGAACATGTCCTTTCCGGTGAACTTTATTTCAGACCGCTGTGACCATAAGGTGATGATCATGTGAACTCTCCATGATCTGTTCTTGAATGCAAACATGTTGTTGTAAGTGGCCTGCATCACACTGGCAGCAATTATCCAGTGATGACATCTGTACTGTGTCTATTCTGTGCTACAGCCTACATTCTTGTGAAGCTGGAGTGAAGTATATTGTTGAGATTGTAGAAGTCTTGCAGGTGTCCAAAGTGGAGGTGTTGTTTGAGCTGGTTTGCTCATCAGCTGTTCTTTTGACGTCTTTTTAACAGTTTCCTTCATATTTTTTTTATCTAGTCAGATGTTTTAAGTCTTTATGTTCCCTCAATAGTAGTTGATATAGCAATCTGTCCTAAATGTAAGTTTCATCTCTTCATCTTTTTTTCTGGAAAAGGCTGCATTCTCTTCTGCATCTCTCCTTTCCCTTCTCTTCAAACATGTCTTTAGCAGGTCCAAATATTTTTTTAACTAAAACTTACATTTTGTAGGAAATACATTTCAATCAAACTGTCCCATAGATGTTTTATCTTATCACTTGCGGAGGGATTTTAGGAGCTGTTCCTGACTCAGTTTACTCACAGTTTGCTCCAACACATCCCCTTTAATCTCTTGTTTCCCTTTTATTTAACCATTTTTTCTTTTGCATGCATTGTATGATAGGTGAGGAAAAATCTCACCTTTGCTTATTTTACTTGTCCGATCCCCCATTTCCCACACTATCCTTCTTTGCTTGTACAAGTCTTTTACCTAGGGACTCTAACCCTTTCCTTAGATACAGTTGTTACTGTAAATCCAGAGAAAAATTTATTTCTACACGTCCCTGCTCAAACCACGAAATGGTTAGAATAGCAGAGAAATACCTTGTTTCTGCACAGCCCTGTTCAAAACCCCAAATGGTTAGCAGCGGAGTAACCCCTATTTCTACACGGCCCTGCTCAACCGGTCAAAACAGTGGAGAGAATCTGCAGTAATTTTGCTCGGCCCTTTCAACCAGTTAGCATCCAGTGTGATAATAAATTTATGCATTTTAATTAATTGCAGATTTTAATTGAAGTTTGACCTTGTTAATAATAATAATAATAATAATAGACATATAATAAATAGGGCTGTCATGCGATTAAAAAAATGTATTTAATTAATTATAAGTTTTGTAACTTGGTTATAGTTTTGTAATTATTAATAGAATTAATTGAAATGAATGACATATTGATATTTGCCATGATAAGCATTTAAAATATTATAATTGAAATAGATTTCGGTAGATGAGTGCATCAATGATAATAAACAAACTTATTTAGCTAAACATCTTTATTTCTCACACATTCATAACCTTTCTTTGACTGTTCATATGAAATAACAATGCCACAACAATTTTTATTAAAAATACTAATAGCGTTTTTGTGGTATTGAAGACCTTCAATAAACTTTAAGAGGAAACCTGCCTCCTACATTTGAATAAGCAAGTCACCACTGTTGAACAAGTCCAGGTCAAACCTGAGCTGGAACACTTAAGTCATAGTATACTGCTAACTACCAACATGTCATGTTTACAGTCAGTCAGAAGGCTAAAATAGTTACTATGTGTAGTGACTGCAAGTTAGACTGTTTCACAAAAATAAAGACTGACTTAGTTTAGACAAACAAATTAGACACCTTACCCCCAGGCTAACTTATGTCTAAGATTCTATCTTACCTTGGTAACCAGCAGTAACAATCAGTTACATTATGAACAGCCAAAAGAAGAAGGGAAAATGGCTCATAATTTGTGATTTGCTGACGATGTTATGGAGAGAGCTATGAGAAGGGAAAGAGTTTTTAGGGACCGCAGTAACCTACTGGAAATATATAATAATGAGGACTTCATCGGTCAGTTTTGTTTACCCAAGCTAACAAGGAGTCTGACAGATGAATTAGCTGAAGTACTGAGCCCTGCCACTCCAAGAAGCCACAGCATCCCAGCAGTGCTACAGGTTTGCACTGCGTTGAGATTTTATGCAACATGACTGAACATATATTGATGGGACACATGTCAGAATCCAGGCTCCATCAGCTCATGAACATTTGTTTGTGAATAGAAAAGGATATCACAGCCTAAACATCGAGGCTGTTTGTGATTCTGATCTCCGGTTCCTCAACAGTGTGGCCCGCTGGCCTGGATCAATTCATGACTCTTGAATTCTTCAAAATTCTCAACTTTGTCTTGCATTTGAGCAAGGCATTATCGATGCCTTGTGCCATTATCGATTGAAATGTTGAGGTACTCTAGCGACCCACTAAAACCATGGCTTCTTACTCCCATCCTTAATCCTACTACACCTACACAGAGAAACTACAACGTAGCACACTGTTCAACTCATAACACTGCAGAGCAGGCATTTGGTGTACTGAAGATGCCTTTTCTATTGTCTACAGAGTATGTAACATCATCTGTGTGCCTGTTCTGTTGCATAACAGCGAGGTAGGCCTACCTGAAAACCATTTAAATTGATAGCCATTTTCAAATATTATATAGGCCTAATTTAATTACTATTTTTCCACATGCTACAACTATAATCAAAATTGTTTACTTCATTAATCATTAGAGATCCCCGGTTACCTGAGCCTGAAGGAGAGGATATCAGAGATGACAATCACAATGACCTAGAGGATAGAGAAGATTCAGAGAAGCAGAATGGAACTGGTCGATATGTGCGTCAGATGTATGTCAACAGAATCACATTAAAGTGGGCCACCATGTTGCATGTAAATGCTCTGTATTTGTATAGCGCCTTTCTAGTCTTTTCGACCGCTCAAAGCACTTTTACACTACATTCACACACTGAGCCTAAGTGCTCAAACAGAAACTACCATTCACACACTGGTAGAACAGCCACCAGGGGCAATTCGGGGTTCAGTATCTTGCCCAAGGACACTTCGACGTGCAGCCTGGAAGAGATTGAACCACCATCTTCAGATTAACAGGCAACCCGCTCTACCTCCTGAGCCACAGTCACCATGTTGCGTGTCTTTACCTATTAGGCTTAAATGAGTAGCAACCAACTTAACAAACAATATATAAATTTATTTTTTGAAGTTTTCTTAAGTGACATACTGTTCATTCAGTAAATTACTCCCAAGAAATTATACAGCACTTGACAGGCAACTAGTTAACATACAGTCTCATTTAATTCAGTTGAAGATATTACAATAGTAACAATATTCTGTATTGTTTGTCTAGCATCATGGACATAGTTGTTCCTCTTGATATCAATGGGCAAACCTCCATTGGACCGGCAGCCTCAGGCTGTGCTATCAGCCAATACTGTCCTTCCTAACATACTTTCATAGCATTATTGTACCGCAATGAGGTAATCATGAGTCTAAAAATCTACTTGCATAGAAATGCCAATTGATGGGTGGTGGCCACAGTATACAACTGTATTGTCACCAAATATAAATGTCAAGTCCAAGCTCAGTATGGTCACTTTGTCTCAAACTGACAAAATGAGGCATCAGGAAAAACTTTCGCTTTCACAATCTGAGCAGCTGTCTATGTGTTGTGAATTACAACACAATGAAATGCATAGAAAGGAGCAGGGGAAATTCACAAATGCTTTAATTTCAAACAAGGCAAATAATTTATATTTTAGAAAGGATGATGAATTATTAAGTATTATAATAAGTGTTATCATTATTATCACGCCCTGCGATGGACTGGCGACCTGTCCAGGGTGTACCCTGCCTTTCACCCAATGTCAGCTGGGATTGGCTCCAGCCCCCCGCAACCCTGCACACAGGATAAGCGGTTGACGACGGATGGATGGATGGATTATCATCACTTTTATTATTAGTAGTAATGGCGATACTGTAGCTTGTGTTAATGAGTTAATTAGATTTATTACTGATCAATATCTTTGCATGTAATTCAGGTGTGCTTTTAAAGTTTAATATAAATCACACATGATCCCATAATATACAGTTGCCTGTAGTTTGTGTTTTTTTACTTCAGTGCATTAATGCTAACAAGTTTCTGTTGCTTGAAATGTTAAATATAATATTTATTAAGATTTCCTATATTAACACAACTTCTACTTTTATAATTTTGATTAGATTTTGTCTATGATAAAGCCTGATAAAGCACACATGAAAAGATACTATAAATAAGAAAATAATTCTTATTAAAGCAAGCAGCGTTGGGCGGGCCCTTGCACATGAAGTGTGTCGTGGTGTGACGTGCCCACATCGCAGATTCAGCAGCTCTGCCAGCACGGCTCAGAATTTGCCACGCGGTTTGGACACTGTACGAAGGTCTTAAATGTCACTTCAGTTTTAAATAACGTGATGATTGCAACACAGAGCTTTCTTCCTGTTGCCTATAGGTGCCGCTATGACTATAGAATATTGGCGTGTGGATGTGTGTAAAGTTTGATACAGATTTGAGCATGTACAGTGAAGTTATGACGACTTCCTGTTTTAAGGCGAAGCATGGAACTTCGCCACCACACCACGGACAGGCTGTTTAAGGAAAACGCACAAGCTTGAGATAGATTTGAAAAAGAAATGGCCAACCTGCAAGAAGTTGTTCATCACAGCATAGATGTAGTCGCTTCTTGTTGCCAGTAGGTGGCACTATGAATATTGGCTTGTAGATGTGTTAAAGGAGGTACTCTTATAAAATTTGGTACAGATGTGAGCATGTACACACATTTGTCCAAATTTTAATCATCAATAGGTTTAGACTGCCCAGCAAAAATTTGAAGCCGTTGAACTTATTCCATAGGAGTTCATTTAAGTACGAAATGTGTAAATTGCCAAAAATGACCTGTAAATACAAAATGGCCAACTTCATGTTGGAGCATTGCTCCAAGAGGCTTTTTTGTACCACAGAAATATCATACATCTAGGTGAAACTATATGTGTGAAAATGCTCATAAAATACATAATTTTTCGCTCCGCCTGGCGTGTGTACTTTCAGTTTTTGAGTACAATTAAGCCCCCAAAAATGAGATCGATTTGCAGGAAAAAGAAAGAAAAAAATCCTTGAAATTTCAATAGGGTCTTTGGATTTTTCATGCTTGGGCCCTAATTATTAGTTATAACATGGCCAGGGAAAATGTGATGCATAAGACGTTATAAACGTCTATAAACGTATAAAAAATGAGGAGATCAGCGTCCAGAATTCCCACTATTAGTAGTTGTGACAATTTAAGTACATCACTAGTCCATTGGGACCTGTGTTTTCTGGGATAGAATCTTTGTCTTTGCTATTTTATGGGTGCACAATCTATGACACCATTTACACTTAGACTTCATGCAACTTGCGTGGATCGATAAGGGCATTCAAGAGGCCTATTTTCCTGACTTTTTTGTTGAAGCCTTGTTGCTGAATTAACTGCCCTTAGCCTAACTGATTGTGCTGGGAAGTAAACTCACAAATCGAATCTGACTGGACAATGGAAAAAACAAAACAAATGAGGTTGAACGCTTTTTTTTCCTTATAATTAAAGTTTTTTCAATGCATTCAGAGTGCTCCTGCAAAATGCATGTCAAAGATGTGATATGGTCATGCACATTAGCAGCGCGTAAAATGAAAGCAACTTGAAAAAGATGCCTCTCACCGCAAAAAAACGCGACCTGTCGGATCAGAGCCTTGGCAATAAGTCTTAAATATCATCTGGATTTTATCCGGTTATGAGACGCTTTTGAAATGAAAAGTATAAATGGAGCCTATGTCTTTATGGTTTTAATTGAAGATACATGTTGTAATAAGCGTAAGCAGGTTTTTATTCTACTTTTCAAGTCGTCAATAGGGCTTTAAGCTAAAGACTGCACACGGAGAATAATGGGAGTAAAAAGGTTTGGGAAGGATGAATACAGGGGCAAAGAAGATGAAGCTCATTTGAAGGAAGCCCGGACCTGACGACCCTTCAGAGGCTGAGGAGGCCGATAGTTGTCCACCATGCAGCATGGAGTGTCTCCTTCTCCAGTGAAGAGGAGGCTGCGGAACTTGGTCATCTAATGAAGGAGGAGAAATAAGGAGAAAGGAGAAAAAGAGAAAGAAAATTAAGTCTGATTTCCATGGACTGAGTCACATTAGCAGCTACAATGTAATGCAAATAAATTTGCTTGAATGGTTTACAAGCTAATGTTAGACAGTTGAGCTTAAAATTTAATGGTAACTCAGTCCAGTACAAGGTTAAAAAACAACTACGGTTCATTTTTTCTCATTAAAATCTGGAATGAGATTCAATATTATATTAGAGCATCCTATATTACATTGAGTGAAGGACACACCTGCAAACAGTGATTCAGCTCACATACACCAAAAAGAGGGGTGGGGACATTTTTCATTTCATTTCATTTAAGGGACTGTCTACACTATCGATCTCTGTTTGTGCTATGACTTCTAAAATATGACTTGTAGGTGATTTTAATATCCATGTTGACAAACCTGCTAACTGTAACTTGGCTGCAGCTGGTTTTTCCTACTGGACAGTCTTGATATCTCCCAAAATGTAACTTTCCCTACTCATACCCTAGATTTAGTCTGTTCCACAGGTGTCTACCCTGTATATTAGTAATGTTCACCTCCCTATTTCTGATCACAAACCTATTCTATTTGACATCCCTGACCCCCAAATCATCACATTCAGAAATATAAGGAACATAAACTTAATCTGAACTAATCACCCATTACAATGACTGCCTGTCCTCTTCCCTCGATAACCTTGCTCCTCTCAAAACCTATTCATTGTCCTTTACCTACACTGCTCCCTGGTACACCACTGTGCTACGACACTTTAAAGCCACTGGACGGTTACACAAACCCTCCTATAAAAAAACGTTCTTGAAATCCACCCACAAGCATACAGAGACCATTAGGTGAACTATAAAAATGCCCTATCAACAGCAACAACAGCTTCCTTAGCACCTTCCTTCCTTCCAGCTTCCTTTTTCAACTCCAAAATCCTCAACATCAATCAAAACCTACTTTCAACCAATACCCCTGCAAACAACATTTACATTACATTTACTCATTTGGCAGACGCTTTTATCCAAAGTGACTTACATTTGAGGAACAACATACAAGCATCAACAGAGCATCAAATACAGATCAGAAGCATTAGTGACTTGAATTTGATTCTGGAGGCCACGGGGAGCCAGTGGAGGTCACTGAGTAATGGAGTGACATGAGTCCTTTTGGGCTGATCAAAAACCAGACGCTCTACTGCGTTCTGAACCATTTTTAAGGGTTTCACCGCACAAGCTGGAAGACCTGCTAGGAGGGCATTGCAATAGTCGATGCGAGAGATAATCATGGCCTGTACCAGAAGCTGGGTGGCGTACTGAGTGAGGTAGGGCCTGATTTTCCTTATGCTGTATAGAGCAAAGCGGCATCACCGAGAGACAGCAGCAACATGGTCTGAAAAGGACAGCTGGTCATCAGTCATGACACCCAAGTTTCTCACCACCTTGGTTGGAGTGATGGTTGCGGAGTCAATTTGTAGTTTGATGTTATGGTGGATAGATTGCTTGGCTGGAATGACCAAGAATTCAGTCTTAGAGAGGTTTAGTTGAAGGTGGCAAGCCTTCATCCATGCAGATATGTCCGATAGACAGTCTGTGATCCGCGCCGAGATGGTGGGATCGCCTGGCGGGAAGGATAGGTAGAGTTGCGGATCGTCTGCGTAGCAGTGGTAAGAGAAGCCTTGCGAGTGAATGATCGGCCCCAGTGAGGTGGTGTAAATTCAGAAGAGAAGGGGTCCTAGCACTAAGCCTTGGGGCACCCCTGTGGAGAGGCAGTGGGAGGAGGATAATTGTCCTTGCCACAAAACATTGTAGGAACACCCCGAGAGGTAGGATTCGAACCACAGGAGTGCTTTACTCGAGATGCCCATTGCTGAGAGAACAGATAGCAGGATCCTGTGGTTGACTGTGTCAAAGGCAGCTGATAGGTCAAGCAGGATAAGAACCGAGGATTGGGCTGCAGCTTTAGCTGACCTTAGGGCTTCTGTTACAGACAGAAGAGCCGTTTCAGTAGAGTGGGCACTCTTAAAACCAGACTGATATGGATCTAGGAGGTCATTCCCTGAGAGGAATTCTGAGACCTGTTTGAATACCGCCCGTTCACTAGTTTTGGATTAAAAAGGTAGAAGAGACACTGGTCGATAGTTCTCTACTTGAGTTGGGTCAAGTGAGGGCAAGGGTGTAACCCGAGCCCTTTTGAAAGTGGTCGGGAAGGTTCCTGAAGCCAGAGAAATATTTATCACATGAGTGATTTTCGTGACCACAGTAGGAGAAATGGCTTGGACGAGATTTGTAGGAATCGGGTCCAGTGGGCATGTAGTTGGACGGCTAAGGGTCAAGAGTTCTGATACTTTGCTCTCTGTGAGAGGAGTAAACGAGGAGAGTGAACAACCACTGACCTGGGAGGGCAGAGGAAAAGATGTCGTAAGACTGCTACAATCGTTGAGTTTGAGTGTTTCAGAGAATTGGTTAGTTATAGTCTCCACTTTGCCTGTGAAGAAGGCAGTAAAGGTATCAGCAGACAAGTTTGTGGGTGGTGGAGGTGGAGGAGGATTTAGTAGCTTTAAAAGTGGAAAATAATTTCCTTGAGTCAGTGGAACTGCTTATTCTGTCATTATAGTATGCAGTTTTGGCAGCACTGATGCTTGTTGAGAAGGAGGATAGGAGCAATTAGTAGTCCTTAAGGTCGGCGGGGTCTTTGGTTTTTCGCCATTTTCTTTCAGCCGCTCTGAGATCAGTACGGAGCCCACGGATGGTATCAGTTAGCCACGGGTGGGACTGGTTTGGGCGAGCAGGCTTGGTGGATAGAGGACACAGGCTATCCAGGCACGAGCTTAGTGCAGAGCACAGAGATTGTGTGGCATCATTGACCTCAAGTGAGTAAAATATTTTGAGGGAGGCTAGAGCAGAAGCTACCACTGAGACCAATGGTGTTGGAAGAATGGGCTTTTCCTGTAGGCACCACCAGAGTTGTTATTAACCTAGAGTCTCCGGACCTCTAGGTAGCTTTTAATAACTATACAATTATTCACCAGTGATCAGTTCAGTTATCTTAAATCAATCAGTCAGTCTCATATCTAAAGGGTCAATTCTCTTGGCAGGGACTCAGAAGTAGGCAATACACACAATTCCTTGGTTACAGTGAATTTATTAACTAACGAAGGTGATATAAAAAGGCGGTTAAGTACATCAGAGTACAACAATGGCTAAACAATGAGAATGGAGGTTCGATTGTGGGAAGCATTTGACTCATACAGCTGCTAATAAATGCAATTAGATGATAACTCGGTTAAATTTGTCTAGGGGTTTAAAGATTACATATGCTGGACTAAAGATAAATGGATTAGCAACTATTGGACGTCACTGACCACAGGTCTGACCTCGGTGAAGTTGGCTCGACGAAATAGCTTAGAAGGGAACTTGGTCATTCCTGAATTAGACCAGTGTAACTTAATGGACTGATAACTTTTAACAAAACAAATGAAAGAACATAAAACAAGTAAAGTTGCTGGAACTGAGGGAATCTGAAGCTGCGGCACTTCGCGTGTGTAGCTTCAAGCGAAACAAAGACTTTGTTGCGCTGGTCGAATTCTTAGGGCGTTGCCGGGAGATGGCACGCCGGGTGCATGCTGAAGCGTCCAGAGAGCAGAGCGAAGAGCGTAAGAGAAGAGAGTGACCGACATCGTGTGTCGCTCTTTTGTTGTCTGGGGCGTGGTTCCCCAGAGGGCAGTCCTTCGTTCCCGCCGGGCGGGCCGTTTCCAGTTTCCCGAGGGACTGTCTTTCTAAACTTTTAATGTCTCTAAAAAGGAAAAGAAAATCTATTTGCACATATTATAATCAAATATTTTCCACAATCAAGCCTCAATGGTCAAACGGTTGTACCGTTCTAAGTTTAAGCATTTGGTAACAGGAAAACAATTGTCAAATTATTGGTCATGATAAATAATGAGTGACATTTATACATTAACGGCATTTCCGACGATGGTATGTAATACTTATTTCGTCCACTTGGGGGAGCTCAGGTTACATGAGGAAAGCTTAGATTAATCCAAAACAATCTTCTCAGGCGCAGGAAATTTAGTTATTTGGCCTTAAATTCAAGCTGGCAATTAATAGCATGTAGTATGACATTTATCATCATTTCTAAAGGAATTGTGTGAAAAAGTATTGTGAACAAGCATTGGTTACACATAAAATGAAGGAGTGTCCTTAATCTTGCTGAAAATTAAAACACTGCAAAAATAACTTCTTTAGATTCTTTTCAGCAATAATATCAACAACAGATAGCAACAACATGGTAACATAACTACTCAAATAGAGGCAAACGTAATCAAGTAACTAAAAGATTATTATTATTCAGTTGCCACGGTTGCATGTGTGGGGGGAGCAGTTTAGGGTTTCCTGCAACCTTTTAAGGAGAGTTCTGATAGGCTGTTCAGGGAAACGCTAATCGCTGGTTAATGTCCCTTTTGTCAGTTTAACAGTCAGGCACCGAGAGGCTTATCTCGGCTGTTGCCAAGTGGCCAGTTTTACGATCAACTGCCCAGGAATAGCACTTAGGGAAAGCCACCTTTCCACCCCCCTTTCTTTTAGGGTCTCTTCCGCCGTCTGTTGAAAGCTGATCTCAATCCCCCTCGGTTCTCTCTGGGAGAGAAAAGAAGGGTTGAGTCTATAAATTATTTAATATAACATGCACAAATCCACACCGTTGTCCACTACAGCAGTGATAAAGTCGTCTTTGCTGACTGCCGACTGGCAGTTCCATGACCAAACAGACAAGTAAACAGATGTGGGTGGTGCCTGTTTTAAAGGCTTGAGGAGTGCCTGGTTTCTGTGCCTGATGGCATGATACCTCTTACGTGGACCAGAGACAATAGGAATAGTGTGGTAGCACATGGCCTGAGTGTAGTTGTAGCTGGCAGCTTTAGGTGAGTAGGTGTGCCTCGGGTAGGGAAAAAGCTTCTCTTGTAGGTGGCCTTGCTCAGTGGACTCGCACAGGTAGACTCACTGGTCTTTACCCAAGTAGGTCTTCACACAAGGAGCCCATGCTGACGCTTCAGTGGTAGGTTTCACTGAAGTAGTGTGAGTCTAATTGCACACAGGTGTTGGGAATTAAGACTGACTCCACCCAGTCGAGATCGCCCTCTGGATTAACAAGACAAAAGCTTGGTTTCAGTGGGTGGGACAACATCAGATGGATCAATCTACACCAAGTGCCTCTCTGATTTCATACTTGCCACTGAATACTTTATTACAGAACTTGTCTGCAACTCAAAACCATCTACCTGCCAACTTGACTCCCTCCCCACCAGCCTGGTTAAAGCATGCCTTCCTTTGATCCCGCCGCTATTCACCCACATAATTTACTCTTCACTCACCACTGAGACTGTACCCCCCTCTCGGAAGTTTGCTGCTGTGACCCACATCCTGAAAAAACCTAATGTTGACACTGATGACCTGAACAATTACCAACCCATCTCCAACCTTCCCTTCCTCCTCAAAACATTGGAGAGGGTTGTGGCCAATAAACCTTCTCCAACCACAGCACTGAAACAGCCCTTGTCAAAATCACCAACGACCTATTCCATGCAGCTGACTCTGGCAGCTGACTCTTACTACTATCCATCCTCATCCTCTCAGATCTGAGTGCAGCATTTGACACAATCTCCCATCCACACCTCCTGAAACATCTGGCAGTTGTTGGTGTCACTGGTATTGTACTCTCCTGGTTCTCCTCCTACATCACTGATTTTGTTCAACAAAAAAAATGTGTCCCCCAGGAATCAGTGCTGGGTCCACTCTGCTTTAACTTCCTACCACTGAGGAAGGATTATGCAACATCACAACATCAACTTTCACTGCTATGGTAATGACAGTCAGCTGTACTTCTCCACCAAACCCACTGCCTCCCTCCCTCCCCATCTCCCTTATCAATTGCTTTTTTAACATCAAGAGCAGGATGAATATAAACATCTCCAAACTCAACAGCAAAAAAGACAGAGGTCATTCTTATTCGCTTCAAATCCACTCACTCCAAACAGCAAAACCTCATTCTCATTACTGATGGTTTCCTGGTCACTCTGTCATCAAATGTAAAAAGCCTCTGTGACACCCTGGATGACACCTGGTCCTTCGATTCCTACATATAAACCATCAGCCGGAAAACTTTTTTTTCACCTTTGCAGTATCTTAAGACTCTGACCTTCTTTTTCACATTCCAGCACGTAAACTGTCATCCATGCCTTTGTCATGTCTCGTCCAAACTACCACAACACTCTTCTCACCGGTATCCCCACCAAACTCATCAATCAACTCCAACTGGTTCAGAACTCTGCATCAAGAATTGTCAGCTAAACCAGGTCAATTTAATATATCACACCAACTCTCATCAAATTTAACTGGCTCCCTCTGCAAAACCAGATTCAATTTAAGACCCCACATACTGATACTCAAAAGCACGTGGTCAGTTGAATATAGCATATCTATCAAAGGGTGTTGTGTTAACTGCCACTCTTGTTTGGGTATGATGTAGTTTTGCAGCAGCCATGTGTAAGATGCAGAACCTGGGCCTAAGATCAGCCACTTTTTATACATGGCTCAGCAGCTGCTGCCACATTTGAGAGTCAACACACAAAATATACTTCAGAGTTTTGCCTATTACATCACAGTTAGAGAAGGGCAAGCTAGTTCAGCTGATCTGACCTTTCAAATCCAAACAGACACATACATTTGCATTTTTATTACCTGTAATAACATAAAAGGCTATGCTAACAAGAATCTGTGATTGTGTGTACAGCACAAAAATTTTAAATATTGTTTGGACATTCCAGATCCAACTTTCCAGCTATCCGCCACCTGCCATCCAATCAGAAACAAATATTTTCAGTGGCTATAGAATAATTTCTCAAATGCAAATGGACTCTTCTGGTAGCAAAATGTGGATTTTATAACCACTGTTGTCTGTCAGTGTCTAATGTATACTTGGTATACAAACAGTGAGAAAATTAGCAAGAGCTCTTTGAGACTGTCTCTCTGCTCCAGGATGCTTCTCACTGAAGCAGCTGTGAACTGCACTTTATCAGAGTTGCTAAAGTTAATGTTTGTGTGGATTTTGGTGAGATTTCTCAGAATTGTGCTTCAGTTTTCCACCTCCAATGAACACCAGCACACTTGTCTCATCCAGTGCTGTCCCAAATTGGGTTCTGCATCATGGTCTGAGGGGGATACATAATACAGTGGGGGAAATAAGTATTTGACCCCTTGCTGATTTTGCAGGTTTGCCCACTTACAAAGAATGCAACGATCTATAATTTTAATCGTATGTACATTCTAACAGTGAAAGACAGAATCCCAAAGAAAATTCCAGAAAATCACATCATATGAATTTATTAAAATTGATAACCATCTGATGAGGAAAAACAAGTATTTGACCCCCTGGACAAACAGCATGTTAATATTTTGTAGAAAAGCCATTATTGGCCAGCACAGATGTCAAACGGTTTTTATAGTTGGTGACAAGGTTTGCGCACATTTCGGCAGGGATGTTGGCCCACTCCTCCCTGCAGACAGCCTCCAAATCATTCAGGTTCCGAGGTTGTCGCCTGGCAACTCGAATTTTAAGCTCCCTCCAAAGATTTTCAATTGGATTCAGGTCTGGAGACTGGCTAGGCCACTCCAGAACCTTGATGTGCTTCTTCTTCAGCCACTCTTTTGTTGCTTTGGCGGTGTGCTTAGGGTCGTTGTCGTGCTGAAACACCCATCCTCGACCCATCTTCAGCTCTCTCACTGAGGGAAG
>NC_060155.1:1233867-1252808 GCF_021292245.1 Micropterus dolomieu | reverse complement strand
TTTTCCTCATCAGATGGTCATCAATTTTTATAAATTCATATGATGTGATTTTCTGGAATTTTCTTTGGGATTCTGTCTTTCACTGTTAGAATGTACATATGATTAAAATTGTAGATTGTTGCATTCTTTGTAAGTGGGCAAACCTGCAAAATCAGCAAGGGGTCAAATACTTTTTTCCCCCACTGTATAAGCAGAGCAATAATGTAGGCCAATGCACAGCAGAGTATGGGGAAGGTGAACATTAGATTCTCAGATTAAATCATGACTTAATTCTCGTAATGTTATGACTTTTTTGTCTCAAAACATTATGACTTCTCAAAACGTCAGAGAACATGTATAACAGAGAAGCTATTAAAGTCCAGGGGTTTCTAATTTAAAATGAAATAATTTATCATTGATATGAATAGCTAAATTACGCCTGCATGTGTGCTGACTCAGCAGGGATGATAAAAAATGAGAAATGTTGATTACATATACATATGTGAATACATATCTGAAAGCAATACAGAATACATGTTAGCATTATTGCATTATATTGCATTATATTTTCATATTTTTATTTGTCACCTGCCATCTAAAGTTTGTTTCATATCAAGAAATTTCCACCATAAATTGATGCAAAAAAATCACCAGTATCTAGTATTTAACACTCAGGGGCTGCACCCCTAAAGCCCTGTTTAATGTTGAAACGAAACTTACACCTTTGACTGAAACTAGTCCCATACTTCACATTGTAGCATTAAGAGGTCTAAGGAAGCTGTGAAATTAAACAACCTTCATTTCCCTCTGCAAAACAAACCAAATCTCTGAACAATGAGCTACTGCGATCAAGAATACATTGTTGGTGCATTGTCTGAGTTTAAAAGATCTGGCTGTGTGTGTCTGAAACAACTAAAGTAGCAGTGTGGCATAAACAACTCCTCCGGGAGCCATTTAGCTTTTAGGTAGCTTTTGTGCTTGAATTACATTTCCTCAGCAGGCTCAATGAGCAATGCTTGCAGTTCTGCTGAGGTAGCTGCACTGTATTTTAGTGTATCTGTGTATTTATTTCTACATTGCAGAAAGGAAATATTTCTATATGAAAGCACACCCAGGTCAAAAAGAAGTGCTCTTAAAGGCATTGAAAATGTACTTTCACACAGTATGCCTATAGTAAATTCATACTCCTAACATGCTTACTACAAGTATATTAAAGATATATTCTCCTGAGCTTTAACATACTTCTCAAAAGTATACTTTATATACATATACTTAATTAAACTTTTAATCAATATGCTTAAATAAAAACATATTTTTCACAACATTTTAGTCTATTTATTAAAAAATATTTATTTAACTCTTAGTAAATACTATTTAAGTGTACTTTGTGAAAGTACATTGTTAAACAATTGCACTTTTAGTGGGTTAAAAATATATTTATGCCAAATATGCTTCACTGTGTAGGCTACTGCAAAATATTGTAATTATTTATGTAATTGCCACATGCTTCAGCCTGAATTCTAGAACGATTTTTTAAACATATTTTTTTAACATTAAAATGTATTTTTCAAAAGCATATTATTTCTATTTTATCTTTTTTATTTATTTTCTTTTTTTATTTATTTTTCAATCAGGTAAATAGCTAGTTGAGATCAGAGACCTCTTACATAAGGGTAACCTGGCCTAGAAGGAAGCAGCACTTGTTATTAACTTAAGAAACAACAACATATAGAAATAAGCATACTTTAAATCATAATGTAGTTATACTTGTTTCTGTTTGTAAACAGTGAACACATGTGTACACAGGGGCGAAGTGTGCCCTCCCGCCCAGCCCACTAGCAGTGCATTCAATTTGACCAATCAGAATCAAGGTTTTCAAATCGACAACCCAATCACACGGCGTGAAAGTCCGCTTTACGAAAGTTAATGTGTTTACTGTCGTTGAGAGGGAAGCTAATTTGGTCAGAAATCATTTTGTTTCTCAGATTTCCTTTGTTTTACTTTATCGACTCGGACTTGGCAAAGGTGGACACCACAGACATAATAAGAAAAGAACACAGAAGAGAAGAATATCCGGTCAGCGTCAACGTTAGTTAGCATTTTAATAGCTTCTTAATCGAGACAGCAACTTTTGTCTGCCTTATAAACAGTGTTGGGAGTTACGTGTTACAAAAGTAACGCAATTAACGTTACAGTATTGCTTTTTGCTGTAAGGCAGTTTTTAATGTTACTAAAATTTCAATCTCAGTAACCCTGTTGCTGGAATTTTATGCATGAGATTTTAACAAGGCAGGCCTGTATATGTGTGTGTATGAGCCCTCAATTGTGCTTTTGCACCGTTAAAATGACCAGTGAGGTAATTATCAAGGTAATAAATGCAACTAATATATTTCTCTCTGTGTGCTAAAGAATAGGTTCACATTTTTATAGTCTACCTTAATACTCACATGTCTATGTTTACAGGAAGTTATTGTTCACTGTAATCATTATTCCTGCCCATATAGTCTGTAAAGACATCACCACAGTTGTCATTTTTGTATAAATTCATTCTAAAGTTTAGCTGAAGCTACTATGAATCATCAGCTAAGCATCTGCATTATACTATTCAAAAATGGATATCTTCTAAAGGTACACAGTTTTTTTTAGAGATTTCTCTTCACTGAGCCATGGAGGGGGTAATCATTACAGTGACCAATAACTCAGTTATAACAGCAATGTTAAAGTGTACACGGATATGTGAGAATTGTTTTAAGACACGCTTGAAATAACGTTTTTGTGTCCTGCAATGCCACACCACACGATTTAATATAATGTGATGTTATATAAAATACTGCTCAATACTGCTCTTTGTATGGTCATAGATCCTGTGTTCAACTTTTAAAACTTGAACCTACCCTTTGCCAACTTTAACCAACTATTGCTAAGTCCAGAGTTGGAATTTCCTGCCTTAGCTCAAGAAAATTAAATAAAGAATAATAATAAAGATTTGCTATAAGAATAAAATTACAGTGTTTATAATGATACGCAAATGAATAACTAAACAAGGTGGAAGTACCGGCCTAACTGAATATTTAAACTCATTTGCAACTGCATATCTTTTCTTTTAGAGCATCCTGGGTTGCCTCACTCAGATGGCTTAGAGGCCACGAAAACCTCAAAGGTCCAGCTGGACCCTCACAAGCTCAATGTGCTCATAGATATGTCTGGCTCCTGCACACCATCACTGTTTTTGCTCTGACTACATGTCAACGGGGTCAGACTAAATAAACAAATATTCTTGGGAAAAAATAATTTTATTTAAATTATTGTTGACTACTTTTGCACTTCACAAATTGACTGCTGTGTTAACGTGAAATTTCATGTGGACAGCAAAGTTGTTATTTGTTGTACCCGTTTAATAACATTTTATCATATACAGCTCATTGGCTAGTGTTTATGTAATGTTTTTTATCATGTTGTAATGGAAGAACTGAGCATTAACTGGGAGGGGTCCCTTGTGGAAAACCATTTCACCTGAACCTAAACGGTTAATATTATTAGACATGATGTCATATTGTGTTTCAGCAACTTTAAACAAAATAAAAAATCTGACAGTGGTTGTTGTAATTAGAGGTAATATTGCTTTGATATAGTCAAAATATTTCCTATTCCCTTCCACAGATGCTGTGTGATAAAGCTCCAAGGATAAGGATTGTGACATTTTTCAGTTTCAGTTTGGTTCCACCATTTGTACTGTATGCTTGTGACGTAGTACCTTCATTACAGTTGAGTAAGCGCTTGGACTGCCATACCAACGAGCCTGGCTCTTTTGCTTTGCTGTCAAAATTGCATGTTTGGTACCATGTAGACCTGTGTTTGAATCTGGGTAGGGTGACTGCTCTCGCCTTTGGCCGAATATGGTGTCAGCAGTGGGATGGCTTGCCGTGAGGTCATCTGAGCCGTGCCCGAACCGTATGAAGGGACCCCCATGGGTAACATTAATGTGTATGGTGTACTTTTCGGTAATACTGATCATATGTCATCATTTTACAGATTTTATTTTTATTTGAAGGTGTTTTGGTAAAGATGTGATACATGCTGCTGTACCTTTTAATGTACAGGAATTTATTTTTGTAATGTCCACAAAATTAAGGTTTATTAGTTGTCTGTATGTGTGTGTGTTGTAAAATACATTTTTACTGATTTTATACTAAAAGGGCATTTTGCAAGGTATTTTTAATGCATTATTCTCATACTGAATGGTTTCATAAAGCATTTTCCCAAGATATTAATATTGGCTCTTGGAGTATACTAGTAATAAATTACTAATAAGCTGAAATGCTTATAAAAATGTTCAGGGAACACATTTATGTGAAGTTTAAAATATATTTAAAATGTTCTTCAACTATAGCACAAAAGGGTATTTTAAGTTAAATTTAAAGAAGTATATTTAAAGGTACTTAAAGTAGGTCCATTTTGACACAACTAAGTATATTAAAATATATTGCAATTATCTTAAAGTTGACTTTAAGTATTTCTAAAATGACACTTACCATACTGTAAGTTGTTCCAAAAATAACACATTTAATATACACTTAGTATAGTACAATTAAAAAGTGATAAGTGCATTCAAAAAAAGTGTGTGTTAAGTATATTTCTTTTTCATTTGGGCATCTTATGATTGTGCATCTAGGTTTTATATAGGGAGGGAAAACAGAGCATTACAACTTTAGAGGAAAAGGCCCATTACCTACTCTGTGGGTTTTATGTCACATGAATATACAATGTGGCGGCATCAGTTATGTTAAGAAACAGAGTGAAAACTGTCCACTGTTGATACAGGCTGTCAGTGTAATCTCAGTGAAACACATGATATTCCAGACTCAGACCCACCCTGCTCTAAAGCAAGATATGGCTTCTTACACTCATGACCTTAACCATGTTTGAACAACATTTTGCCTCCTTTGACCATGCACAAACACTTCATGAGACGATTGCCAAATCAAAGCGTAAAGTGTATAAGCCAATAGGCTTATCAGTCCGATTACGAAAATACTTTAAAAATAAACAAAGTGTAGTGAGTATTTAATAGTTTTAGGCCATTCATCATCTGGTTCAGAATTAATCAGGAATGACTCATGAAGAAATTGGTCAGTATGTCGATTCACAGATAGTGTTTATATGTTAACAGTACATGTCACACCCATATCTGGATGTTATATTCATTTTCACAGATTAAAGCTTGAGATATTCTTGATTTTAACTATGCATAGTCATAGAAAAGTAGCTACAATATATGTTCACATATTTCCCTGCATACTGTGTCCCTGGAGGATTACAAAATATCCCTAGAAAACACAGCAATATCTTCATTGAGAACGTTAAGAGACCAAAACTTGACACTTAAGGTTACTATATTGTCTATGTTCCAAGATCAAAGCAAGAGAGGCACAGCCGAAACACGCTCTATTAGTATTTGTATTCCTCCGACCTTATTTTGCAACCTGATACACTGCCTGTCATAGTTCATGGGACCTAATCGCATCGATTTCTGAGAACACAACCAATACTGAAAAGTAGTGCTGGATACACAAGATAGAAATCATGCACAATTAGTTTAAAGCAAGTGTATTTGTGCTCTAAGACCTGTATATAAGAGCTACAGAAGGCATGCTTTCAGTTCAATTATGTGTTCGTGTGTCCTCATTTCCTGCACATGAGCTTTGTCTGATTTGTGTGTGTGTGTGTGTGTGTGTGTGTTTTCTTCACTAATTTTAATTATATGTAGGTAAAGTGAGTGAGTATGTGAAGCAAGTTAAGTAGCCTACTTGTGCAGGGCTGACACTGATTGGCTCCTTGAGGACGATCCAGGTGACACTCTCCAACAGGGGGGGTGTCGTCAGAGAGCCATCATAGGTCCAATAATGCAGAGAACCAGGTAGAAGAGTCTTTGGATCAAAGTTAGCAAAGGTGGTTTGCTTTCCCTGCAAGTGTCAGGGAAAGATTGATGGAAGGGACCAAGAGAGGAAGGAAAGAAGGAAGGAAAGCAATTAGAACACATTGTTAACCATGGCAATGGAGTTGTGATTTCCCAAGCTTAAAAATTGCTGTTCATAGGCAGTATGAGCACATTTGTATTCAGCAAAGCTGTGTTTTGGAAATTCTGGGACAGCTGTTTTTACCTTCGTCTTAATAGCATCCAAGGCATCCAGAACTTTCTGAAGCCTGGGGTTGGCAGCACCAGTCTGGAGCACAACACACACAAGTTAATTGAATGAATACATGGATCACTTTTCCACCCCTAGTGTGTAGTGCAGTAACAGACTGATGGTATGTTAATGATGAATTACTGACGACACACCTTGAGAAAGACCCCAACCACGGCAAGTCCATCAGGCTGGCTGGCTGCCTCTCCAAAGCTAGGGTACTTAGTGTTCCAGTGTACCAGGTGAAGCTAAGAAGAAGAAGAAGCAACATGTGACTTTTAAGACACAGACTACAGATAGTGTGTCACCTTAGCCAAAACTTAACATATGCAATTGTGTGTATATTTTATAAATGAGAGAGACAATTGCAGTTGTTCTCAAGCTTCTCTTGTGTTCAGCAAGTCTTTGTGCGCAATTATGAAAGATCCACAAATATGGGGTGGGGGAAAGAACAAAGGAGGAGGGGCATCTGTGATAATGAAGGGATCAAGATTTAGAAATACTGAGGTCATGAGTCCAAGCCCCCCGAAACTCAAATAAAATTAAATGTTTTAAATTATATAGATTTTTAAAATGTTTTGTAAATTCTATTTCCCTGCACGGGGTGGCTGTGGCTCAGGAGGTAGTGTGGGTTGGCCGTTAATCGGAAGGTTGGCGCTTCAATCCTTGGCTCCCCCTGGTTGCGTGTTGAAGTGTCCTTGGGCAAGATACTGAACCCCAATTTGGCCCTTGCGGCTGTTAAAAACCTCTTTACACTGCAAGGAATTATTTATTTGTTTGTTTATTGGCATATTTACATTTGAACATACTGGGTTTAAAGGTACTATAATGAACTGTTAATGTTAATTGTGGAATGAATACCCCAATATGCCCACTGTGATTTTGAAAAATTCTGCATATGAAAAACTAAAAGAACCATTATAAGCAGATGTAACATATTTTTTCCTAAGAATCTTGACAAAGACAGGATAGTATCACCTATCTGTTTATTCATTAACATGAATCAAGGGTCTATTACTGTATGTGGTAGTTGTAAGCATCTTTTAATTCATTCAGGTACCGTAATTTCATTACCTCACTGGGGAACTTGATGCCATTGAGAGTGTGCTCGGAGCCTCTATCATCACTGGCTCCCCAGTGGAAATGAAACTGCCTCAAACGATATGTTCCAGAAATAGGACCTCCAGTCAGGACTGGTTAGAACAAAACAAAAGGGACAAAACAACAGAGATGCACTCAGGAAAAGACACATTTAAAATAAACAATTAAGTAATCTATGCTCATCAGTAACCAGCACATTATCAAACAGTTCGTAATAACATGTTGGGACTTAGCTTTATATTCCTATTACTTGTTACTACTTGTTTATATTCTTTTTTACTGCTTTTATTGTTCATATTTTATTTCAAATTCTACAATTTTATCCCACTGTATAGATGTGTGGCTCTAGCTCTGTTCCTTTAAAGAAGTCAGCATGGTTTCATCAGCTGTCTCAGTAAGAGGGGCAAATTCAAATGGCATATTTCCTTTTTTTAACCATAGAACACAGACACCCATGTTCTGTACAACGTTCAAGAGATCCTCTGTCAATGAAAAATTTGTTCTCCACCGCCATCTGAAAGAGGCACTGCACAAAATGTACCACATAAAGGTCAGTTGTCTGTAAAACAGAAAGCCTGGGTTACAAAGTGGAGGTTTTGAGTTTAAACATGTGGGTGCTTCCCAGTCAGGAAGGATCTAATAAAATATACTATTTTAGTTGCATTATGGGAAATGTAGCATCCAGGTGTTTTGGAGCTTCACCCATATTATGGTAACTCTGGCTATCTTAGCCTCTGTTGCTTCAATTTTAACCATATTGTTTTTAATCTGTCTCTTGTGAGTCTCTCAACTGTATAAAAGTACATGACATTTTGTGAATTCATATTGATGTGCTTTTAATAATTTGCACTGCTGGATGAATGCTGAATAAACAGTATCAGTGAGACAGAGTGAGGTGGTGCACATGTCCTGTTGACCCCCAGATAATGAAACAGGGTTGATCAGGGTTAACTGAGCGTTGACATCATTAGAGTCTCTTATCTGCTAGAGTGTATCCAGCAAGGGCGGAGGCACAAACAAGGTGGCCAGATAAAGTTTACTTACTAGAAATATATAGATTTTTTTGATTATTTAGGGTGTCAGTTTAAAAACAATTTAATACATACAGACAAGTGAGAGTTCTACAACTCTCTAGAGTCTGGCATTTTTAGACCTTTTTTCTAGTTTAAAAGAAAACCCTTTATATTACGTTATATTATGTAAATATTGTAAAACTTATTTTTTAGTGCAGGTACAGTTGTACAAAAACTGTAAATAATAGAGCAACTAACATTACGGTATAAGTGTATAAGATGCTCTGGAATGACAATAAAAAATGTCCTTATCTATGTCCTAACACTAAGAGCTGAGCTGTGCTTACTGGAACTATCTGTGTCATCCACAAAGTCCACCTGGAAGGAGTGTCCGTTGTTGAGAATGCCTTTGGCATTGGAGGGGTCATACTTGAGTTTCAGAGCCTTCAGAGTAGAATCATATTTGGCCTCCTTAGGGACAATGTTGATGGGAGACTGTCTGGGCCCATCAGCTACAGGGAAATCCTCTACCCATCTGTCAGGTCCTACAAAAAATAAACAAACAAATAAAATAAATACATGTTGATACCACAATCAGTGCTATTCTATTATGTTCTGTGGAGCATGTCCACACCAACCTATTTAAAGTACTTCCACTAGATTTATGACAATAATTCTTGTTTCTTTTCCTCACTTCTCTTTTTGATCATTGCTTTATCAGGTAGTAATGTAGAAAGTTCTGATACTTCACATGATTCAACAATTGAAAAATAATAATCCATTAATAGAAAAGTTTCCACATTCAAAAATCAAGCAATAAAACAGTGCAAACATACTCACTAAAGTAAGTAAAAGCATGTAAGTATTATCAGCAAAATGCACCAAACCTGTCTTACAAGTTAAAGAAGTAAATGTGCAGAATGGCCTCTTTTAGCATGATATTACTGCTATAATTACAGCTGCTTCTATGTATTATAAAATGGAAACTAAAATATAAGTACTCAAGTCAAGTACAAGAACCTCACAATTGTACCTCAATTAAATTATTATAACCCATTAATAGCAAAAGATCCACAATATATTTACCATTTTTCTTAGCAGTAAAATGTAAAATAATACATGTTAAATGATTGATTAATGTGTATGCAGCATATAATGTTGTAGTCAGTCCAAATGCTGTTCATCCCATGAGGAAGGTTAGACTCTACCAATAGTTCACGTTTTAAAGGTTTGTCATGTATAGAATAAAAAGAACACATTTCCCTGTTTCCCTGCTGCCAGAGCCTCACCGTTGGTTGGTCCGTATCCCCATCCATGAGACATGGCTGCTCCTTTATGCTATTCTGACAACACAAAATAATGATCAATCCAAGTCAGTTTGCAGGTCGAAAAGCGGCGATGATGATGATGATGATGATGATGATGATGATGATGAACTGGTGACAGACACCATCTGAAATCCCGCTGCTGGGCTTTATATAGGCTCTCTCCGTCCCCACACTGGTGGGTTTGGCTTCCCGGTCCTTCAGCGGGCCGTTCAATCAGGAGAACTGTGCAGCCGTCCAGAGATGCAATGGTAGCGTCTTTCATTCCCAGAGCTATCCACCTCCTGTCCTCTCCTCTGCTCCGCTGCACTCAACTCTTTTTCGGAATATTAAGAGGCAGACGGGCGAAGAGATGCGATGGTGATTTTTTTTATCCCGGAGACTCTTCTATCAGAGAAGGAATGATCCCCGATGCGCGTACATCATCCACACACATCCATCATCTCCATCCTAACACCCAGCGCTGCTCTCAGCTGTGTTACAGAATGGGTACGGGTCCAGCGAATTTTATCACAATATCTTAAAGTCGACATTTTCTTTTCACTTCTTTACAGCCTTCATCAATATTGGACACCTAGTTCCTGGCGTAAGCTACTGCCTTATGAAGGCTGCTGCTGCGGTTTGGGATCTGTTGTGCCGAGCTGTGCATGCACGCACCTTGCGGGAGCGCGCACAGCTAAAGCGAAAACAACTAGATATCAATGATTTCTATGCCAAAGTAGGTCTACGGTTTAAAAAAACGATATAAAATTGTTTGTGAGGGTTACCAGTAGTGATAAATTATTCGAAGTCTATATTTTATGAACTTTAAGAGTCATTAATATTTTATCAGACTCACAGGAAATAGCATGATCAATGGTCTGAAATTTGCGAGGTTTCCTTGATTAATTTCTCAATTATTGTGTGTGTATTGTCTTTATCGATGTGTTTTACCAGTTATAAAGTGTAATAGGTTTTCTAAAATTAAGTTGCGAAATGTGAAAAATGAATGTCAGCCGTCAAATTCACCCTGTCAATCGATCAAACAAAGTGTGCCGATAACACCATTACCTTGCTATCACAGTTTGATTTCATGTGTCCAGGTAAGAGGTGGGCTGGATGCATTATTTGGCGATTTTGTAGGCTACCTGCCGAGATTTGCATCCATGGTTTGTTCAACCAATATGAGTATGAAATTCACAGTGTAAAAATCTTTTCTGATATATTATGATTATTTAGCTCACTTTCCTCACATTTAGCTAACTTTTCTCACATTTAAAAACTGTTTATAAAGTAAAATAAATAGTTAAATGTTAAATCTATGTTAAATCTAAATGTTTAGAAAACATGCAAATTGACCACAGGTTCTCGGTTCTCACCCACACCACTGACCTTGGATCAGCCATGAGATCCACATGTGAAACAAAGAGTCTGAGTTAACGTTATAAAACCACCTTAACCCTCCCACCACAGAAGAAGAAGAAAAAGAAGAAGATGATGGTGATAGGAAAATGTCTAACGTTACTCCACTAGGAGAGATTGAGCAGGCGGTTGTGGCAGGTGAGGGTTGCCCTCCAGGGTGTAGTTCCACCGGTAACATTACCAGTCACACCATTAACGGTAAGTTTGGGTTTCATTTTAATTTCTTAATGCTTGCTGGAGGGAGTTCCCTTTAGCTAACGTACCTAGCCAGGTAACGTGTGAGTCAGATGCAAGCTAAGGTTTTTGTGATGCACTTTCTGTAGCTATGATTCAGAGAGGTAACCTTCAAAGTTACCCATAAGCTGGATAGCAACAAACTTTCAAGTTTATGAAGCCTAGTCTATATGGTATTCTATGCTGTGGTTAATATGTGGCTAACGTTCCTGGATAGCTAGCTCGTTCGCTTGCTCACTAACGTTACATTAAGTTGAGGGGGCTTTGCCGCCACATCTGACATTATACGGGCTCTTGTTTCAGGCGACCACACCACAGGGGAACACCAACCCACAGGCACCTCCAGCTCTGCCCACATACTGAGAATAGTAAGTGAAGTTGTGATGTGTGGTAAGTTAAGAGTTGTTGTGCTGCTGTTGCCTGTCTTGATCTTTCATTGTACACCAATGTTTGGAGTAACGTGTTACAAAAGTAATGCAATCAAAGTAATATATAACTTTATGCTGTAACGTAACGCAGTAATATCATGCATTAGTAATAATATTTTGTTATACCTGTTAACATTACAGTCTCAGTAGCGCACATTACAACGCCTTTAAACCCAAAATTAAGTGGTTTTTCAGCACCATATGAATAATCTGTGAGTAAAAGAGTAAAAACCTTATTTCCTGTTGCTGGAAATGTTTGAAATTGTAGGCAGGGGGCAAACTACAGGGAGCCAGGGGGAGCTCGGCTCTTAGGGTCTCTAAAATATTGACAGTCTGCTATTTTGATATGCATTTAAATTTTTCTGTATCTTTATCATCAAGGATCATGCATAAATAGAATTCTATGTGTGTTTTCTTTAACGATTTCCTTTCATCATTGGAGAGGCTGCTGTCAGCGCATCTTAACCGATCCTGTCAGTCAGAGTTTCGGGAGATTTAAATAATCAATGAGGTTTTGCTGCTGTACCTCGTGCGTAAACACGCACAGCGCATTTCTTAATGGGGAGTCGATTCATCCTATTTCACCCATCCACTACTAATAAGAATGTTAATTTTTATGACAAAGACCCACCCGATCCACGGATATAACTGCGATCTGCACATCACCTATTATCTGAAGAATGGCTCTTTAATATAGCAATAGAAGTAAAGCAAAAGTAAAGCATTACTTACTGTACTGTGCGTCTGCGAGGGACCCAGCCTTGTTATTGAGGCCAGCTGCAGGGGATGATGGGCAATAGCATTATGTCATCTGCTATTGCTAATGTAGTTATTTATTTTAAATTTGCCTAGAATTTATTAAAGAATCACTGATAGAACAATGTCTGGTTAATATTGAATTTAAACATTGGCCATAATAGGCTTTTGTAAATTGGAATGTTAAATGTAACTTAACTTGGCTGGCATTTACTGATTGAATCCTGTGAATGGCAAAATGATTGGAGTGCCTTCACAACACTAAATGTCAGCCTATATGCAGTTCTTTACAGCTTTTCTTTCACTCTATGTGCACCATTAAGATAAATTTCAGTTGTTGTGTTTTTGTTTGTTTTCTTTTTCAGTAGGTTCCCCTTGCCATCAATTCCTTGGCGTGGCGGGGCTCGATCGGGTTACTTGAACCGAAGACATGTCAAAACATACACCAGGGAAGTTGTATGTTTGGAATGAAAATTTCAGCACAGGAGAGAAGATCATTGCATAACTTAGTTTAGTTGATTCCAATTTGGTGTGACAGGAGTTTTAGTCCAAATAGGTTACTGCCCATTTATTAAACTAAAAACCCACAGTAGTCAACAGTTTTTCAGATCCTACATTTCCACAGACCTAAGGCAGAAGGACCCACAACCCACTACTGCACACGGGAGAGAACACATCTATGACATGGTGATCCAGTGATGAATGAACCTGTACGCAATCACGGATACACCCCCCACACCCTCGTCCACTACAGTCCTCTACCCCCTTCTGCTAGCTAGATGTTGCATACGCCCCACACAAAATATATGATTTGTCAGTCAGATAAAATTATGTGTCATACTGTAAAAGATTTTGCTTTGTAACTTGGTGTTCAAGTTCCCTGTTTAACATAGGAGTTCACACCTTTCTTTTATGCAGAATGGATGTGTGGAACTGTCTGATGACAGTGATTTTGAAAGCCCGGTTTTGCAACGAAGAGGTGGGTAAAAAACAACACACGTGTTATGGTTTTCCTAACATTTACATTACATTTTGTGTTGGTTAATTTTTTTAGGGAATTAATCTTTTATCCTCTCATGTCTATTATCTCTTCCTATTGATGTTAAAGAAGATGAAGCCATTCAGGAGGCCATCAGACGCAGGATTATGGAAGAGTCTCTGGAGTCCTTACGTGATTCAGGGTATTTTTAACTAGTAGTGTTGCACCATTCACACAAGACAAGATCAGTTTGGCTTGTGTGTTATGGTACTTTTTTTCAAGGTTTTCAAAAACTTTGAGCAAAGAGGAAATTATTGGAATTGTAAAAGCACACAGTGAGAAGGTTGTCACAACAGCATACAGATCCATCTAGTACATCGGCCGAGGAAATGTGTGGACAACTGCCCTTCGACAGTTAAGTAGACACAGATTTGCTGAGAGCACCTATGTGCGTATGTCACCTTTGCCAGTGATGGAGACACGAATGAAGATGCTGAAGACCTCAGAGGGTCCAGGCGAGAATTCTTCCGTGTACTTGATTGATTGATTGATTGATTTGATTTAATTTAATTTATTGACCACACAGCCAGGCTGGTGGAATTTGTTTCCAGTACAGCTTTTTGATACAGGTTCCAACATTTAGACAATAGATATTTAGACATTAACATATAAAGTAACATACATGTACATACAGACACCACATTACTATATATAATACATAGTACATGAGGGGTCATGCTTAATCCACTGTCCTCAGCGTTCAGATATCAGAGTTCAGAATGTGTATCGCTTCTGGAATAAAACTGTTTTTAAAGCGAGTTGTTCTGCAGGCTATTGTCCTGTAACGCCTCCTAGAGGGAAGTAGTTTGAAGGCGAAGTGTGCAGGATGGGAAGTATCAGAAATTATCTTGTGGGCTCTGCATAGTGTCCGTTTGTGATTCAAGGGATGGTAAGGGTGAACCGATAACTTTAGATGCTTTGTTAATGATACGCTGTAATTTATTCTGGGAAAATGAGTCAAAACTGCCAAACCAGACTGTGATGGATGAGATGAGGATGCTTTCGACGATGGTCATGTAGAAGTGGAGCAGGAGATGAGACCTTACTCTAAACTTCTTAAGCTGTCGAAGATGAAAAAGTCTTTGCTGAGCTTTTTTGTAGATATTATCTGTGTTGATTTTCCATTTAATATTGTTACTGATGTGTATCCCAAGAAATTTGAATGTATTAGTGATGGAGATGGGTTCGCCATCAATATGCACAGGTGTTTTGGAGGATGGCTGACGTCTCAGATCGACGATAAGTTCTTTTGTTTTTGATGTGTTAAGTAAAAGATCATGGTCTGTACACCAGGTCACTGCTTGGTTGATCTGTGCACGGTATGCAGTTTCTTGGTTGTTGGTAATGAGTCCTATAATAGTTGTATCGTCTGCATATTTATATAGGTTGACAGAACTGTGGTGTGATGTAAGCTGGTTTGTGTAGAGGGAAAATAGCCAGTGTGAGAGGACACAGCCTTGAGGTACGCCTGTGCTGAGAAACAGAGAGGAGGATGTATTGTTTTTAATCTTTACCTTCTGTTGCCTATTCCATAGAAAACTATGAATCCAGTAACAGATGCAAGGGTCGATATTCATGTTGAGTAGTATATTGAGCAGTTTGGCCAGGTTTATTGAATTAAATGCAGAACTAAAATCAGAAATACGGGCATATGTATTTACGGACTCGAGGTGATTCAGTATGTGATGAATTGCTAAGTTGACGGTGTCCTCAACTGACCTGTTGGCTCTGTATGCAAATTGGAATGGGTCCATGAGGGGGATGGTGACAGTTTTTAGGTAATTGAGTACGATGAGCTCAAATGACTTCATGACTGCTGATGTCAATGCAATAGGTCGATAATCATTGAGGTAATAGATTGTCTTGGTTTTGGAAACCGGGATGATAATGGATTCTTTAAAGCACTTAGGTACTGAGTTTTGACGGAGGGAGGTATTGAAAATGTCAGCAAAGACCCCAGCCAGTTCTGCAGCGCAGTGGTAAAGAGCGGTAGGACAGATGTTATCTGGGCCTGGGGCTTTATTCCTTCCTTAAGTCCCCTGAAGATGCTCCTCACCTCCTCCTCGTAAATAGTAAAAGGGGGGGCAGGGAGAGGGTCGGGGGTGGATGGTGGTATAACAGGTACCTGCTCAAACCTCCCATAGAAGAGGTTGAGTGTATCAGAAAGCTGATTATCGCCGTCAGGTGTAATAGTGGGCTTCTTTTTATAATTTGTCATGTTTTGGAGTTTTTTCCAAATGAACCGTGAACCAAGTGGTGATTTGTTCTTCAAGTTTAGTGGCATAATTGGATTTGGCTCTTCTTATTGCATTGTATTTGGCAGCCATATATTGTTCTTTTTTTCCTGATAGGTGAGCTGAATTCTTCTCACTTCTTAATTGTTTAATGTCGCTGCTAAACCACGGTTTATTGTTATTGTAGTATATGATCTTTTTGAGTGGAATGCACAGGACCACAGCACTGCGTGGTTGGACCTTCCCAACGGAGCCCTCGGAAAGGCACGGTAAGCTTCTTTGATGGTAGTATAGCAGTGGTCCAACGTGTTGGTTCCTCTGCTAGGGCAAGCTACCTGCTGATGGTAGCAGATACCACCGCCTTTCGACTTCTGCGATAGTTTTGGTGATCTATCAGCACGATGTAATGTGAAGCCTGGAGGTGTTACCGCTTGATCGGGTACTGATTGATCCAGCCAGGTCTCCGTCAGGCAGATGGCAGAGCAGTCACTGTAGTCTTTGTTGGTTTGTAACATAAGTTGAAGTTCGTCCATTTTGTGCTGAAGAGATCTCACGTTTGACAACAAGAGGGCTGGAAGCGGTGGCCAATAAGGGCGTCTCCTGAACCTAGCAAAGGTTCCTGAGCGGCGGCTTTTTTTGGTCGGCAGCCATGATGTTGAAAGGCTTGATATGTTTAGTTCCCGTAATTTCTCTAGCAGAGACGTGGATGGACCCAGATCACTATGAGAAGTGTATCTGAGGTTTAAGAGCTCCAAGCGAGTGTGCTGGATCAAGCACGACACTTCACAAACAAATAACGCAAAAATTAAAGAGACAGACAGGAACGCTGCTTGTACTGTGGCAAGCCTCATGGCTGCCATAAACTTACTTATAAAAGCTATCAACAGAGAGAGTGGAGCATTTGAAGGTAATCTTTTTTTGCATAAATGTTTGGTACTAAATGTTAATTTGCTACTGTGCTGTTAAAATGCTTTGTCTTAAATAATGGGTAAATTGCCCTATAAAATTTGGGGAACTCAAATGCAAATTAATTAATTTGTTAAGTCTCAGATATCACATTTAGGTTATGTATCCATGAACGATTATTTTTGCACAAGCAGAAAATTTTTTTTTTTGTCCTTTTCTCCTAGAGTCTCGAAATGGCTTCAAGTGAATGAACATTTGTCATGTGCAGAATGGAGTGCACTATTGGACACATGATGTCTACCATCAGAGTCCAGGGTGGTGAGCCTCCAGCCCTACTTTTCCTCATGTAGTGGACTACCTTCTCACAGGACACATCTTTCAGGTGAATGTCACTCCAGATGAAGTAGCTGACATGGAACTGAGAGAAACACTGAAGAAGGGGGAGCCATGGGAGGCAGGGGACCGGGGAAGGGAGTGGAGTGGCAGGCAGCAGGAGGGCTGGCGAGGAGCGGAGTACAGGAGAACAAAACAGTGGAAAAAAGAAAACGAGAAAAGAACAGGACACTCACCGTCAGCCGGGCTGTCCCCACAACAGTGACCCATGGAGATACCAAATCGGAGGTCTTCCAAACCCTGTCAGTATGGCCAACAAAGATGAATTTGTGAGGAAAGCAATACTTTACCATGTCCTCATTCAACGACAGAGCTGTTATGAACAGTTAGTCGAAGGTTTGAAGCACTACAGGGTAAGTTTAAATGTAACTGTAATTGCATTGTAGTGTACAACAGATGTGAATTGCCTGTGCATGTTTTGTTTTTTTATCATACTGAACGACTGTTCAGTCCTATTCAGTAAGCCAATACGAGCTGATTGCATTTAAATTGGTATTGGCGTTCATCCACCTTCTTTGTACACGGATGTAAAGCAACTCTCAGTGCGGAGATCTTTGATTTAAGATTTCCAGCATGAGTGTTGAAAGGGTTTGCCATAAATGGGTTTTGAGGGTGCAGAACAAATGTGTGTTGTAATGTAATTTTTTAGTGTCAGAACATTTCCATAACAAACAAGAATCACAGAAGTCAAGTATGAGGTAATTTATGGATTTATTGTCCACAAAGTCAAATGTTCAACAGGTTGCAAAGAAAATGTTCTAAAAGGTATAGCAGAGTTGTTTTAGTTGGTAATAAATGTAAACTAAAGGGAATTTGACTCAAGTAAAATATTCATAATCTGGCATATGAAAAGGGCCTGAAGTTGATGGGGTGCCAATATGTGGGCACATAGCACATCCCTCAAGTTGGCCCCACTCCTCTCCCGGATGGCATGCTTGTCAGGTAGAGCAGGGGGTTCTTCAGGCTGGAGCTCTGGCTCTTCCAAGATATCTCCATGAGTAAGGCACACATTGTAGAGGAATTCACAGGCCAGGGCAACTTCTGATCAGAAGTTTGGCCCAACCTCCTGTGCCTTCAATAAGGCACAATTTTCGACCACTCAAAGCGCTTTTACACTACATTTGCATTCACACACATTCATACACTGGTGGAACAGCGGATTCAGTATCTTGCCCAAGGACACTTCAACATGGAACATCACTGGATAAGATACCCCATGGGCCAGCCAATAAACAAAAGTCAGGACCTCTAAAATATGTCATCAGCCATGATCCCTGTCCTGGTGCAACAGATTTAGAAGACCATTACCACATGTGGAGGTTCTGACGTTGCTGACGTACTGCGGTAAGCGTGTTGACTCATTTCCGTTTCCGGTGCTTGTGTGTTGGTAGCGTGTTGTGCTGCTCTCGCTAAATACCAGTTACATTTGTTAGATTACAGCGGCCAACTACCCACTAAACACTTATTCTTACAGTAATTTTGCCTAAGCACTCACAGTTCTTTCCATCTTTTAGTGACTGCTGTTCGCACGTGTAATAAGTGTAGTTTATTTTTAGATATGGAGGCGAGGCTCAGTGATTTAGAAGTCCGGCTCCGCACCTTGATAGATCAGTCTAGCTACTGTAGCTAGCCAGTCCCCGGTAGTCGGTGCGGAACGGCCTGAGTTAGCCTGTGGTAGCCGTCCCTCGGCATCTCCTGTGGAAGGGGGGGCTGGGTGACTGTCCGAAAGAGGAATAGTCGTAAGCATTCAAAGCCCATGGGGTACCATCAACCTGTTCACATTTCTAACAGATTTTCCCCACTCAGCAACACACCCGCTGAGAAACCAACTCTGATCATTGGCAGCTCTATTTTGACAAACGTGAAGTTAGCGAAGCCAGCGGCCATAGTTAAGTGCATCCCTGGGGCCAGAGCGGGCGACATTGAGTCTTATTTGAAACTGCTGGC
>NC_060155.1:1228799-1233767 GCF_021292245.1 Micropterus dolomieu | reverse complement strand
GAGTACAGGAGAACAAAACAGTGGAAAAAAGAAAACGAGAAAAGAACAGGACACTCACCGTCAGCCGGGCTGTCCCCACAACAGTGACCCATGGAGATACCAAATCGGAGGTCTTCCAAACCCTGTCAGTATGGCCAACAAAGATGAATTTGTGAGGAAAGCAATACTTTACCATGTCCTCATTCAACGACAGAGCTGTTATGAACAGTTAGTCGAAGGTTTGAAGCACTACAGGGTAAGTTTAAATGTAACTGTAATTGCATTGTAGTGTACAACAGATGTGAATTGCCTGTGCATGTTTTGTTTTTTTATCATACTGAACGACTGTTCAGTCCTATTCAGTAAGCCAATATGAGCTGATTGCATTTAAATTGGTATTGGCGTTCATCCACCTTCTTTGTACACGGATGTAAAGCAACTCTCAGTGCGGAGATCTTTGATTTAAGATTTCCAGCATGAGTGTTGAAAGGGTTTGCCATAAATGGGTTTTGAGGGTGCAGAACAAATGTGTGTTGTAATGTAATTTTTTAGTGTCAGAACATTTCCATAACAAACAAGAATCACAGAAGTCAAGTATGAGGTAATTTATGGATTTATTGTCCACAAAGTCAAATGTTCAACAGGTTGCAAAGAAAATGTTCTAAAAGGTATAGCAGAGTTGTTTTAGTTGGTAATAAATGTAAACTAAAGGGAATTTGACTCAAGTAAAATATTCATAATCTGGCATATGAAAAGGGCCTGAAGTTGATGGGGTGCCAATATGTGGGCACATAGCACATCCCTCAAGTTGGCCCCACTCCTCTCCCGGATGGCATGCTTGTCAGGTAGAGCAGGGGGTTCTTCAGGCTGGAGCTCTGGCTCTTCCAAGATATCTCCATGAGTAAGGCACACATTGTAGAGGAATTCACAGGCCAGGGCAACTTCTGATCAGAAGTTTGGCCCAACCTCCTGTGCCTTCAATAAGGCACAATTTTCGACCACTCAAAGCGCTTTTACACTACATTTGCATTCACACACATTCATACACTGGTGGAACAGCGGATTCAGTATCTTGCCCAAGGACACTTCAACATGGAACATCACTGGATAAGATACCCCATGGGCCAGCCAATAAACAAAAGTCAGGACCTCTAAAATATGTCATCAGCCATGATCCCTGTCCTGGTGCAACAGATTTAGAAGACCATTACCACATGTGGAGGTTCTGACGTTGCTGACGTACTGCGGTAAGCGTGTTGACTCATTTCCGTTTCCGGTGCTTGTGTGTTGGTAGCGTGTTGTGCTGCTCTCGCTAAATACCAGTTACATTTGTTAGATTACAGCGGCCAACTACCCACTAAACACTTATTCTTACAGTAATTTTGCCTAAGCACTCACAGTTCTTTCCATCTTTTAGTGACTGCTGTTCGCACGTGTAATAAGTGTAGTTTATTTTTAGATATGGAGGCGAGGCTCAGTGATTTAGAAGTCCGGCTCCGCACCTTGATAGATCAGTCTAGCTACTGTAGCTAGCCAGTCCCCGGTAGTCGGTGCGGAACGGCCTGAGTTAGCCTGTGGTAGCCGTCCCTCGGCATCTCCTGTGGAAGGGGGGGCTGGGTGACTGTCCGAAAGAGGAATAGTCGTAAGCATTCAAAGCCCATGGGGTACCATCAACCTGTTCACATTTCTAACAGATTTTCCCCACTCAGCGACACACCCGCTGAGAAACCAACTCTGATCATTGGCAGCTCTATTTTGACAAACGTGAAGTTAGCGAAGCCAGCGGCCATAGTTAAGTGCATCCCTGGGGCCAGAGCGGGCGACATTGAGTCTTATTTGAAACTGCTGGCTAAGGATAAACGTAAATACAGTAAGATTGTTATTCACGTCGGCTGGTAATGACTCCCGGTTACGCCAATCGGAGGTCACTAAGATTAATGTTGAGTCAGTGTGTACATGCAAAAACAATGTCGGACACCGACATCGGTCTAGTTTTCTCTGGACCCCTGCCAAATCTGACCAGTGATGACATGTATAGCCGCATGTCGTCATTCCGCCGCTGGTTGTCGAGGTGGTGTCCAGCAAACGATGTGGGCTTTGTAGATTATTGGCAGACTTTCTGGGGAAGACCTGGTCTGATTCGGAGAGACGGCATCCATCCCACTTGGGAAGGAGCAGCTCTCATTTCTAGAAATTTGGCCAAGTTTATTAGTGGACCAAATCCATGACAACCCAGAGCTGAGACCAGGAGCAGAGTCGCAGTCTAACACACTTCTCTGCCCTTCTAATTCAGCAGTTACCCTACGCAGAGTCGCAGTCTAACACACTTCTCTGCTCCTCCATTCCAGGAGTTACTTAGTGAAAATCCTATAGTGATGGTGTCTGCCCCCCAACCATCAAAATAATTTAAATCAAAGGTAAACAGAAGAGGAGCTGTGCATAAAAACCTCATAAAACTTAAAATCACAAGCGCAATAGTGCAAACTAATAGGAAAATTAAACATCAATGATCTCTCTCTTCTAAAGGTGTACTAGTAAATGAAATAATATCAGATTATGATATTGATTTATTTTGTCTTACTGAAACCTGGCTGGGTGATGGAGAATATGTTAGCCTAAATGAATCCACCCCTCCCAGTCATATTAATACTCACATTCCTCGAGGCACAGGCCGAGGAGGTGGAGTTGCAGCTATCTTCGACTCTAGCCTACTAATCAGCTCTAAACCTAAACTAAACTATAACTCATTTGAAAGCCTTGTTCTTGGTCTTTCACACCCAAGTTGGAAATCACTGCAACCAATTCTTTTTGTTATAGAGTAACGAGCACCTGGTCCATACTCTCAATTCTTATCTGAATTTGCAGAGTTTTTGTCAGAGTTATTATTGTAGGGGATTTTAATATTCATGTGGACGTTGAGAATGACAGCTTTAGGACTGAGTTTAACTCTCTGTTAGATTCCTTTGGCTTCTCTCAGATCGTTCATGAACCGACTCACTGTTTTAACCACACCCTCGACCTTGTTTTGGTATACGGTATTGAAAATGAACATTTAATAGTGTTCCCACAGAATCCCTCTTTATCTGACCACTGTTTGATAACTTTTGAGTTTGTATTGCTGAACTACACGCCATTGGGCAAAAATTTCTATACAAGACGTCTGTCTGATAGTGCTGTAGCTAAATTTAAGGATGCGATTCCATCAGCTCTAAATCCATTATCAAGTCACAAAGTAACGGAGGACTCCTATGCTAGTTTCAGTCCCTCCCAAATCGATCATCTTGTTGATAGTGCTGCAGGCTCGCTGCGAATGACACTCGACTCTGTAGCCCCTCTAAAAAAGATAATAATAAAACAAAGACGGTTAGCTCCATGGTATAATACTGAAACTCGCAAATTAAAGCAAATATCGTGGAAACTTGAGAGGAATTGGCGTTCCACCAAACTGGAAAATTTTCGTTTAATTTGGCAAGATAGTCTTAAAACTCAAAGGTCCTCCATAATGCCAGAGCAGCGTACTACTCATCATTAATTGAGGAAAATAGGACTTCATGAGCTTCTTTAATGATAAAATTCTAACTATTAGAAACAAAATTCACCAAGACCTGCCCTTAACTGGCACCGACTTATCTCTAAACTCAGGAACCTTAAAAACTGAATATGTCTAAACTGCTTTGCTTCCCTCAATCTTTACCAACTAACTTCAATAATTTCTTCATCTAAACCATCAACCTGCCTCTTAGACCCCATCCCGACTAGGCTGCTTAAAGATGTTTTACCCTAAGTCAGCACTTCTATACTAGATATGATCAATCTATCTTTATCAACAGGCTATGTACCACAGTACTTTAAAGTAGCTGAAAAAGCCCAAACTTGATCCAGATGTTTTAGCCAACTATAGACCTATATCTAACCTTCCATTTCTCTCTAAGGTTCTGGAGAAAGCAGTTGCTAAACAGCTGTGTGACTTTCTACAGAGCAATAGTTTATTTGAGGATTTTCAGTCAGGATTTAGAGTTCATCATAGCACAGAGACAGCACTGATGAAAATTACCAACGACCTCCTTATTGCATCAGACAAAGGACTTGTCTCTGTACTGATTTTATTAGATCTTAGTGATGTATTTGATACCATTGACCATCAGATCCTATTGCACAGACTGTAACATTTCATTGGCATTAAAGGAACCGCTCTAAGCTGGTTTAAGTCCTATTTATCAAATCGATTTCAGTTTGTACATGATGAGTCCTCCATGCATGCCAAAGTTAGTCATGGAGTTCCACAAGGATCTGTGCTCGGACCAATCCTGTTCACTTTATATATGCTTCCTTTAGGCAATATTATCAGGAAATATTCCATAAGCTTTCATTGTTATGCAGATGATACTTATCAGTTAGCTAAACTTCAAATGTGCCTTCAGGATGTTAAAACCTGGATGACCTGTAATTTTGTAATATTAAACTCATATAAAACTGAAGTTATTGTTCTGGGGCCTAAGCACCTCTGTGACGCATTATCTAAAGATATAGTTTCCCTTGATGGCATCGCCCTGGCCTCCAGCACCACTGTGAGGAATCTTGGAGTTGTCTTTGATCAGGACATGTCGTTTAAGTCTCACATTAAGCAAATTTCAAGGACCGCCTTTTTTCACCTACATAATATTGCGAAAATCAGGAACATCCTGTCTAAAAATGATGCAGAAAAACTAGTCCATGCATTTGTTACTTCTAGGCTGGATTACTGCAATTCCTTATTATCAGGCTGCTCAAAAAAGTCCATTAAGACTATTCAGCTGATTCAGAATGCTGCAGCACGTGTTCTGACAGGAACCAGGAAAAGAGATCATATTTCTCCTGTTTTAGCTTCTTTGCATTGGCTTCCAGTAAAATCCAGAATAGAATTTAAAATCATTCTTCTTACCTACAAAGCTCTTAATGGTCAGGCACCATCTTATCTTAAAGAGCTCATAGTACCTTACTACCCCACCA
>NC_060155.1:1212588-1228699 GCF_021292245.1 Micropterus dolomieu | reverse complement strand
CAGGGCGATGCCATCAAGAGAAACTATATCTTTAGATAATGCGTCACGGAGGTGCTTGGGCCCCAGAACAATAACTTCAGTTTTATCTGAGTTTAACATTAGAAAATTACAAGTCATCCAGGTTTTAACATCCTGAAGGCACATTTGAAGTTTAGCTAACTGATTAGTTTCATCTGGCTTGATCGATAGATATAACTGAGTATCATCTGCATAACAATTAAAGTTTATGGAATATTTCCTGATAATATTGCCTAAAGAAAGCATATATAAAGTGAACAGGATTGGTCCGAGGACAGATCCTTGTGGAACTCCATGACTAACTTTGGCGTGCATGGAGGACTCATCGTTAACATGTACAAACTGAAATCGATCTGATAAATAGGACTTAAACCAGCTTAGAGCTGTTCCAGTCTCTGTAATAGGATCTGATGGTCAATGGTATCAAATGCAGCACTAAGATCTAATAAAACCAGTACAGAGACAAGTCCTTTGACTGATGCAATTAGGAGGTCATTAGTAATTTCACCAGTGCTGTCTCTGTGCTATGATGAGCTCTAAATCCTGACTGAAAATCCTCAAATAAACTATTGCTATGTAGAAGGTCACACAGCTGTTTGGCGACTGCTTTCTCCAGAACGTTAGAGAGAAATGGAAGGTTAGATATAGGTCTATAGTTGGCTAAAACATCTGGATCAAGGTTGGGCTTTTTCAGAAGAGGTTTAATTACAGCTACTTTAAAGTACTGTGGTACATAGCCTGTTGATAAAGATAGATTGATCATATCTAGTATAGAAGTGCTGACTGCTTGTGTTCTCCCTCTCTCTCTCCGCTCCTGAGCCCAGCTGACGATCCATACCTGCACCTCATCAGCAGCCTCCTCTGCCTGCTACACCTGCCAGCAATCAACTCCATCCCTGCCAGTATATCAACCACGGTTCCACACAATCTCCGCTTGATCGTCGTTGCTCCTGACTTGGTGCCACTGCATTACTCAAGCTCCTTTGAATCCTGCAAAATCCCTGTTTCCCTGTTCTCTGTTTTCCCTATGTACCCTGTCTGTCTGTTTGCCTTTTCCCCAGGTTCACTCACCTCTGTCCACCGTCATGTTAGCTGGGCTTGCTTACCTGCCCTCTCCCCTCAGGCGTCTTCCACAGCGTCCTCTCAGCTCCCCCCTCGCTCCTCGCCAGTATGCCTGCCACCACACTCCTTCTCCCATCCCTCCAGTCAGTTCCTCTGGGCCTCTTCTATTATTATTTTTATTTTAGTAATTTAATTATATGTATCTGTATATGTGCGTATGTATAGGTGTGTATGTAACTATATCTTTACGCTCTATTTTTGTAAAGTACATATGCCTATATGTATTTTTCCTTGAAACAAAATAAAAACTTCACAAAATCACACACACAAAAAAAATGTGGCTATTCCATTCCTGGTCTTACAAAAGGCATGTTTAAGAAAGGCCATTATCTTCCTCTCTTTCTCTGTTGTATGAATCGGCCAGAGTGAAAGACCCTGAAGTAACAAAATGCTACTTCCACATTTGCTTCAAAATAAAGTCCTTAATTGCAAATGAACCATAACATAACCGTGTCAGAAATGAATGAGATTTTTTGGGACTTAGGCTGAATAACCAATTGTACTAGGGTCATACAAGGTAGTTTATTTATCACTATATAACACAAGGTTGTATAACAAAAAGAAAATTTGTAGTCTCTTCATGCTACACAGAGAGAACAGATAATTAATTCAGAGTCACTGTGTGGTTAATGGTGATTTTGATTTATTTGCAAATGCAGCTAAAGGACAATATAACTCAATTATATATAATAAGAGGCGTCAGGTGCCTCCTGTACTGCTGTAGCAAAAAAAACCCCAACATAATCTTGGCAGTCCACGTTTGCTCATACTGCACATCACTTATTTTGTTACTTTGTGATCTGATATTTGCATTCTGAATTTCATCACACAGATAATTTAAGTTAATTGACCGTTTCTATTTCTTTGTCAATCATTCAATTTCATATTGTTTCCAGTTTTTGCATGCATGTCACACAAGGAAAGTGTGCTTTTATTTCTTAGAGCGAAATTACCTGTTTTCCGGTGTCGTTCTGGCTAGCTGTGGTTAACTTGTCGCAGTTTACTTACCGCAGGCTTGCGCACTTGAAGCCCCCATATTCACGCACACGCGCGCACACATTCCAGCAGTGACTGTGTTGTGACCGCCTTGCTTCCAGAAACGGACGTGCTTTTGGATGTACCAGCCGGCGTCTCCGTTCAGCGATGGTGTGAAGAGCTGCTGGAGGCAGGCTAGGCTTCGAACCGTGGATTCAGGTTCGAGCGCGTGACGGGCTCAGAATTCAACAGCTTCTCAGTTCTACCGCTGCCTGTTGACGAATGACTCACACCGGTAAGAAGTAACGCCGTTGATGAAACCGTGCGTTTTGTAATGTTACATCACTTACGCTCATTTCGCTCTCAGCTGCATTGGCGTTAATGTAAGCTTCACCAGCAGCCATTATATGTGGAATTCTCGTGCGTGGGGAAATTCACGCTGCTGTCCCCTTTTTAAAATGTAAAATCCCCCTTTCATTTAGGTAGGCTACAAGTTAAAGTTTCTGGATTGATTGACGCTGTGACAGCTCGCTACGGCCCAGCTATTTTTATGGAAGACAATATTATCGACAAGAAGCAACGCCAGCCAAAGCATTATGAACGAGTGTGCAGTTGTCTAATGTATGGCGACATGACATGTTTTCTTGACGGAGGTATTGAGGAATCACCCATGATACAGGGTTTGGGTCAATAGCTTTGAAAGTAATCTCGTAAATAGTCGTACATATGACATTTGTACCAAGACACTCAAGACACCATAACGGGGTCCCCAACACACACTGTTATACCTCCTTGATGCTGTCGGGTTGAATGTGCATATGCGGACGGCACTAGCACAGCTTGATGGAGGGTTGCTATGGAGGAAAGATGCAGACAATTAGCCTAGCCCGATGAAATCTAATAGGCGCATGTGATGTCAGAAGTGCAGTGTGGTGGGGATGTGCACTCTGTACCTTCCGCCTCAGTAAGTTGTGAGCTCAGAGGAGCTAGCCTCAGTTGTCGCCTGTGGCTGAGGATGAGAGGACGAACAGATCCCAGCATGTTCCTAATTCAAGAAAACCAACTTGTAATGTTAACAATGTGGTCAGAGTTTATTCTGTTTTTAATAATAACTTAACCCAAAGACACTTTACAGAATTCCCTATGTGGCAAAACAATATATGTGTGTGTATGTGTGTATATGTATATATATATGTGTGTGTATATGTATATATATATGTGTGTGTATATGTGTGTATATATATATGTATATATGTGTATATATATATATATATATATATATATGTGTGTATATGTGTGTGTATATATATATATATATATGTGTGTATATGTGTGTGTATATATATATATATATATGTGTGTATATGTATATATATATATATATATATATATATATATATATATATATATATATATATATATATATATGTGTGTGTGTGTATATGTGTATATATATATATATATATATATATGTGTGTGTGTGTATATGTGTATATATATATATATATGTTTCCAGAATGTGGTGAACAGAAGGTGTTGGAGATTTTTAAACTTGTCCAGGGATGAAGCGTTGTGGATTTCTGCGGTGAGGGCATTCCAGGGGGTCGGGGCTGCAATACTTAAGGCTTTGGTACTGTGAGGCACGGGCATGGAGGGATTTATACGTGAGAAGGAGGATTTTGTAGTTGATTTGGGACTTGATTGGGAGCCAATGAAGGTGGATGAGGGTTGGGGTGATGTGCTGCCGGTCTTGGTGCGAGAGAGGACGCTGGCAGCAGAGTTTTGGAAATATTGGAGCCTGTCCAGGGATTTGCTGGGGACCCCCATTAAGGACTCCATTGCAGTAGTCCAAACTATCCATAAATGCATCACCATACAAAGTGATGAATTACTTAGATGATAAGATACGAATCATTTTTGTGTGGTGCTCAATTAAGTCAAAGTTATAATAATAGATAATAATTAATAATTAAACTTCACAGGGCCACCCTATACAGAAAACAAGGACACACCCCCTAAAAACAGGCAAGAAAGACCCACACAGGTGGTGGTGGTAGTAGTAGTAGTAGTAGTAGTAGTAGTAGTAGTAGTAGTAGTTCTAATGAAAAAATTAGAGTAAATCGAACATTTATTCCTGAAAAGGCAAGTTGCTTTTGACTCAATTGACAGACATTTAATTGCATTAGGAATTATTATTATTGGGGCCCGAGCACGAACCGTGCAAGGTCCCTATTGAAACTGAAGGGATTATTAGGGTCGAGCACGAAATGTGAGGTACCTGTTAAAAGTGAAGGGATTATTAGTATTTCGACTTCAAATTTTCGCTGTGCAGTCTAAACCCATTGACTCTTTAAACGGTTATTACCAGTCGACCAGTTTGCCCGTGGCGTACTGTCAAAAATCCATGATTCGTTCCCAGGGTTTCCTGGGACAGTTTTGAACTTGGTATGTCCAACCTGCTAGGAGTAGTAGATTACAGCGTAAAACGTGTCATTTCCTGTTGCCAGCAGGTATGCCAGCTATGACTTTGATGGAATATTGGCATGTGGATGTGTTTAGGGTGTGAGTATTATAATGCATCCCAAATTTGGTGCAGATGTGAGCATGTCGACTGAAGTTATAACAACTTCCTGTTTTATGACGAATCATTGATTTTGGACGCCACTCCACAAAAATTCACCGTTTCTACAACTTTTAATCGTCAATGGGTTTAGACTGCACAGCAAAAATCTCTGACTAAATCCCTAGGAGGAGCTAGTTAAAGTACGGAGTGTGTAAATCATCCAAAAATTGCCATAAAATTCAAAATGGCTGACTTCCTGTTTGGTTTAGGGCATCGCTCCAACAGGGTATAGGCAATAATCCTTGCTTAACACTCCCCAGGTGCTCCGAGGTCGCAATATGGGCAGAGGAAGGTAATTTGACCAGTGGTTGCACAGCTAACTGAGCTAAACAGCAGCTAGTTAGCTGTTAACTAACTTCAGCAACAAGTAAAGCTATCTGTCTATCAGTAAACTCTGTGAATCACTGAGGCACAGCAGCAGGGGGACATAAGAGAGAAAACTAGAAAATATTTTCCCCCTATTTCTAATATTTCTCCATCAAATATGATCCAGTTTCACCAAAATCTGTGAAGTTGTTTTTGTAAAATAATCAGTGGGGCCTGGTCCCAGAAACACTGCTTCAGCAGCATTATATTGAGAAATCTTTTCATGGGACGCCAAATTAATACAAGTGCAGAATGAGTCATCAACATTTTAAAATGCTTTTCCAAATGAGAAACTCTTAAATATCATCAATAATACCTACAAAACATTTGTCATTTTAGGAATCGGAGATTATTCTATGTTTCTCTAAAAATACACTGAGCAGAAAACACATCATTGATTCTCTTCTTGTCTCCATTTGCCTATTTGGCATTGAAGTAATCCAAAAGTAATTAAAGTAATCAGTTTACATTACTTTTATTTTGTGGTACTTGGATTACATTACTGATTACATTTTTTAAGTAATCCTCCCAACCCTGTCTGCTGGGCACTCTTTCTTATTTTGCCTCCTGGCCCTCTTAGAGGACTTCAGCAGTGGAGACAGGGATGTTGCTGCATGGAGATGGTATTCTTGATACAATTCTGTGCCGAAAATCTCCTCTCACACTGAGCCAAAGAGATTGGCAGCACGAGCAGTATTTCAGTCAAGAGTAGGAAGTTCTGAAAAAGAATCGGAGAGATCAGATGAAGGAATAAGATAAGGGAACATTTAGAAATGTGTGAAACTTAAAACTCTGAAGATGTTGTAGATTAATTAAAATACACATCTAATGGTGTTACCTCTCTATTTAGGCCTAAATCTGTAAGACCTATATCAAGTACAGACTTTACAATTCTAACATGAGAATTTGCAATCCGAAATATATTACCTTCTTAGCCTTTCCTTTCACATCAGCAGAGGCAGAGGATGGAGACGTGTGGCTCATGTGCTGCAGGGTTGCAGCATACTGGCCACTGTGCTGTTCATCCTGTCCAGCTGGTCTGAGAAGTGCATACATTGCATGCTCTACACGAGGAATCCAGTGTGTGCTTTTGACGCTGGAAGGATTACTGATATTGACCGCCAGCTTTTTGCCCACTGCCTTTAGCTCCCCCTGACATTTTTGGCTAAAGTGGTATGTTGTCCACAGCAAGTGGAGGAGGTCATAAAGTTGTGCTACCATGGGCTCTAGTTTTTTGGACAGTCGGCATTGGCCAATTCACTCTATCTAAGTCTGAATGTTTCTTACAATTTCCCATTAGTAATGAGGGGGGAAGACTTGTTGTTCTGATGACTTAATAAGCATTTCTGAATGATGAAATTATATTAATTCTTTATTTTATGTATCACATTTAGTCTGATTCTAAGCATAGAAAATTTACCTGTGAGACACGAAGTTGAACGGAATTACATGCTCTCCGCGGTCTTCTTTGAGCAGGGCAATGACACTTCCACAATGTCCCATATTCACTGCAGCTCCATGGCTCTGAACTAGCCTGTTTATCTATCCTGTGAGCAAGCGGAGATGCTAAGGGCTCCGCAATGAATTATGATTTTACTCATATAACTCAATAGTATGTAGTGGTCTGCGCTGATATTGTGGTGTGTTGTGTTGCCACAAATAAATCAACGAATGGGAAACACTGCAGTCGGGTCTTAAAATAAAATCAGGGAAATTAAGGTCTTAAATTGTCTTAAATTTGCTGTAGGTATTAAATTTGCAGATGGTGCGTTTAAGGCCAGTGGTAAATTTCATGTACAGTCGCCTAAAACGCCTAATTAGAGTGTATTTGTATGATTTTGTTTTAGTAATTGACAATGTGAGACCCCGCCATCAATATAACTCACGTTACGTTTACGTTAGCTGTAGACGTTGACGTCTGGCTGTGTGTCATATTATCGTCAGTCGTGGCTGCAAGATTGGGAGACGCAAGTTAAAGTGGTGGGAGGAAGAGCTGATCTATGGCGTGTGGATAGTGCCACGGATAAGCTACCAAAGGAGACCGCCGTGTAACAGCTACGTGTGGATATGCTACTCCATCGCCAGTGCACAATGTCGTTGATAAGCTCGTCGCCATCAGGCTTGAATTTTTTCACTCAAAAATTCTTCTTCTTCTTTTTTTTTAATTGGCAGTTGGCAAACTAGCCGAGAGGTGCATTACCACCACCGACTGGAGTGTGGAACTAGATTATTTTCAATACAAGGAGTACATGTTCCAGCCTTTTTGTCATTAAAAGTGTTGCTCTAAAAATACTTGAAAGTACAAAAATTAATTTTACACAAAAATCTAAAAGTAAGGTAATCTTTTAAGCAATATATGAATATAATATCTATCCAAGATATTAATCAACTTAATGTAAGTTATGTCAGCTGAGACGTTTGTACTTAAAAAAACAACAACAACAGTAGTTTAGCTTTGTTAATATGATGTCCTTTGTAATTCAAACCAAAAGGAAGCGTGAAAAATATGTTCAATATATTCCCCCTCCAAATCACAAAACGTTTACGGTTGTGAAATGAAAAGGATCTTTGAACGAGTTTGACCAGTGTTCAATGAACTCCTTGAGGCAAAACAGTTTTATCTAATTTTAACCTCTTTCCTATAAAGTAAAATAATCATCAGATTTCTACAAAAGGCTCATCAGGCTACAAAAGGAGTGAACATTGGCCTTCTCATTGTTACAGAGGAAGTTGGAAGCAAGCAAGAGTTGCTGGCAAAAGAAATTGTAGATGTCACTGTTGCCCTGGAGGAGCACATCATTATGTACAACCTCAAAGATGTTGCTAATACCTTTGCAATAGCATAGACTATCCCAAATAAGTATACATTTGCTTATACAAAAACTTTTCATGAACATCAGTAGCAGCAATTGTTCAGTCAAAGTTCATGGACTCTGAAACTAGGTGCTTCAAGGAAAGTGCAGTGACAACTTGGCCAAGTTAATGGCAGCTATCACTGTTTCCGTTGGTCTGCTTTGAACTTGTTTATACACTAAAACTGCATCACACTCAATCTCACAAACCAAACATACCGCCATGCCCACATACACATCAAATGGTTAAACACTCAGCACAGGGCCTATTCTGACAAGACAAGGGCCTGTAAAACTCACACAAAAATACGATGTCAAAATGTTATGAACAAGGCTGTATTACATTTTGTTCAGTTAATAGTCTATATAATCTGCCAATTAAAAGTTTGTGCAATTTAGCTACAGCACTTCAAGTTAGTTCAAAATTTCTGCTTATATTCTAGTGTATTTGTAGCACATTACAAAGGCTATGGCACAATCTAGTGGATGGAATCTGCAATAGCCTTTCCTTCCAGAAACTTTGTTAGCGTTGGACCTTGTCTTTTATTAGGCTGCAAAAACTCAATTAATTGTGGGGTTTACCTATTTAAATATTACACTGAGTATGTTTTTACATTTATTTGCTAATAGACTTTGGCTAAAACTTCAAAAATATAACTGGTAATATTTGGAATTTAATTGATTAGCCAATAGGCCATGAAATGATGCTACATTTATGCATTATAGATATCATAGACAACTTGAAGTTCAAGCCTCCCATCCTTCAATTGTTAACTGGGATAATATATATTTTCCCCATATTTGATGTTGCCATAAATGTTTTGTTTTCAAATGTTAACCATTTTAAAAACACAGTGAGAGGCACTTTAACTGGTAGAGGGGTGGCGCTGCAAATTAAAACATGAGAACAAATCAAAAGCATCACAACAGCATCAAACTTTACTAAACAACTGTAGCTGGAAATGGCAATGGAAGACATCTCCACATAAACACGCAAAGCAACAAAATGAATATTATTCAACATAGCTGAGCTTTTTACAGAACCCTTAATAAGCAATTGTGATTTAATTACATATTTTTCCAGTAGGCCTAACTGTAACAGATAACACATTTATTTTGTTAATTAAATTACTTGACTAAATTGCATGTAACTAGTTACTCCCCTACAGTGCCTGTACGTTTATCTACAGTTGAACATTAAATGGTCTTCTTGGTATAGAATCATGGGAGCTTTATATAATGATCATTAACAATAAGCTATGCAGAGTAGGAAATTACGCTCGTATCATTTTCTAATAGTATGCTGGTTTCTCTTAGTGAGAGGGTCTTAAGATTTCTAATTTGCTGTCTTGTACTTCAACAACAATATAATTGCTAAAAAAAAATGTGCAGACATAAGGCAACATAGTATGTTATAACTCCTTTAGGATTACATTGATTAGTAACGCATTAGCTTGATCAAAATAATCCAAATCATTATGCAGAAATATACTTTGTTGCCAATAAAATAAGCAAATAAAGACAATAGCCTATAACAAATAGCCTACAGTTAATAATGGAAACTGATTAAGCATGAAACAGCTCTAATGCTTTAATGATTCATTTTATAAGTAACTGTAGGCCTAATACAACCATTTTCACATTGTGGGGAAGTGAAAGCATTATCTTCATCAGTGGAATTTTATAGGACAAAATAACAGTGAATCAAAACAATAAAGCATAACACAGGCTATGCACTGTAGGCTACTCCAGAGTTCCCAGTCGCCACAAGAATAAAAGCATTTAATACAGGCTGTAACGTTACAAAATCTGACTTGAATTCACTCAATAAAGTTAAAATAAAGTTACACTGACAATGATGTACTGGTGGCGACGTACTTAGTGACGACGTGTGTGTGTCACACGGTTTTAAGGCGACGTACCTAGTTCAGATGTATTTAGTAGGTGTATGGCGGGTGGATAGTGCCACGGATAACCTACCAAAGGAGACCGTCGTGTGACAGCTACGTGTGTGGACAGGCTACTCCGTCGCCAGTGAACAACGTCGTTGATAAGCCCGTCGCCGTCAGGCTTGTTTTTTTCTTCTTTTCTCTTTTTTTTTATTGGCGGTTGGCAAACTAGCCGAGATGTGCATTAGCGCCACCAACTGGACTGGAGTGTGGAGCCAGAGATTATTTTCAATACAAGGAGTACAGGCCTACATGCTCCAGCCTTTTTGTCATTAAAAGTGTTACTGTAAAATTAAATTTTACACAGAAATTTAAAAGGAGGGTAATCTAATGGATATAATATTTATCAAAGATATTAATCAACTTAATTTTGTAAGTTATGTCAGCTGAGAAGTTTACAGCAGAAACTTGAAAAACTCAATTGTGGGGTTTACTTAATTAAATATTACATTGATTACATTGTGTTTTTACATTTATTCATTAACAGACTATAGCTCTAACTTCAAAAATATAACTGGTAATATTTGTAATTTAATTGAGTAGCCTATAGGCCATGAAATTATGCTATATTGTTGTATTATAGATATCAGGGACAACTTGAAGTTCTAGCCTCCCATCTTTAATTTTTCTAACTGGCATGATGTTTACTTTTGGGTCTATTCTGTAGATTAAAATTGTGCTTTTATCATTTACTTTGTGTACCCAACTGTCATTTATAATATAAAAAATAGACCAACACCAAGCTACATGTTTTATTTACATCAATGTTTTCCTCATATTTGATGCTGCCATAAATGTTTTGTTTTTCAACAGTTAACCATTTTAAAAACACAGCTTGAGAGGCAGTTTAATTGAGTCACGGTGGCGCTGCAAATTCAAACATGAGAACCAATCAAAAGCATCAGAACAAACTTTACTAAACAACTGTGGCTGGAAATGGCAAAGGAAGACAATGTGCACATGAAATACACGCAAAGCAACAAAATGAATATTATTCAACATATAGCCAAGCTTTTTAAAGAAAATATTCAGATGGCATCTTAAGCATTTTAATAAGAAATTGTGATTTAATTACATATTTTACCAGTCGGCCTAACGGTAACAGATAACACTTACATTTACGTTTGTCTACAGTTGAACATTAAATGGTGTTCTTGGTATAGAATCATAGGAGCTTTATATTTATATGAGCATTAACAATAAGCTATGCAGAGTGGGAAATTACGTTTGAATCCTTGTATAATAGTATGCTGGTTTCTCTTAGCGTAGCATCCCAATGAAAAATGAAGAACTTCACTGAGGGTCTTAAGATTTTTGATTTGGTGTTTTGTACTTCAACAACAATGTAATTGCAAAAAAAAAAAAAGTGCAGACATAAGGTAACATAGTATCTTATAACTCCTTTAGGATTACATTGATTAGTAACGCATTAGCATGATCAAAATAATCCAAATCATTATGCAGAAATATACATTTAAAATACATTGCCAATAAAATAACCAAAGGCAAATGCCTATAACAAATAATATAAACTGAATAAGCATGAAACAGCTCTAATACTTCAATGATTAATTTTATAAGTAACTGTAGGCCTAATACAACCATTTTCACATTGTGGGGAAGTGAAAGCATTAACGTTATCTTCTTCAGTGGAATTTTATAGGACAGTGAATCCAAACAATAAAGCACAACACAGGCTATGAACTGTAGGCTACTCCAGAGTTCCCAGTCACCACAAGAATAAAAGCGTTTCACACAGGCTGTACAAAGCATGACTTGAATTTACTCAATAAAGTTAAAATAGGAGTTACACTGACAATGGTGTACTGGTGGCGACGTACCTAGTTCAGACGTATTTAGTAGGCGTATATTTATACAGGAATCCGAACATACGCCGCCGTGACGTCGACGCCGGAAGACGTTGATTCCATGCACTCGCCGCCAAGTCGCCGCCGGTCTCCCGTCTGCAGTCCCAATCACTCCCATTCAAAAATCCACACGGTCTGGCGGCGACGGCAGGGTAGACTGCTCCTTATCATTCTCCTGGTAATCCTTGCTTACTATCCACTCGCCATACAGATCGTTATGTCTAGCTCAAACAACTGTAACCTACATCACGTCCTCCTCTCATTTGCGCAGGTCCAAAAAATTTACTTTCTAAAGTATGTCTTTCACTGTATTTTGTTTTCCTCCATGGATTATTTACCTCTCTGTAGCGGCGCGCCTGTGTATTACCTCGGCCGAAAAGTGAAAGTGAAACTTACTTCGGTCCGGCATCGTTTTCTTGCTACCTTTCTTTATAATGTGTAAGTTACTCTTTTCTTTTCCTTTAGTAGTTTATATTGTGTTTAACACAACAGGGCTGGGCGATATGGAAAAAATAGTAAAATCTTTATTTAATCATTATTTTTATTATTATAAGTTTAAAGGCAGATTCTTTGCTCCTGCACAAAGATGGTTAATTGTGCTTTTAAACTTTTCTTTATGGTCAGAACATGACAAACACTTGATGCCAAACAGCAGCCTGGTATCAAACAGTGGATCACTTCACAAAGCTGAGGTAGAACAGTCAAAACAACAAATATGCATGAGAAAAATAAAGTAAAATCTTTTTTCATTCCCTTCTCCTCAACACAATAAATATCCTAATAGAAAAGAACGTGCTAATTCGTTTGTGATTCAAATGAATGAAATCAAATATTTATTGGACACTTGTTATTGAGGCAGATTGTGTCATGATGATGACACGATCAGTTCACCAAAAACCTGAGCATGATCAATAATTGGCACTGTTTGAGTACGTTTATGCACAACACTGAATGGACACACTGTATAGGCTCCTGTCTGCGCTGTCAAACTTTTGGATTTTATTTACAGAAGACTGCGGCCGATACATATTTCCGCCGAAGTAGTTGCTGTTTTTGTGGTTATAAAGGCATTTGCATCCATGTGGTCATGGTGTCCCTGACCACCTCCAGAGGTTGTTTTGGCTTATTGGATCACAATCTGTCCTCAATACGTCTCGGGTGCATTTACACCTGTACTTTCATGTGGTCAAGTGCTACCCGATCACAATCTGATCACCCAAAATACATTTTAATGCCAGGTGTAAACAGCCTCTATGTTCCCCTGATTTGGAATATGCAAAGTCACATGTGGTGAAAATAAAACTGCCAAATGTGGCATATATACAGTATTTGTTGAGGTCTTAAAACGTCTTAAAAAGCACTAAATTTATCTTTTAAAATGGTGCAGGAACCCTGTGTTTTGGTCCAGTCATGATTGAGTGATCTTGCCTGCAAGTTAGACATTTAGAGAGAGAACTGTCTGAGGCATGTTAAAATGTAGTTCCCACTGTTCGTGAATTGTCTCAAAAGTCCATTTCCATCATATAGTGAAATCTGACTGTCTTTGTTGTATTGCTGTACTAAAGACAGTTCCTGGCTGTTGCCTCTCTGTTCCTCTGTAGCCACCTCCCTCAACTCTCCTAATTTTTTTTTAATTAATTAATTTCCTTAACATGCGTAACAGTTATTACTTTTAAGTAATATAAAGGTTTTAGATACAATGTATTTGCTTTTCTTTTGAAGTTTTGTACATAATGATTGAAATGAAAATGTTAAAAAAAATACCATTCACTTAAACATACTGTATCAGTAATTAATATTTTAGTCACAGGAATGAGATTTTATTTTTAATTTAATACAGTTTTTGCTATTAATGGTCGCTCCAAATGACATGAAGAACGCATATCATTAAAAATATATATTTAAAGAGATCAATAAGCAAAAATTCTATACCAAAAATATATTATTAAAATATTTTAATCAGATGTTATTAAAATTTAACAGAATTTTCATGAACACAAACATTTCACTTTATTGGGTGTGTCAGAGGTGTTACCCAATCAGCAGCCATGTTTAAAAGACAGTGAAGTCCAGTGCGCTGGAGTACGCAAGAGGATGTTCAAGGCACCACCATTTCTGTTGAAATAAATGCTTTGCTACATTTTGTTAGGGCTGAAGTTAGCTTAAAACTGAAAATAACTCTACATTTACTTGATTTTACAGGGGAATCGAACATGGTTCTCCTGTGTGGAAGTCCTGAGTTTGACAGCCAACACGGTCAATAGAGGTTGCTAAAAATGTAAACATGGGTCATAATAAATGGCATAATAAATCGACCTAAACGACAGTTTCTCTGGTGAGGTCCGGCTGCTATACCAACATCTTCACAAAAAAAGTGCATTTCCTCCTAGTAAATGGAAACACACACAAGACCAACATGTTGCTTCATGTAGTTTTCATGTTAAATTTTCTTTAAGATACAACATTTTTTGCTGTTTTTTAGCAACTCTTGCTGTAGGGTCAGAATGAACATGCTGTCCGTGGCGAGGAGTTTTTCTTTACTTGGCAGTAGCAATTGATAAAATAGTTATAAATAATTAAATATTGCTAATAGTGATATATGCATTTTTCTCATGATATTGTACAAAGACTAAAAATAATCTGTTTCTAAAATATCAGAAAAAGTGTGTCAAGGCTTCCTACAAAAGGACTCCATAAAATTTATAATCAAAACAACAAAGAAACCGGTCAGCTATCCCAGCTGGCTCCAGCCCCTGCAACACTGTACGCAGGATAAGTAGTTGAGGATGGATGGACGGATGGATGGACAAATATTGGTAGAAATAACTTTACATTTATTTTTCTTAGGTCATACCACATGATATCCAAAAGTGGCAACTACATACCAGCTGTTACAATTTTTAATTTTTCCAGATATGAGAGGGAGTTACAAACCTACTTGCTGTTTCAATGGGTCCTTGGCAAATTGGTATATTATTCAACTTTCTGTCTTCTAACGGATTTTAACATAAAAGTCCCAAAGTGGTCGTTTGTTGATGGTCGCACCACATTATTTCATAAAATGGACATCATCAGACAAAGTTTGCTGGTGTATTATTGCTTATTATTATGCTTTGCGATTTTGTAGAGGACTACAAAATACTTTGGAAATCATGACAAATAGGGCAAAACACAATTTTGAATAGATTTAAAGTAATTTCAAAGAAGTTTTCAAAACAGCAGTCATGGCCAGACTGTTGCACCGCATGACATTTTGACACTTCAATTGTATTGTTTTTATAAAGTTAAAGTGAGTACATATATGGGAGAGGTCCTGTATTTATATGCTATGTTTTTTAGCTTTCAACCTTTTTTTTTTTTTTTTTTTAAATGAAAAAAATCCAGTTGGACAGAAAATGTAGGCGTCACGTCATTGACCCAAATGCTCCGTACTTGTGTAGCGCCTTTCTAGTCTTTGGGACAACCACCGATCTTTCGATCAACGGGCAACCCGCTCTATTTCTAGAGCCATTTAGCTGACGCTTTTATCCAAAGCGACTTACTTTTGTGAGATACTGTATAGCTATTGTGAGTCCACCCCTCACATTTTAGTAAATATTTGATTATATACAGTGGGGGAAATTTTTTACAGATTTTGCAGGTTTGCCCACTTACAAAGAATGCAACAATCTACAATTTTAATCATATGTACATTCTAACAGTGAAAGACAGAGAAAATTCCAGAAAATCACATCATATGAATTTATAAAAATTGATGACCATCTGATGAGGAAAAACAAGTATATGACCCCCTACCAAACAGCAAGTATTCTGGCTCCTACAAGCCAGTTAGTCTTTCTTTAAGACACAGCCCCAATCCCAACCAATTATCTACATCAAATACACCTGCTTCACCTCGTTACCTGTATAAAAGACACCTGTCAACACCCAAACAACCAGCATCCAACATCACCACCATGGGCAAGACCAAAGAGCTTTCTACGGACATCAGGGACAAGATTGTTGATCTGCACAAGGCTGGGATGGGCTACAAGAGAATCAGAAAGCAACTTGGAGAGAAAAGATCAACTGTCGGTGCAGTTATCAGGAAATGGAAGAAGCACCACACCACCGCCAACCTCCCTCGGTCTGGGCCTCCACACAAGATCTCGCCTCGTGGGGTGTCCCTGATCATGCGAACGGTGAGGAATCATCCCAAAACCACAAGGGGGGAACTGATGAATCAACTGAAGGCAGCTGGGACCACAGTTACAAAAGAAACGGTTGGTAACACACTACGCCGTCATGGATTGAAATCCTGCAGCGCACGCAAGGTCCCCCTGCTCAAGAAGAAACATG
>NC_060155.1:1198880-1212488 GCF_021292245.1 Micropterus dolomieu | reverse complement strand
CTAGCCAGTCTCCAGACCTGAATCCAATTGAAAATCTTTGGAGGGAGCTTAAAATTCGAGTTGCCAGGCGACAACCTCGGAACCTGAATGATTTGGAGGCTGTCTGCAGGGAGGAGTGGGCCAACATCCCTGCCGAAATGTGCGCAAACCTTGTCACCAACTATAAAAACCGTTTGACATCTGTGCTGGCCAATAATGGCTTTTCTACAAAATATTAACATGCTGTTTGTCCAGGGGGTCAAATACTTGTTTTTCCTCATCAGATGGTTATCAATTTTAATAAATTCATATGATGTGATTTTCTGGAATTTTCTTTGGGATTCTGTCTTTCACTGTTAGAATGTACATACGATTAAAATTATAGATCGTTGCATTCTTTGTAAGTGGGCAAACCTGCAAAATCAGCAAGGGGTCAAATACTTATTTCCCCCACTGTATATTGTTATGTGACACTAAAGAAATGACACTTTGCTACACTGTAAAGTAGTGAGTGTACAGCTTGTATAACTGTGTAAATTTGCTGTTCCCTCAAAATAACACATCACACAGCCATTAATGTCTAAACTGCTGGCAACAAAAGTGAGTACACCCATAAGTGAAAATGTCCAAATTGGGCCCAATTAGCCATTTTCTCTCCCCGGTGTCATGTGACTCATTAGTGTTACAGGGTCTCGGGTGTGAAAGGAGAGCAGTTCAATCTGGCTCGACTTTTGACATACTGCAATGTAACATCATCAGGGAAGGTATACTATGGAAGCACATATTCCTGGTCAACAATGTTTCCGTGCTAACTTTCCAGAGTTGTAAAATCTCTTATAAAAGATTGCGTCCTCGGAACACGTTTCTGGGCAGTCAGACTGGCAAGCAGGCAGCATTGCAAAACGCAGGTGGTAACTAGAGCAGGCAGATACAGAATGTTAAATGTTGATTGCAAAAACTCACAACAAAACTAGGTTCTATGAGTAGGCCGGAGCATTTGTACCATGGAAGGTAAACTGAACTGGCAAGGAGTGGAAGAAGAGCCGGAATACTTCACTACAGGGGTTGATTACCGGATGAGCCACAGGTGGGTTGTCTACATTGAAGATTGATAGAAGATGGCAATGGGAGCGTGCGCGGGGAGGATAGCAGTCGTCTTATGTTCACGTGTTCACTCGCACAGACTTTACTCTGTGAAAAACTTGGTAGCCTATAACATTTGTGGTGGAAATTTTACAAGCACAGAACAGGTAAAGCAGCAGTGAACACAGGGTGCAGATGTTGGTTTCGGTTGGTTGATAGGCTGCTTCATTAACAAGCCCACAAGCGGGTCAGCTGCTGCTTTGATAACGGATCATGGGTGGAAAAATGCGGAAAAAGACGAGTTCTGTGTCTTTTAGGCGACTTTATAAAACGTACTGCTGATGGAGAAAGTGGAGTAGTCGGGCAAAGAGGAGGCAGAGAGAGGTGTGTTTAACTGAGGTGTAGGCCTCTTGTGTATCTGTGTGACTGAGTGTGGGAAGAAGAGAATTCCGAGGAAGGTGCAAAGCATATTTAATATTCTTTTGTGAGGGGGGGGGTTTACAATCATGATGCCTGCTCAACCATCGACCATCTGTCAGCCATCGCCGATGGACGATGGCATCGTCTATCGGACCAACCCTAGTGGTAATCACCCAGGAGCCAGAGACAGCGCAACACGCCCACCACACACAGACATGACAGGACATGACAAAAACTGACAGAGACAGCAGTGAGGGGAAACAGGGGAAACATAAGGATGGAGGAGGTGACAAGGCCAAATCAAAACACAAGAATGAGGAGTCAGGAATCAGCTGATATTGTCACGTCAATTTCAGGTCAGTCTCTCCCCAGTAAAAAATTAATTTGTATTATTAATAAATTAAGTGCTTTAACTTCAAATCAAACCTCAGTATTTGGAGCAAGTATCTTTTTTGAAATTAAGCTAACCTTATTTTCAGGGGGGGATAAAAGTGTTAAATCAGTAAATTTACTTTATAATAACTTAATAACCCTTCCTTCCCTCCTTCAAAAACTTTCTTGTGCCTTCTAGATGTGAATGTAATGGTGACAATAAATGGTAATGGCTTATGACTGGCGGACTAATTCGCACAGATTCCATTTTTTAGACACTTTTATCTTCTAAATCTAAAGTTTTTGACTGTTAAGTTATTATAAAGCACATTTACTTATTTTCACAGACATTTTATCCCCTGCCAAAAATGTAAAGTAACCTGTCATGACTGGGATAGCAATGGGCAGCTCTAGCTGCTGTAAGTGATGTTAGAAAATATTTAGAAGTGATGAACTAGGGAGAATTGATAGGATTGTTCACTAGAACTGCCAAACTATTTCAGAAATAAATCTACAATCATGTCTGTCAGCAGCATAACCTCCACCGCTCACCTACTGTAACATTAAACACACTGCTGTGACCCAGCAGGAAGCCAAGAGATGGCAATGAAAAACGGGAGGGTTTATCAAGTATGGTGATGAATGTCTTCAGGAGTGGAGAAGTGATGAGGCCTATTTTTATTATTATTTAAGTCATGTATTTCACGTGACGAATGACCAACTCACCGATAATACAGCCACTATCCGTTCCTGTTTTTGCATGCTCAGGTAGACTCTGATCAGCTGATTGTTTTGGGTTTTTTTGGGCCATAGTGTTATCAACAGGGGAGTTGTAGAGCACCCTCTGGTGGGCAAACTATGCAGCATTCATGATATGAGTGAAGAACGAGTGTTTCATTTTGAAATGTCATAAATCGGCTGTTATAAACCCTGATACGATTTATCTGCAATTAGCTCATATCGGCCAATAAACGATAATCTGTTAGGCTCTAGTAGGTATATGTGCACATGGAATGTGGCAGATGTGTAAATAGTCCTAAAGCACACAGTCCTATCTTTGTTGTATTCCTGTTTTGTTGTACTGTATGTAGTTCTGTAGTGTGTTGTAGTATCCTCTGTAACTCCTAGCTGACTGTAATTGCTGAGTTACCTAATGCATTTTCTCATATGCTTTGGTGTGTGTGTGTGTGTGAGTGTGTGTGTGAAGGGTAAACAATGAGCTAATCCTGCTTTGCTACCGTGTTATTGGAACAGTGCCTACTATAGAAACTGGGGCAGAGTAAATCATGGGGATAGCCGAGCCAGATGGATCACTTTGAGAGAGATTCCCAATTTGTCAGCCAGTGATTGCGTTGCCCACTGACCTTGGGGAAAGAATATCCCATCTGAAGAGCAGCCTGTCACAGTGACACAGTACCCGTGCACCAGTGGAAACGTGTACATAAATCCTCAGCAGTTGTAAATATTGACACAGCTTATTGTATAGCTGTGTCAATATTTACAACTGCTGAATAAACCAAGTCAACAGGAAATTAATTGATATGTTTCTCTTAGGAAATAGCAGCCCTTCATGGGATAAGATGAGAAGCATGTTTTTAGAGAAGTTGGATATAATTTGATATCAACAGCAGGTATTTGTGAGGCTGCCCTACGTGTGTGACTGAATGCCGCCCTCTACAGAGGCTACAAAGCCAGAGTGTGTTTGCTCACACCACTGAAAGAGAGGGAAATGTAAACTTTTTTTTTTCACTTTGTCGAACACAAAAGTTCCAACAGAGGTCTGCAAAACAATACGAAAAGAGAACATAACAACTTTCTACCCCGATACATTCCGCACGAGACATCGTTACTCCCCAAAAAAGGAAAAAGAAAAGCATGCAGCGCTTCAGAGTGGAGCAGCAGTGAAAATAAATATATGGAAATGTCGACTCGGTGCTAATCAACTCTGCCCAGCTGATGTGACAATGGCGTACGACATTCACACACATTCATACACTGGCGGAACAGCCACCAGGGGCAATTCGGGGTTCAGTATCTTGCCCAAGGATACTTTGACATGCAGCCTGGAGGAGCCGGGGATTGAACCACTGATCTACCAATTAACGAGCAACCTGCTCTACCTCCTGAGCCACAGCCACTTTTTCTGGGCACAATAAGAGAAAAAGTCAATGATGGTATACAAAGTCCTTATAGACAAGCCATCCTACACGGCAGGCATCTTAGCAATGCCTCCGGGCAGCTGTTTCAGACTAACTGAATGAATGGGGGAGAGCCAGAGAGTGCATGCATGGTAGTAGTAACGAAGTAAAACAGACCCATATGTCAGTGGAACCACAGGATTGGCTGAAATATGTTTCCTGCTTTGGCTGTAAAAAGCAGACAATTGGCTTTTTTTTACCTTTATTTATTCAGGGGAGCTTCACTGAGTGGAAGCCTCTTTTTTGCAGGAAGGCCCTGATCACATTCACACTATTAAGCAGCTCCACTGTTGTTTTCTCATAGTTATGTATTGAGGATGTGATTAAGTGGAGCGTCCCCTCTATTAAACGTCTCTGTAGCACAGCAGTCAGGTAAACTTGTTCTCTCCTCTCAAAGTCTGATGTCGGCAGATTACAGTCATGTAAGGTTAATGTGCAGCTGCAGTGAATACGTCTGTCCTGCTAACCTAGCCAAGCAGTGCATCTCTTGGGCTGTCTGTGTCTTGGTTGTTTGCCAGACTGTGTTGGACCAATGTTTGAGTGAAAAACAACTATTTACGTGCGTGAAAATGCACCCATATGCACGTGCATGAAATGAAACTTGCACATTCCAGCGAGGAACATCTGTGTCATAGGTCCATACAACACATGGATGTGATGGCACTCCGGCGCACATCATTTAAAAACAAGACAGTAATTATCTGTCTCTCAATCAAGGATTAGTTAAAACTCTGGACTAATGCAAGACGGAAAGACGTGGATTGATCAAAATGTTGATTAGAGGGGCAGACTGGATGATATGGATGCACGTCTGTCAGTAAATAATAAGCATCACATATTCAGTGAAGTCACAGTATACATAGTATTTTTCATTTGAAAATGTATTTAAGGAAATCTGGGGGAGCCAGTTTGAATGGGCCTGATGGAGCTGATACCAGTCCAGACATCTTTAGCAAGTCCCACAGACCCAGGTGAAATACAGGCAGCCTCAGTCATTATGGGTGTACTCACACAATGCAATCCGTACCGTGCCCGAGCATGTTTAACCCCGTCCGGTTCGTTTCACCAGTGTGATCGTGCCCTGGCCCACCTGAAGAGAGGTGGGCTGTGATCTAACGTTAACATAGCTCTCCTTATTAGCTAGGCTCCTTACATGCTTGCTAATAACTTTTTTTAAGGTGGGTCTCTGACATTGACAGTTGTGTTGGACAGATTTGTGCAGCGGTGTTCATGAGAGAGAGAGAGAGAGGGAGACGAGGTGCTGTGCGAATATATGCGCATATTGTGATTCACTGTAACTTATGATGCTGTATTCAGACCTGTCTTCAGTGAATTTACAAAGATAGGTTGCTCTTTGTAAGATAAATAGATTTGAATGTGTGGTACCTTTTACTTTTGATACTTAGTACTTTAAAGTACTTTTTTACTTTATTTACTTTTACTTTACTTAGTTAAGTATTATAATTGAGTACTTTATACAACACAACAATCCTTAGCCTCTGGATTGAGAAATAAGGACAGGGCATTTTCCAAGCTATGATGTCCCAGAAGAGGTTTCACCACATCAGCCGAACACTGGGGTTCGACGACTAAGCTATCACGACCGTGATGCTGTGATAACAAGCTTGCTGCCTTCCGCAAAGTCTGTGATATGTGGACGCAACGCTCTGACGATGCTGTTCAGCCCAGACAGGGACATCTGTGTGGATGAACAGCTTGTCCCTTTCAGAGGCAGGTGCAGCTTCAGGCAGTACATGCCAAAAAAGCCAGCAAAATATGGAATAAAGATTTGAGCAACCTGTGATGTTAAAACGTCCTACGCCTGGAGACTGCAGGTGTATACAGGCAAAGCAGCAGGCAATCCTGCTGAAGTCAACCAGGGGAAGAGGGAGTGACAATTTTTTCACCTCCTTCGCAAAGGACCTGCTCAGGAGGAAACTGGCCCTGGTTGGCAAATTTGCAGAAACAAGCCCGAGCTTCCCCCTTATTTGCACCAGGCAAGAGCGAGAGCAGTCTTCTCCTCCCACCTTTTGTTTTAACAAAGACCAACACACTGATCTCTTACATCCCCTGACAAGGCAAGAATGTTCTGCCCCTAAGCACGAAACACTGCAGTCATTTCATAAGCAACGAAATGAAGAGACAGCCCATCATAATCAAAGATTACAACAGATGCAAAGGAGGTACCATTAAGCATACAGTGGATAGAAAAAGTCTACAAACCCTGTTAAAATGCCAGGTTCTTATGATGTAAAATAATGAGACAAAGATAAATCATGTCTAAACTTGTTCCACCTTTTAATGTGACCTATAATGTGAACAATTCAATTGAAATACAAATTGAAATCTTTGAGGGGGGGAAAATAAAAATAAAATGATAACCTTACAATAACCTGGTTGCATAAGTTTGCACGCCCTCTTATAACTGGGGATGTGGCTGTGTTCAGAATTAACCAATCACATTCAAACTCAGGTTAACTAGAAGTCATTACACACCTGCCATCATTTAAAGTGACTCTGATTAATCACAAATAAAGCTCAGCTGTTCTATCAGGATTTTCCTGATATTTTCTTAGTTTCATCTCCGAGCAAAAGCCACGGTACGCAGAGAGCTTTCAAAGCATCAGAGACATCTCATTGTTGAAAGACATAAGTCAGGAGACGGATACAAAATAATTTCCAAAGCATTAGATATACCATGGAACACAGTGGAGACAGTCATCATCAAGTGGAGAAAATATGGCACAACTGTGACTTTACCAAGAACTGGACGTCCCTCCAAAATTGATGAAAAGACGAAAAGAAAACTGGTCAGGGAGGATTCCAAGAGACCTACAGCAACATTAAATTAACTGCAGGAATTTCTGGCAAGTACTGGCTGTGTGGTACAACTATCTCCCGTATTCTACATATGAATGGGCTATGGGGTACGGTGGCAAGACGGAAGCCTTTTCTTACAAAAGAAAAACATCCAAGCACGGCTGAAGTGTGCAAAAACAAACATCAAGTCCCCCAAAAGCATATGCGAAAATGTGTTATGGTCTGATGAAACCAAGGTAATTCCAAAAGCTTTGGCGTAAAAACAACACTGCACTTCACCCAAGGAACACCATACCCACAGTGAAGCATGGTGGTGGCAGCATCATGCTTTTTTCTTCAGCTGGAACTGGGGCCTTAGTCAGGGTGGGGGGAATTATGCACAGTTCCAAATACCAGGCAATTTTGGCACAAAACCTTCAGGCGTCGGTTAGAAAGATGAAGAGGAACTTCACCTTTCAGCACGACAACGACCCAAAGCACAAATCCAAATCCACAGAAGCATGGCTTCACCAGAAGAAGATTAATGTTTTGGAATGGCCCGGCCAGAGCCCAGACCTGAATCCAACTGAACATCTGTGGGGTGATCTGAAGAGGGCTGTGCACAGGCGATGTCCTCGCAATCTGACAGATTTGGAGCGCTTTTGCAAAGAAGAGTGGGCAAATATTGCCACGTCAAGATGTGCCATGCTAATAGACTCCTACCCAAAAAGACTGGCTGCTGTAATAAAATCAAAAGGTGCTTCAACAAAGTATTAGTGTAAGGGAGTGCACACTTATTCAACCAGGTTATTTGAGGGTTTTTATTTTTCATTTTTCCCCCTCGAAGATTTCAATTTGCTTTTCAATTGAATTGTTCACATTAAAGGTGGAAAAGGTTCTGACATGATTTATCTCTGTCTCATTATTTTACATAAGAACCTGGCATTTTAACAGGGGTGTAGACTTTTTCTATCCATTGTAAGTTACGCACACATTTATTTATTGTTACTCTTGTGTTTTTGTCTAAAATATTGCAAATATACTTGACTGTACATGCACAGATCTGTACCAGATTTTACACGTTTAATAAGAGTCCCATCATGAACACATGTACAAGACAACATTCACCCATAGTCATAGCGTCACCTACTGGCAACAGGAAGTGACCTTTAACAAAGCAGCCCCTGTGGCATGTTTTACCTACATGTATGAAATTTTTGTGGCACATGTATCATGTCCAGATGTACAGAAAAGCCTTGTGGAGCGATGCCCTGAAACCAACAGGAAGTCGTCCATTTTGTATTGTATTGGTAATTTTTGGATTTTATACACCCTCCATATTTTAACAAACTCCCCCTAGAGAATTAGTTCGACCGACTTAAATTTTTCCATGTCTACTCTAAAGCCATTGACAATTAAAAGTTGTACAAACAGTGAGTTTTGGCATGCCCTTGGTTTGGGGTCCAAAATCGTTGATTTGCCATGAAACAGGAAGTTATGGTAACTTCAGTGACACGCTCACATCTGCACCAAACCTTACGTGCTTGATAACAGTCCCCTGCCCTGAACAAATCTACATGTTCAGTTATAGTCGTATTGTGAAGTGTTATGTAGCGCGACAAAGGGGACACAGGAAGTGATGATTAACATGTTTGTGCAGCATCTGAAGCTCGTGGCAAATTCGCAGCCACACTGGCAGAGCTCCAGAATCTGCAATGCGGCCACCTCACACCTCGACACGCTACACGTGCGAGGGCCCGCTCAATGCTGCTTGTGTATGTTAGGGATAATCTTTTCAAATATTGAAATCTGTATCGGAGTTAAAAATCCCATATCAGTCGGGCTCTAATAACAACTCACCGCTATAACTGCTATAAGGTCTCTCTTGTAAAAGAGATTTTTAATCTCAATGGAACTTCCTGGTAAAATAAAAACATAAAAAAATCAATATATGTTGCAGCAGTTTGAAGTGCAGTGTTTTTCTGATCCTTTGATAACGCAAGTATAGTCCCAGATAGACTAAACACATGTCTGCAGTTAAAACTCTGGGTCTGCAAAAGCTGCATGTTTTAAATCAGCCTGTTTCCAGGCAACAACTCCATCAGGTTTCCACCAGAGAAAAGAAATCTTAAGAGGGCCCCCTGGTGCCCCGCTCATTAGCTGTGGGACAAATCTGAGATGGTTATATTAATGGCAAATTAATGTGTGAAACAGAGGCGCTACAAATTTGTAGACAGTTATGCACCTGCTGTTGGTGTGTGTGTCTCTGTGTGACCGTGTGTATATACCAGCAGCTCCCACCATGGCTGATGGCCAATGTAGAAGTATCAAAGCCTTACAGCCTGAACTGAGAAGAGGAGAAAAGGGCTGGAGCCCTCAGGTGAGCAGCCAGAAGGCAGGACTGAATTGGAGCTGGAGACTTCGGGCTGGAGGGCCACCAGGAGGCAGAACTGAGGAGCTGAGCAGGTCCGGAGGATGACCAGGAAACTGACAGCAAAGGCTGAGACCCTCAGGAGTTGGCACCGAAGATGGAAACCCTCTGGAGGCCATGTAATCAATAATTTAAAAAACAATAAAAAGAGTAAAACATCAACAATCCAATAAAACCAATATTGCAATATAGTTTAAGTTGCAGTAGATGATGTTAAAGTGAGTAAAATATTTTAACAAGATGGGTTTAAGGTTTTGAATTCTGTTGTAGAGTCCAGAATGCGGATGTGGGGGGAAGCGAGTTCCAAAGTTTGTGTTGAGGTTGATGGCTGGTAGTGCTAGTAAATCGTCTGTGGCAAACTGCAGGGAGCAAGGTGGAATGTAAATCTAAAGCCTGTCTGTGAGATAAGCAAGGGATTGTTTGTGGAGAACTTTGTTAATAAGATTTTAAAGAGTAATATGTACTTTTCAGCGGCCATTGAAAGTGCGATTTTAAAATTGTATGCTCACTTGAACTCATGACTGAGCATAATCCAAAAAACACAACCACTTTCATGTAGAGATCACACAATCAACACCGGCATACCTGCTGTGGCTTTTCTCCAAACATGTACAGGAAGTGAGCCGGCCTATTGGCACATTTAGCTTGCCTGTCTGTGCATCTTTTACGGGAGGTTCAGCAATGTATTGGATGATAACAAAACAGTTAGTGAGCTAGACTAAATATTATAATGAGATTGTTGCCACAATTTAGAACAGTTAGACCGCATCAAGTAACATTACTTTAATGTTAGTGGATGGATCTTCCTCTGTGTTGTCACCGTTTTGTTGCAGTATTGTATATTATGTAGGTACGGCTTGACATTAACACCCACCAATGCGCCAAGTGCGGGTGGATTCCAGCCGTGGAGGGTAACACAGTCTCTCCCACTACGACACTACAACCCCCATGAGTACTACCTGCATATAGTGTTTGCTCATTGGTGAAGCCTATTGTCTTGCGCGCTAATGAGCGACAACATTGTAAACAAGAAAACGCTGTGGAGATTAAACTAGCAGACTGGCCGTCTGATCAAGGGTTGTTTTAGCCTGCCGTTAATTATCAACGTAACCAGCAGCAGTGATGACAGCGATCTTTTTTAATAACAGGAGAATCTACACAACTGGCGCGTCTCACTCTCTCCTGCAGTGCCGGCGCGAAATATGACATACAGATTTTTGGCTCATGAGAATAAAAAAGTTGAATCAGGGCAGCATACAGCCACAGTCCCCCGCGCGCGCGCGCGTGTGTGCGCGCACACACACACACACACACACACACACACATACATTAACACAGCCTTCAGTCAGTGCCTGAGTGTGCAAGCTTACCAGTGTGGAGAAAAAATGCACAGGAGAACAAGAGAAAAGGCAAAGCTGAGACAGAAAAGGCAGGAGGAAAGTGCCATTAAATACTGGTTCACTAGCAGGGATCACACAATCAACAGGTACGATTAAGTGATTTATTGATGATCGAAACAGAAAGATGCACGAGGCTTGCAGTTGCTGAATAGACATCACGTTGGCGTTGTGGAGAAGCTACGATAGAGAAATCTGCCGTAGCACCCGGGCACGACGGACCCCTTTATAACCCTATGGAGAGGAAGGAGATCAGGAGGCAGGACAGAGAAAGGGGCGTGGGGGAGGGATGCAGGATACAAGAGCGAAGAAGAGGAGTCAGGACGTGTGGGTATTTATGGAAATGCTGCGATGACGTGGTTGATGTATGGTCCCGCTCCTGAAACTCTGCTAATTAGCACCATTAAATTACAGATATCTTTATGATTAAGGCACATGGTGTTACTACTACCAGGGTTGCCCTTATGTCACATCACATGATCATATCACAACTACCTGTCCAGAGTTAATTATATATATTTTTTAAAAGTAATCATGCCATGTAGAAGGGGCGGCTGTTAATCGGAAGGTCGGCGGTTCAATCCCTGGCTCCCCCTGGTTGCGTGTCGAAGTGTCCTTGGGCAAGATACTGAACCCCGATTTGCCCCTGGCGGCTGTTCCGCCAGTGTATGAATGAGTGTGAATGCTAGTTTCCGTTAGAGCACTTAGGCTCAGTGTATGAATGTGTATGACTGGTGAATGCAGATGTAGTGTAAAAGCGCTTTGAGTGGATAGAAAAGACTAGAAAGGCGCTATACAAGTACGGAGCATTTACATTTAGAAAAGCAGGTGATTTTGTATGGGAATAATCTGGAAAATAAAGACAGATCTCCAGTTACTCAGAGCTATTGCAGAGCTCCATGATGATAAACATAAATCCAGGCAGAGCTCTGAGAAAATGCCGATGCAAAACAATCCAAAGTGCACAAAACTGATATAGGCCTACATAAAATTTTAATCCTGTTGCCTTAATTGTGGATATTTTCTTAGACAAAATTATTTATTTCTTTTCTCTTTGTTTTTAATGCAGATACCTTTTCTACTCTTTATTACAGTATTTACTGCTGTTAAAATAAATAAACAATAAATAAATAAATTCTGATGTTTTTTTTCTGTAGTTTTTATCTTTTCAATTAATCTTTTACACCCATGCGGCACTTTTTGTATATACAATAAGAAGCTACTCTTTTTATGTGTTTATCTTAATAGACTACATGTTTTTAAAAAAGGAGCTTTACACACAACCTTATCAGAGCATGCCATTGTCAACTTTAATCATATGAAATGTCATTTTCCAACAACAAAAATGTGGAGAAAATTAGTGAAAGTGAAAATTCTGCGTGGCTATTAACTTTGGGAAATCCACTAGCTGCATTGGCTAGTGAGCAAAAAAGTTAATGTAAAGCCCTGTATGTAGGTCACATTAGTTACAGCGACTGAGAGGTGGAGAAGCAGTTTACCCAACTATAGGTAAAACCACAATAAATCTATATTGCAGAGGTCACTAATAGGCGGACCGCGATCCGGACCCAGCCGCTGTCCCCTCTGGACCGCCGACCTACAGCCGATTTATTATTGAGACTTACAACCTTGTGACAAGGGTTTCTATTTTAACCCGCAGAGCTTTTCTAGCATTTACTGCACTGGTTTAGCAGACCAGGAAACTCAGACCAATCGCATGTGCTCCAATCGTCTCATGTGACACTGCTCAGCCAATCAAATCTGTGCATTCCGATGCTTGCGAGTCGAGTCCGCGAGATTCACCAGACGTTTTGGAAACACACATGAATTGAGGAGACCAAAGGGAAAAGAGATTTCACATGGCTTTTAATCAAGAATGTACAGAATTTTTACATGTACATTCCTCCCACGGGCAGTTCAAAACCAGAATATCTCATAGAACTCCAATGCTAGCTGGCAGGGCAAAAAAAACAACAGGGAAATATAAAGTTGAAAAGCAACATAGGGAAATTGAAAAAATACACATTAAAATATAATAAAAGTTACAGTGCAGTGTACAGTCAGGGTTAAAAGACTTAAATGGAAATTAAAAACAGGCTGAGGGATTGAGCAAATAATTGAGTTACAATTATTTTGAAAAGAGAATAAACAGAGAAGTACACTTAATCTGCTCTCTCTAGCTAGTCTGTACTCGGGTCCATAGCAATCTTTGGGTCCACTGAAACTCCAAAAACCCTCGGACATTACAGAGAAACCAGGACATGTCTGTCCGCAGGCCACTTTGATCCAGTTATACTCTGGATCCACTTGCGCGTTTACAGGTGGACAGAGGTTCCTGCAAATCACTCTGGCGCGAGATTTAAGACCACTTCCTTCATGCTGTTCAATCTCACTCTCATTATCTTTTCACTCAATTACCTACTCATTTCTCAACGTGTAAATATTTAATTAAAAGCAATGGTAAAAAGCTTAAAACAAAGAAAAAGAAAACAGGACAGTTAAAGTTACAGTGCAGTGTAAGTTATCAAAGAACTGACAGTTTCAGCAGACCTGCAGTTATCTGGGAGTTTGTTCCAGATATATGGAGCATAATAACTGAACACTGCTTCTCCTTGTTTAGTTTTGACTCTGGGGACAGAAAGCAGACCTGCCCCAGACGACCTGAGAGGTCTGGATGGTTCATAATGAAGCAGAAGATCAGAAATGTATTTTGGCCCTAAACCATTCAGTGCTTTATAAACTAACAGCAGGATTTTGAAATCAATTCTTTGACATACAGGAAGCCAATGTAAAGACCTCAGAACTGGAGTGATGTGATCCACCTTTTTGGTCTTAGTGAGGACTCGAGCAGCAGCGTTCTGAATCAGCTGCAGCTGTCTGATGGATTTCTTAGGGAGCCCTGTAAGGACACTGTTACAGTAGTCGAGTC
>NC_060155.1:1142654-1198780 GCF_021292245.1 Micropterus dolomieu | reverse complement strand
ACAATGCAAAACGTTATGTTTGGCGTAAAGGCAACACAGCTCATCACCCTGAACACACCATCCCCACTGTCAAACATGGTGGTGGCAGCATCATGGTTTGGGCCTGCTTTTCTTCAGCAGGGACAGGGAAGATGGTTAAAATTGATGGGAAGATGGATGGAGCCAAATACAGGACCATTCTGGAAGAAAACCTGATGGAGTCTGCAAAAGACCTGAGACTGGGATGGAGATTTGTCTTCCAACAAGACAATGATCCAAAACATAAAGCAAAATCTACACTGGAATGGTTCACAAATAAACATATCCAGGTGTTAGAATGGCCAAGTCAAAGTCCAGACCTGAATCCAATCGAGAATCTGTGGAAAGAACTGAAAACTGCTGTTCACAAACGCTCTCCATCCAACCTCACTGAGCTCAAGCTGTTTTGCAAGGAGGAATAGGCAAAAATTTCAGTCTCTCGATGTGCAAAACTGATAGAGACGTACCGCAAGCGACTTACAGCTGTAATCGCAGCAAAAGGTGGCGCTACAAAGTATTAACTTAAGGGGGCTGAATAATTTTGCACGCCCAATTTTTCAGTTTTTTATTTGTTAAAAAAGTTTGAAATATCCAATAAATTTCGTTCCACTTCATGATTGTGTCCCACTTGTTGTTGGTTCTTCACAAAAAATTACAGTTTTATATCTTTATGTTTGAAGCCTGCAATGTGGCAAAAGGTCGAAAAGTTCAAGGGGGCCGAATACTTTCGCAAGGCACTGTATGGTCCGTTGTGCGGCAGTTTGGCAAAAAAACAAATTGGCATTTATGCAGAATATTGTGGCCATTAAGAAAGTTGACAAGTTGTTTATTAATGATGTTTCAGAATATTTTTCCCAGGTTACTGGATACACATATTCCTCTGTAGTTATTTGGGTCATATTTATCTACAGATTTATGAATGATAGACAATGGATCTAGATCTGTAATGAAATAATCTATCATACTACTGCCGAGAGCTGAGCTGTAAGTGTAGCGACCCAGAGAGTCCCCTCGTAGCCTGCCGTTGACTATGTGCATACCCAGTGTCCGGCAAAGCTGTAAAAGCTGCATACCGCTTGTGTTAGTAAGCTTGTCAAAGCTCTTTCTAGCGGGACATTCAGGGGGGGGAAGCAGGTTCTTCCAGGTAAGTGTTTGTCTCCCTGGGGTGTTCATAGTGTCAGCTCTTTCCCCTGTTCGATAGTTCAAGTCCCCACAGATTAATACATTTCCCATGGTTTTATAATGGTTAACTTCCTCCTCAAGAATAGAGAAAATATCTGGGTTGTAGTAGGGGGATTCTGATGGAGGTATATAGATGGCACACATATAGACATGTTCCATCCATCCATCTGTTTGTTAATTTTCAACTGTATATAAGTTTCTTCTTTTTTAATAACTGTGATGGACTTGCTCAGTTCTGATTTACACCATATAATCATGCCTCCTGAATCTCTGCCTTGGGTTATTGTGGGATTTTTTGTTGATGGTATAATAATCTCAGTGTAGCCGTGAGGACGACCAGTGGAAACATCTTCTCTGCACCATGTCTCCTGTAAAACTATGATGTCAGAGTCTATTAACTCTCTATTAAAATCTGAATTTCTGCTTTTTAAACCAAAAGCTGATGATCTCAGACCTTGAATTTTCCAACATGTTACTGTAAACAGTTTCATCTCCAAGTGTAATCTGTTCAAAAATTAGACAAACACCTTTAAAAAACAAATAATAATAATAGTAAACTATATTAAAAAATAATAGTAATCGCCTGGGTAACCGGCTATCCTATACAGACAGAAAAAAATCTCTAAATCTTTGCCTCAAACAAACCTGCCTAGAGACTAAACTATAGGTCACATCGGCGAAATCATTTGACCGGCAGCGGCAGAAGGCATTTCTGAACAATTTGATATATTTTTTGAGTGGATAAAATTGAAAAAAGGGACCACTTCGGTGAGTTGAAAAACTGGTACGTTCTGCTCTGGTCAAGAAATTTTGACAGCAATTTATATTGGCTCCCAATGTAAATGCTCCGTACTTGTATAGCGCCTTTCTAGTCTTTTCGACCACTCAAAGCGCTTTTACACTACATCTGCATTCACCAGTCATACACATTCATACACTGAGCCTAAGTGCTCAAACGGAAACTAGCATTCACACACATTCATACACTGGCGGAACAGCCACCAGGGGCAAATCGGGGTTCAGTATCTTGCCCAAGGACACTTCGACACGCAACCAACCGCCGACCTTCCGATTAACGGCCAACCCGCTCTACCTCCTGAGCCACAGCCGCCCCAATGGAGGAGTTTGTGTCACTCTTGTCCTTTGGAAGGGCACAGAGACAAATCTATAAGTCCGAGGGATTTATTAAACACATGTGAGGAACCACAACAAAAATACCTACATTTGTAGTATAAAATGATGCCTGAAGAGTTAAAATTGTGGTCAGGGCAGCGAGTTAAAGAGAATTTTTTAAGATAAGATTTTCAACTGGCTGCCCTCTAGCAATGATGTCACCCACTGTAACATTCCGTCCCATAGACACTCATTATAAACTCAGAAAAGAGGCTGAAACGACATGAAACTTGAATTGAGTTTGTGTAAAAAGTATGAAAGATGTGGAAAAGTTGAATTAACTGGAAAGAGTCCAAAAGTTTGTGAACGTTTTAAAGGTGGAATGGCGTTTCTACTGGAATGTATGAATTAGTGGGAAGAGGTTGAAGATCAGTGAGTTTGAATGATTTTCTCATTGACTTTCATTATAAAAAAGTTTCAAAGAAAGTTGAATAGCTTAAAGAGTTTTAATAGGATTTGAAAGTTGAATAATACGAAGAAAGAAGGAAAGATGTGGAATCCGTCCATTCACTTGAATGGGGAAAAAATGCCTGGAAAACCTTGAATACCTTGAAAAAAGGTTATCAAAATTCTGAATAATAGCAGTCAATTCCTAATTGAGATGAATATTTTAAGCTTTGAATGACGTTTCTACGTTGAAAACTGTGGAACTAGTTAGGTTGCAAAAAACGAGCGGATTAAGAAAAATTTTCCGAAACAGTAGAAGAACGTATGTTGCTTCCAGCATTCACACCAACAATAGAGAACGAGGGAGGCGTTCTTTCCACAGCTGTAAGTAGCTACTGCCATTATTGTGTCACAGTCTAAGATGAACATTGTCCGTTGTAAACTTTGTGCGACCAGCAAAAAGCTTTCAACATGTGAACTACCGCAAAATAGATTTAATTTATTGAAGCATCTGCTAAAGCAGCACAGCAACACCGGCTGCTATTGCCAGTGATGCTTGGACTCATGGGGAGAGAGTGGTGTTAGGCTAAGCAATGTTTTATAAAATCATTGAATTCTGCTCTTATAGCATAAATCAGGGGTGGTGATGGTGCCATGGATAAGAAACATGCCTTTGATTTGAGACCTATGAGAGACCTGGGTTTGTGCGTAAGTACGCACAGCACTATGTGTGCATGAGGCAACAGTGTAACTTCAGCGTCATTGGCAAGCCTCAAAAGGAGCAGGTTGAGGCCGCTGCTCTATCCGGTACAGCTTAGGTTACATTCATCTGAAAATATAAATACACTGAAAAACGTTGATAATTTGTGACAATCACACAGGACTAAGAATCATAGTTAGATAGCTAACATAGTTTCACCTACTTATCAAACGGACAAGAATTTTACTCATTCATTTGCTTATTTGGCTGTTACTTTTATCCGCTCTAAAAAATTTTAGTTTTCATTACAGGGATGTAATCCCCAGACCTGCTGCATGGAGAGCAATGACACTGAGGGGGAATCAAACCCAGGTCTCCCACACCAAAGGCAAGGTTTTTACATCCTGAAGGCACACTTGAAGTTTTGCTAACAGATTAGTTTCATCTGGCTTGATCAATAGATAGGCACAATGTAGTATCATCTACATATAAAGTGAACAGTCTATGTTTTATCTTCTTTTTTCGAAGGGCAACAGAATCGAATGTCATTCTCAGTGAGGCTACAACACTATTAACAAGATGATCAATTTTGGAGGGACTGAAATTAGCATAGGAGTCCAGTGTTACTTTGAGACATGGTAATGGACAAAAACCTGATGGAATCACTTCCCTAAATTTAGCTACAGCTAAGTCATCATCATCAGAGAGACATCTCATGTAGACACTTTTTCCTATTGGCGTGTAGTCCAGCAGTAGGAACTCAAAAACTATTAAATAGTGGTCAGATAAAAAGGGATTCTGTGGGAACACAATTAAATGTTCAATTTCAATACCATATACCAGAACAAGGTAGAGGGTGTGGTTATAACTCTGACAGAAGCCAACTGAATCTAATAGTGAGATAAACGCAGGGCTAAGACTATCATTCTCAATGTCCACATGAACATTAAAATAACCTACAATTCCTTTTAAAGGAAAGGAAAGAGTATGAACCAGGTGCTCGGCACACTAATGAGTTTAGCTTTGGTTTAGAGTTGATTAGTAGGCTAGAGCCGAAGATAGCTGCAACTCCACCTCCTCAGCCTGTGCCTCGAGGAATGTGAGTATTAATATGACTGGGGGGGTGGATTAATTTAGGCCAACATATTCTTCATCACCCAGCCAGGTTTCAGTAAGACAAACAATGCCATCATTTAGATGAAAGAGATCTGATGTTTAAGAGTTCACATTTAATTCTCCTATTTTTTGCCCTACTGCACTTGGGGTTTTAATTTAGATTAGGTTTTTATGCACAGCTCTTAATTTATTTAATTGGTAGGGGGGTAGACACCATCATTAACTAAAGGATTGCAACTCTATGTAGGGTTTAGAAGCGTATAAGACTGCGACTCTGCCTCTTGGTTTCGACTCTGAATTGTCATGGATTTGGTCCACTAATAAACTTGGCGAGATTTGTAGATATGAGAGCTGCTCCATCCAAAGTAGGATGAATGCCATCTCTCATAATCAGACCAGGTCTTACTCAGAAAGACTACCAATGTTCTACAAAGCCTTTTGCTGGACACCTCCTCCACAACCAGCGGCTGAATGATGACATATGGCTATACATCACTGGTCAGATTTGGCAGGGTTCCAGAGAAAACTAGGGATAGGCATATGTACACACCGACTTAACATTAATCTTAGTGACCTCCGATTGGAGTCGTTACTGCCGATGTGAATAACAATCTTACTGTATTTACATATTTTAGATTTTTTATTTTATTATATTTATCTTTAGCCAGCCGTAACTTAACCACACAGTCCAGGGTAGTGGATGAAAACTGCTCACTATTTCTCTATCTTGAGAAAAGAACATCCTACAAGGCTAAAGGTGGGATCTTTCTCTTCGTATTGAAGAGACGAATCGATTAATATCCTGCATGTCTGTGTAGCTCCTACAGGTCGCTAGCAGAGGCTGATAAAGACCACCTCCACCAAAGCAAACTCTTCTTTCCTACTTCAATCTGACGACAGAAAGGAAGCTTATCAGCTCAGCCGACCTCACCAAGATGGCGGTCCGCCAGACGTTCTCTGTTGACACAAAAGACCGCTATTTTTGGACGGAAAACAGCTAGAACAGCGAATCGTGAGTTGTCAGTATTTTAGGCGACTTTATAAAACATGCTGCTGATGGAGAAAATGGAGCAGACAGCGAGAGACAGAGGGGCGGGGCAAGCCGGGGTGTTTACCTGAGGTATAGGTGTGTGTGAGTGGTGTCAGACTGTGGTGAGAAGAGAACTCCGAGGCAGGTGCAAAGCATAGTTAAAAACAATAATAAGAATGTTCGGGGTCATTAAAACCTGCTTTCACAGGGTGGTATAATGTGAAAATTTTAGATTTTTTTTGCTGGTGGGGTTCCAATCACGATGCCAGCTCAACGTCTAGATGTCTGTCAGCCATTGTCCATCGGCAATGGCCCAACCCTACTATGCAATACACAATTGACACATTGAACAATCCAATAGCCCATGTGTTGCACCACTAACATATTGCATAACCCCAATAGCCTACTTATTGCACAATGACATAGTGCACAACCCAGCTAGCCTCCATGTTAGTGTTGATAAGCTTAATGGACATAGGCACAAATGGGTGTTTATATAAGTTTATCATTTACAAACCCCGAATCTTCTACCAGAGGCTAAAAGCTGATATTCTGGGTGAAGTATGTGGGTTGGATTGGAGACTATTTTTTGTGCCTGTCTGATAACCGACTGCTCATAAATTGTCTGAAGCGGATGGTTTTGACCCCCATAATCTTCATAGCTGTCTGTACCAGAAGGCGATCTGTACTGTCAGGTTACCATACCAGGCTGTGATACCGTATCTTAGAATACTCTCTAGTATTACATGATAAAACAAAAACATAAATTTCTCAGTCTCCTCAGTCTTGGTCACATTTAGCACAAGATCGTTGTCGTCACACCACTGGACAAATTCCTCAATGGCTGTATGATACACTGCTTGGCTTCTATCTTTGTGCATAAGGCCGAGGATTGCTGTATCGTCTGAGAATTTAATAATATAATTGTCAGTGTGGAGGCTAGTGCAGTATACAGTGTAAAGAGGACTGGAGAGCTGACACAGCCCTGAGGGGCACCAGTGCTGATCGGCCTGGGCTCCATGAGAGCATTATTCACTTTGACCTGTTGAGTACGGTTTGTTAAAAAAGTAAAATACCAGCTGAGAATAAAAAAAGAGTTAACATTCATGTGTCTCAGTTTCTGGATGAGCATGTGAGGTTGCAAGTGTTAAAAGTTGAACTAAAATCAACAAACATAGGCCTAGGCCTTGGGGTCCTCAAGGTGTTAACTGAGCAGATGTGAGATACTGTTAATAGCGTCATCTGTCCCATGCCCCTGCCTATAAGCAAACTGAAAAGGGTCTAAAAACACACCAACCTCTAGCATAAGAAATGACACCATGATCCTCTCAAGACATTTCATTACAATGGATGTCAGTGCCACAGGCCTGAAATTCTTATTCACCTTAGGGGAAGGTTCTTAGTACACAAGTCTTTAAAAAGCAATCTGACTTCCTGAGGTCCTATCACCAGCCTGTTGTGTGACAGAGATTGTCTCTAAAACATTATTCCATTCAGGGGAAAAGTCCTGAGATTCAAATCTCAGATAGAAGTCATTCAGGTCATTAGCTTTTTGCAGGTCATCTGAGGTACTAATGCATTTTTTAACTGGTGTCATATTAGCAATTACCTTTATTGTGTCCCATAGTTTTTTTCAGTTCATTTCTGTAAAACTATGTCTCCTCCTGGCTTCCCTGAGCAAGTTATTAAGTTCTGTTTGCGCAATTTTTAGTTGTGCTCTGTCCTGGTTCTTAACTGCCAATTTTTTGTGGTTGACATAGTGTTTACCCTCCTTTGTTATGTATGGTTTGTTGCTAGGATATACAGTTATTTCTTTCTGAGGTATAACATTGTCCACACAGAATTTCATGTAATCCGTAACAGTCTCTGCTGCTTTATCCACGTGCAGTAAGAGAAAGCAACCTTTAAGGGACTCAATGCTGTCACTATTCCAGGCCTTTACAGTCTTGGTGCATGGTTTACTGCTCTTGAGAACAATTCTGTAAGTGGGGATGAGATGGACTACGTTATGGTCCGAGTTTGACAGCGGGGGTTTAGCCCTGCTCACGTAGGCATTTTTGATATTACAATAGCACTTATCAAGGATTCTGTCCTCTGTCATGCCACATTTAACGTACTGTTGAAAACCTGATAGTGACACTTCCAGATGTAGCGAACTTGTAACTCTGCCTGAAGACCTCTGAAGGACTTATTATCCTGCTATTTTCTTTTACCCTGATATTATCTTTTCTTTTCTCTTGCCTGAGCTTGACTAGACAGAGGTCTGGTTGTGCCATAGTAAAGAGGCTGAATGCAGTTCACAGGATATAGTAAGAACCAATATTTCACACGTGACTTCTGTACTAACTGTGTGTCTTTGTCTGTAACCATGTTGTTTTTGTGTGTATGTGTGCACATTGTGTCTTTTCCTAGATAACCGGAGTTAATGAGGGACCAGTAATACAGAAATGTCAATCCCTCCCAGTTAGCGACAACCCAACAATGATGGGGATATAAAGGAGGTGAGTGAGCATGACCTAACATAAAAACCTTATGTCTAAGTCTCATAGTTTGACATTTTATGTAATTGTCACTACCTTCACAAAGTTTTTGCTTAATCCATACAAAATACTCTTCAAAACTACTCACAACTGACTCTGCTTAGAAACCATAAAAACTGTATTTAGTTTTTATTTTCATCTGCTTCTCCATTGTGTTAGATAGGAAAGGAGAGAGTAGTGTTAAACAGTACCCAAAACCAACATTACAGAGATAAATCTGCTATTTTTATGCATATTGTATGTATAATCATAAGAAAAAACTATATCGCTGAATCCCTTGCAGTCATATAACTTTCTTCTCTGTTTATGCTCTTCAAACCTTTTCCTCTTTGTCTGATTCTCGCCATTGAGCCAGGCTCAATGGTATTGCAGTCAGAGCGCATACTCATCTATTATAACAGTACTCCGTCACACTGCCCTGCACACCCATGCGCTTCAGGCACACAGGCTTACACTTACTCATCCCACAACAGTAATTCTTCCATCCTGGGGTTCCCCCACCTACTAGTGCTGCACCCATATCTGGGTTCCCTCACACAGGGGTTCACAAACCCTGGGGGTCCCTTATAAAGGTCCCACACTAGGCATGTCTCTGATGGCCTCATGGCAAGCCATCCCACCTTTCACACCAAATGTAGTGAAGGGAGAGAACAGTCACCGCACCCAGGTCTACAAGGAACCAGAGCCAGGTTTGTTGCTATGGCAGTCAGAGCACATACTCAACTGTAGTTACGGTTCTCCAGGGCTCCAGGGCTGTGGCTCAGGAGGTAGAGCGGGTTGCCCGTTAATCGGAAGGTCGGTGGTTCCGCCAGTGTATGAATGTGTGTTTCTGTTTGAGCACTTAGGCTCAGTGAGTGAATGGTGAATGCAGATGTAGTGTAAAAAGCGTTTTGAGTGGTCGAAAAGACTAGAAAGGTGCTATACAAGTACAGAGCATTTACATCACAGAGCACATACAAACAGAAGCAAACAGCTGACTTTAAGAAAAAGTTTACTGGATTACAATCGCTTAATCCTAGTTCACACTACACAAATTTTAGCCCAATTTGCCACTCAGTGACCGTCAGGCTTTGATTGGGAATAAATCAGCGGTCGGTCGGCAGTCGCCAGATATCTAGCATGCCAAATATCTGGAGGAGTCGGCCGGCTCGACATCCACATCCAGCCACTGAGAGCAGCCAGCTGGCAGGCAGCTACTTTTTCACCACATAACACACTTTTTAGTCACCTCCAGCTTTCTCTGTAGCTCAGATGATCCCTGCTACCTGCGTGTGCTAATCCACCCATATTCACACATATTCTTTGTCTTTATAATTGGTATCTTTATAATAACAAACAGCTGTTTCATGTGTAGGTTCGCGTCATTTCCTGTTTCACATTTCACATGTGTTTTCTTGACAAAACGTGGTTTGGAGACCAGCATCGGTTGACAGAGCCACTGTCAGCTCATGTAGTGTGTGACCCCCTGTCACCTATCAGTCATGTAGTGTGAACGCCACAACAACTTCAGACTCCCATCACAAGACGGCAAGTTGTGTAGTGTCGGCCAACGCTGAAAGTTGTGTAGTCTGCACGAGGCATTACTATCCCTGTAAGTCTCGTGGCTTTCCCATCGATGCCAGATTTATGTGGGAATACCAAGTCTAAACAAAACACTTGAGTTTCCAGTGAGCCGTAAAATTACTCGAGCATCCAAGAAGCCTGCAGCAGAGAAGGTGTCGTTCATGTGATTTAAAATCTAACCAATGAAGCTTTAGAGCTCACTCAGTTATACCCCACTACCCAGCCTACTCTGTTATAGAGCCACCTCTGTAGTGGCAGTGCTCTGTAGGTACACTCCAGCAGTGGCCTGCTGCGAATTGCGACAAAGAGCAAAAAAAAAAAACTCCTCAACCTGACAATGCCTTTGTAAACTTCATCTATTATGTGATTTATAATGGATTGTGGTGCAGAAACAGTGAGTTTACATTTTCCTCTTAATTGTTAACTGTGAGCTGCAATTTGGCACTTATCGGTGGTGCTGAAGTTAACGTCTCTGTGGATATACCTGATCAGAAGTGTTTTCACTTAGCTTTGGTTTCCACCTCCTGGTCTCATCCTAACATATCCAAAGTCCCAAACTTGGTTCTGTGCGTTCAGACAGGCTGAAGTCCCCTTCAACACAACTGCAGAGCAATACCGCAGGCTAATCCTCCCCACAGTATAGGAAATAACCACTTGTCCTCTTGCGACTCAGTTTTCCTTATTGTGATTCACTGTAACTTATAATGCTGTATTCAAACCTGTCTTGAGGTTAATATGAAAAGATAGATTGCTTTTTGTAAGATCAATAGATTTGAATGTGTAGTACTCTTTTGATTACTTAAGTATTTTTAAAAACAGGTATTTTTTTACTTTTGAGTAGGTTTATACTGGATGACTTTTACTTGAGTAACATTTGTCGTGTGATATCTGTAGTTTTGCTTAAGTATGAAAATTGAGTGCTTCTTCCTCCACTGGTTCGTGCATCATTGTCAGCTTCTCACCCAGCAGGGCTGGCCAGATGGTGTTGAAAGCACTGGAGAAGTCAAAAAACATGACCCTCACAGTGCTCGCTGGCTTGTCCACAAGGGCGTAGATGCGGTTGAGCAGGAAGATGATGGCATCCTCAACTCCCAGTCAGGGCTGGTAGGCGAACTGGAGGGGGTCCAGGAGAAGTCAGACCATGGGCTGCAGCTGTTCCAGAACCAGTCTCTCAAGGGTCTTCATAAAGTGGGAGGTCAGTCCCACTGGTCTGTAGTCCTTGGAGCCACTAGGACGTGGCGTCTATGGCACAGGAACCAGGCAAGATGTCTTCCACAGCACAGGGACCCTTTGAAGACTCAGGCTCAGGTTTGAAGACATGGTGAAGGACTCCACATACAGTAGCTGGGGGGCACAGACTTTGAGCACTCTGGGGAATCTCATCAGCTGTCTTCTCACCTGGTCAGCAGTGAGGCACACAGAGGTTACAGGCAGGTGAGGGCGAGGAGTTGTCAGGCTGTGGAGGACAATTAACCTGAGAGCCAGAGGAGGGGGAGTTGTAGGGTTCTCCCAGAGGGGCGGGAGAAAGTGAGGAGAAGGTTGAGGAGGGAGTAGTGGTGTTGGAGGTGTTTGAGGGCAGATTGCTCAACCATGAAATAAAAATATTAATTGCTCTTGATGTTCAAGGTAAAAGTTAGATTTATTTGTCAGTACCTATCCTGTTAGATCCACACAAATTAGAAATACCTATAAAACACATCACTCAGTGTCACAATAATATAATGCAGGCCTGAGTATAAGAGAATATTTATTTCTGGAAATTATATTTGTTACATTACAACAAAAGTTGTGTTACTCCAGTTTAACCTACAGGAGTTGAAGGCATGACTAACATGTTTGGCTACCAGAGTGAAAATGAAAGCATGTCTTCAGTCTAGAAATGGACCATCAACTGAATCAATGACAATGACAGATGATGAGAAGCTCAAAAAGACAAAATCACAGTATGAAATTGCTAACTGTTGTACATGCTGGACATCATTGACAGTAGATCAGCAGACAGCTTGTTTTTGTTTGAATTATCTGCAGTGTAAAGAAATCTATCTACCATAGTTTTTGAAGAATATGACAGGAGAAGATATGTGTTGAAGATATGATTCACGCTTCTTTCACAGTCAGCTGGTCGTTTTGGTCCCCACCTCCTTCACACATCCCACCACTGTGCTGTTCCTTTCTATTTGTCTGTATATTGTAGGCTTCATAGGCACGCACAAACATAGAATTCATTTCTGAGTAAAAGAGAGCATCTCTGCAGAAGAGAAGCAGGTATGGAGATCGAGAGTGAGACACAGGGAGAAGCAGGTTAAGCCCACGCTCTTCTCTTCTCAACCCTGCTCTAAAGTTGAATCATAACATTCAGTGGGCGAAAAGAAAGAGGATTCTGACGTACATCTCTACTCGATTGGGGGTCGTATGGATGGGATGAAAAGGCAAGAGAGGGAGGCATCGAGAGGGAGCTGCTGATAGCCTCCGGCAGTGATTAGTCTTCCTGTCTCTATGGTATTTTAATGGTTATTTTGTATCTTCATAAAATCTATCCAGCTGGATGAAATTCTCATGACTTTCTTCAGCACAGAAGAAGAGTTCAGTGAGAAATACGTACGTCAAGGAATGAACAGTTATAGCTAACTGCTCCACACTTTGATTTGGCAGTAAAAGCTGTTCTCTGAGAGGGAGCTCTCACAGAATCAAAGCAGCAAGAGGGGCAAACTAATCCCCCAGCATTAATGTTCTTACGGAAACTCAGAGATATCTGAAATATATAGTACATGAACATTGAATCAAAGCAGTCAATTGACATTTATTTATAACACCTTGGCATTCTGCAAAATGCCCAGCAACAACTGCACTTCCTTAGAAAACTTAACTGGTGTGGCATTTATTGAAAGCTCATGACAAATGACACTCCTTATTTTTCCTACTGTCTGATATCCTCTTTACGTGCAACATATAGTCAGCTAACTTTAAGATGCTTAGGGCTGCAACTATCAACTATTTTGATAGTCGATTAATCTATTGATTATTGAAACGAATAATCGACTATTCAGATTATGAATCACAAAATTATACAATGCGTCTTATCAGCTTTTAAATTAAAACTTGGTTGTTTTAGGTATGTGCTAATAAACAATAAAATAAATACTGCTTTCAAAAATACATCTTTTAATTTCTGCTACAGCAAAAGAAAGTTCCACTGAAATCAATTCCTGAGCTACGCAGCTGATCTGCTGTTTACTGACAGAGCAGTTTACACGCCAGTACTGCAACAGATCAGGACAAACTGACACTATATACAAAGAAAGGAATAATGTTGTGCATTACATTTGCTGAATTTACAGGGAGGTCAATAATAACGATTTTGTGGTAGACCGCATTTCACAATGTTTTATAAATTTTCCCCTAACTCAACAACTCACAAAACTCTGTGATTATTTAAGGGAGTTTGGGGCGGATTACCCGCCGCCTCACGCATAGACAGGAGAACGTTTTTCTCTTCTTTAGAAAGTATGAAATTGTCCGGTGTCTAATCTTGTGCACTCTGCAGCAGCACGTTCTCTAGCTGGGAACGTCACCATGAGCAATGCATCGTTCATAATTGTAAAGTCAGGGCACATATGCAATGTGAACGCGGCCATTGTGTATTATAACTATTTGCTACTCAGCGCCATTAGCCATCAATGAATCAATCAATCAAATTGACTAAGGGAAACTGTAAAGAAAACGTTACAGCTCATAACGTGCGGTAACACGGCTTTAACGTGAAGCTAGCTCACTAGCTTACCGAGACGAGTCTTCATCATCCACAGAGACACGACATTACGCACCTCCTCTTCAGATGCTTCGGTGTTTCCAGGAAAGCTCAGCTTTGCAGACACTGCAGTAAACAAGCTTTTTGGCTGACTGAAGAGTGAAATGCTTACACACTCTGGTGGTTTTAGGTTGTGAAGGTGTTACTGCAGCGCTGATGTTGTGTTGCTTTAGTAACTTTACTGTTCGCATCACTTTACTCCCTTAAGCTGACTGTGTCGTTATGGCCCGATGACGTCTTGACCGAATCGATTATTAAATTTGTTGACAACGAACTTAAAAATCAATTTTCGTCAACTACGTCGATTAGTTGTTGCACCCCTAGTGTTGCTGATGAATAAAATTGTACTTTCAGGTCAGACACTCTTTAGTCTCTGTTATATTATAATCAATGTATTTACTTAAAATAACTGGTACCAGGAAACCTCATATAACAGTGGCATGGAGTTTGCTTGATAAACAAAATTAGCCATCTTGTCTAAACAACAGAATACAGACAAATGTTGTACTTGTAACTCCATATAACTCAATACTTTATGATCAAATACCAAAACTAAAGCCACTACCATTAGCCTCAGCTATACTATACTCAGCTATACTCAGCTACTTGGCTATATCCCAAATCCATATGAGTACATACTAATTCTGGTATGTACTGTATACTAATTGTCACTGTATACTGTTTTTCCAGTTACCATACAAAAACGTTATCCTACTTTTCAGTACTAAATGAAATTATACAAGTGTGATGTTGGATAGGTAGGTACATTTATTGTAACAATATAACAAGTTATAGAGTAAAATTCTGCTACATAGCAGACAATATACATTAATAGAGAATCAATTATAAAAATGCACATCCCATGCCAGTTTGTGGTGTTTCTATTCAGGATGCTTTCTATTGCTCCTCTGTAAACACTGACAAGAACTTGGCATGGGAATTTGGCCTTCTTAAGCTTCCTCAAGAAAAACAGTCGTTTATGAGCTTTCTACACCAGCGTGGAGATGTGAGATGACCATGTCAGGTTCTCTGTGATGCTGATTCCCAGGAACCTGAAACTGTTAACCTGCTCCACCTCAGCTCCACTGATGTATACAGGAGTGCGTGTCTTTATCTCCTTCTTCCTAAAATCAACAACCTTAATTTTGCTGACGTTGAGCAGTAGGTTGTTCTCTGAGCACCACTCTGCAAGATTATGAATTTCCTCCCGATATGAAGTCTCATCGATGTTTGAAATCTGGCTGCTGATGGTGGTGTCATCCACAAACTTCACAACAGAGTTCTCTCCATGTTGGGGGATGCAGTCGTGGGTGTACAGCGTGAACAGGAGGGGAATGAGCACACAGCCCTGGGGGGCTCCGGTGTTGAGCACTAGAGTGGAGAAGGTGTCCGCCAATTCAAACTGACTGGGGTGTATTTAAACCCAGAGTGCTGTGTTTGCTGATCAATTTCATGGGGAGATTGTGTTGAATGCTTAGCTGAAATCCACAAACAGCATTCTGATGTAGGTGTTATTTTTCTCAAGGTGTGTGAGGGCTGAGTGGAGGGCAGTGGAGATGACATCCTCTGTGGATCTGTTGGTTCTGAAAGCAAACTGGTGAGGGTCCAGGCTGGCTGGGATGTTGTTCTTTATGTGCTGAAGAACCAGTTTCTCAAAGCACGTCATCAGAATGGGGGTGAGAGCCACAGGGCGGTAGTCATTCAGACTAGACACTGCAGACTATTTAGGTACAGGAATGATGGTGGCTGTCTTGAGGCAGGTGTGAACCCTATCCTGAGACATCGAGATGTTGAAAATAATCAGTAATAATATCAACTAGCTGATTGGCACATTTTTTTAGTACACGGCCAGGAATGTTATATGGCCCAGCTGATTTACTCATATTCACTCTCAGCAGGACTCCCCTCATATCTGCTGTGGATACTGACAGTGGCCGGTCCCCTGGAGGTGGAGTAGACTTTACAGCTGACTCCTTATTGAGGAGATCAAAGCGAGCATAAAAGGTGTTTATCTGGTAATGTGGCCTCACACATGATGGGGGAGCTCCTGCTTTTGTAGCCAGTGATGTTTTTGATGGCCTGCCACATATCTTTGGTGTTGTTGGCGTTGAGGTCTCTCTCCACTCTCTGCTGATGTCTGCACTTTGCCTCCTTGATGCCAGCTTTCATTCTCGCTCTGGCGGTGCTGTAACCTTCATCACCAGACCGAAAAGCTGCTTTTTTGGCTCTGGATAGAGCCCTCACCTCTCCATTCATCCAGGCCTTCTGATTGGGGAATGATTTTATCGTTTCAGTGATCATCAACAGATTTGCTGATGTATGATGTCACTGATGTATATTCCTCAAGGTGGATGTGGCCTCTCTGAACATGCTCCAATCTGTGCTCCCAAAACAGAGCTGCTGTAGATTCATCTATCCACAGTTCAGAATCAGCTGTATTTGCCACGTATGTGTACACAAACAAGGAATTTGACTCTGGATTGTACATTGCTCACAATGTGCTGAACTGCTTGCTGTGGGACTCCAGCCATATTATCTGCCACGGGAAATGTCACATGCCATCGCTGTTGCTGTTTACATTCCGCCCTCTGCCAACCCGACGTCACTGTGTAACGTCACCCACACCGCCATTTCTGAACTCCAGACTCATCACCCGAGTGCCCTCATAGTGATCTTGGATGACTTCAACCCCGTCGCCATGACCAGCACACTAACCAACTTCCCCCTGTATGTGAGCTGCCATACTAGAGAGGAGAGGACCCTGGACTTGCAGTATGCTAACGTAAGGATGCATACAGCTCTTTCCCCATCACCCCCCCCCAGGCAGGTCAGACCACAACCTGGTTCGCATCAATCCCTGCTATTTGCCTCTGGTGAAAAGGCAGTCTGCGACCATAAGGACAGTGATGAGATGGTCGGAGGAGGCCTATGAGACTCTTCAGGGATGTTTCAAGGTGACAGACTGGGATGCACTCTGTGAGCCACATGGAGAGGACATAGATGGGCTTACTGAGTGTATCACAGACTACATTATCTTCTGTGTGGACTGCACTGTCCCAGCAAAAACCATTGTTACCCAAACAACAAACCGTGGGTAACAGAGATGGGCATAGGGAGGAGGTGAAGGCCATTCAGGGGGACCTGAAGGTGAATATCAGGGAGGCTAAGGAGAAGTACAGGAAGCTGGAGCGTAAACTCCAGCAGAACAACATGAGGGAGGTCTGGAGCACCATGAGGAACATCACTGGCTTCAGACCGACTGGCAGTAGAGGAGTTAAAGGCGGCTTGGACAGGGCCAACAAACTTAATCTGTTCTTTAACAGCTTTGATGCTATGGCTCCTGCCCATCCCCCCACTAACTCAGCTGCTGTCTTCCCTCAAACACCGCCAACCCCACTACTCCCCCCTCCTCCTCCTCACTGTCCCCCACCCTCCTCCTGGGAGACACCTACTCTCCCTTCCTCCGGCTCTCTGCTTAACAGCTCTCTCCAGTCTGACTCCTCCTTCTGTCCCCCTCCTCCACCTGTAACCTCCGTGTGCCTCACTGCTGACAAGGTGAGAAGACAGCTGAGTGGATTCCACTCTCTGCAGGCCCTGATTGTGTCCTCCCCGGGGTGCTCAAAGCCTGTGCCCCCCCCAACTATGTGGAGTCCTTCGGGGGTCCTTGAGGGGCGGCTGTGGCTCAGGAGGTAGAGCTGGTTGGCCGTTAATCGGAAGGTCGGCGGTTCAATCCTTGGCACGCTCCCTGCGTGTCGAAGTGTCCTTGGGCAAGATACTGAACCCCAAATTGCCCCTGGCGGCTATTCCGCCAGTGTATGAGTGAGTGTGAATGTTAGTTTACGTTTGAGCTCTTAGGCTCAGTGTATGAATGTGTATGACTGGTGAATGCAGATGTAGTGTAAAAGCGCTTTGAGTGGTCGAAAAGACTAGAAAGGCGCTATACAAGTACGGAGCATTTACATTTACTTCACCATGTCTTCAACATGAGCCTGAATCTCCTAAGGGTCTCTGTGCTGTGGAAGACATCTTGCCTTGTTCCTGTGCCAAAGACTCCACGTCCCAGTGACTCCAAGGACTTCAGAGGTGTGGCACTGACCTCGCACATCATGAAGACCGTGGAGAGACTGGTTCTGGATCAGCTTCGGCTCATGGTCAGACCTCTTCAGGACCCACTCCAGTTCGCCTACCATCCCTGACTGGGAGTTGAGGACGCCATAATCTTCCTTAACTGCATCAGCGTCCACCTGGGCAAGCCGGTGAGCACTGTGAGGGTCATGTTTGACTTCTCCAGTGCTTTCAACACCATCCGGCCGGCCCTGCTGGGTGAGAAGCTGACAGTGATGCAAGTGGATGCCCCCCTTGTGTCCTGGATTGTTGACTACCTGACAGGCAGACCACATTATGTGCGCCTGCAACACTGTGGTCAGACAGTGGGAGACAGTGGGGCCCCGCATGGGACGGTCCTCTCTCCCTTCCTCTTCACCATCTACACCACAGACTTCAACTACCTCACAGAGTCCTGCCAACTTCAGAAGTTTTCTGATGACTCTGCTGTGATTGGATGTATCAGTAAGGGTGACGAGGCTGCGTACAGAGCTGTGGTGGGGGACTGGTGCGAGCAGAACCACCTATAGCTCAACGTGACAAAGACAAAGGAGCTGGTTGTGGATCTAAGGAGATCATAGGCACCAGTGACCCCTGTTTCCATCCTGGGGGTCAGTGTGGACATTGTAGAGGGTTACAAATACCTGGGAGTGCACATGGACAATAAACTGGATTGGGCCAACAACACTCAAGCCCACTACAAGGAGGGCCGTCTCTATTTTCTGAGGAGGCCGAGGTCCTTCAACATCTGCAGGATGATGCTGAGGATGTTTAATGAGTCTGTGGTGGCCTGTGCTATCCTTTTTGCTGTTGCATGCTGGGGCAGCAGGCTGAGGGTATTGGATGCTAACAGACTCAACAGACACAAACTGATCCGCAAGGCCAGTGACGTTGTGGGGGTGGAGCTGAACTCTCTGTCAGTGGTGTCAGAGAGGAAGATGCTGTCTAAGCTACACATCATCTTGGACAATGTCTCCCACCCACTCCATGACGTGCTGCTCAAGCACAGGAGCACTTTCAGTGCAAGACTTATTCCCCCAGAATGCACCACAGAGCGCCACAGGAAGTCAGTCCTGCCTGTGGCCATCAAACTTTATAACTCCTCCCTCTAAGTGTCTGACACACAGACACTTAGTTTTAAACTGGACATTACTATCTGTTTTGTGCAATAATACCTGCTTAATTACTTGTGCAATTGTGCAATACTGTCTGCTGCAATTCTGCTGCTACTATTTATTAATTATTACTATTCACCATAACAATTATTGTAAAAACTGTAAATACTGGACATATCCACACTCCTTTATATATTTTCTTTTATTTAATATTTTTACTCTGACATTTATATGGATGAGATATACAGGTACACATACATGCATATATTTACACAGTGAGATGGAGCATAGTGCAAAGGATGCTGGAATAAATAAGTATTATGTGCAGGTATTATGTATTTGAGGTTGGTGGGTTTGGTATACAGCATATACTATATACAGTATGACAATATTAACAGTATGAACAGCTCTGAAATAGAGAAAGATGAATAAATAATAAGTGGTAACCAGTCAACAGGTGGCTGATTAGAGGCAGAGTTACTGGGTTGTTGCACAGGAATTGTTCCTGACACTGTGAGTCACAAGTCAGCTGTTCATCAGAGTGAGGGCTTGTGGGAAGAAACTGTTCCTGAGTCTGTTGGTTTTGGCGTACAGTGCTCTGTAGCGCCTACCAGAGAGGAGAAGCTGGAACAAGTTGTGTCCGGGGTGGGATGGATCTGCAGTGATGTTTCCTGCCCCGTTTCCTGACTCTGGAAATGTATAAGCCCTGAATGGAGGGCAGGTTGGCACCGATGAACTTTTCTGCAGTCCTGACTGTCCATTGTAGTCTGCTCCTGTCCTTTTTGGTGGCAGATCCAAACCAGTCAGTGATGGACATGCAAAGGACAGACTGGATAATGGCTGTGTAAAAGTGGATCAGCTGCCCCTTAGGCAGGTTGAGCTTCGTAAAACTTTGACTTTTTAATTGTTGTCTTGACCCTTTTAATCAGCTGGGTGTAAGTGGGCTGAAGAAGCAGAGAAATATGGTCTGATAAACCAAAATGGGGATGGGGGAGGGATTTGTAGCTGCCAGGAACATTGGTGTAAACGTGGTCCAGTGTCTTTGTTCCTCTGGTGGAGATGTGTTTGTTTCATTAAAATCACCAGCAACAATAAAAACGCCACCAGGTTGTTCTGTCATATGACTGCTGATGACTTCATATAGTTCCTGTAGTGCATTTTTTGAATTTGCATCTGGAGGAATGTAAACAGCAACGATGAAAACACTGGTGAATTCTCTGGGCAGATAGTATGGCTAACATCTCAACACTAACAATTCCACATCTGGTAAACATTTTCCATCCACTTTAGCTGTGTTTGAGCTCCATTATTTATTATATAGCATTATTTATGTAGTTACACAGTCCCCCTGCCCTCGTCTTACCGGGCTCTAGTGTCCTGTCTGCGCGGAATAAACTCTTCCTGTCAAGTAGGACAGCTTCCTCAGGTACGCTGCTATGCAGCCAGGTCTCTGAAGATGAGGGCACAGCAGTCTGCATATTTCTGTCATTGGTGATCATAATTAGAGGAGTTTCCGTAAAAAAAGAAGTAGAAAAAAACAGATTTTAAAAAAATGTAGCAAAAATTAAGGGAGCTACTGGTCGCTGTGTCTACACATGCTGCCGTTGCCATGGGTGTTTATTAAACTGCATTTTTGAGATGTCACTGAAATGACACTACCAACCACAATGTATTTTGTTTTTCTTCTTTCCAGCTATGAGTAGCTCCTCCATTTCTTTTGTGCATTGTATTGTGAGAGAATAGTGTGCATCAACAACACACTAAAATTCGACCGCATGCTGTCTAGTTTTTTTTCTTATGTGAACACCTGCTTACAATTAGTATGCAGTTTGAATTTGGGACACAACCTTTGTTCTTGTGCTAATCCACAAATATTAGCATTCAAACACACTAAACTGAGATGGTAAACATGGTAAACAATATTTATCAGCTGGCTGATATTATCGGCCAATTTCAGCTAATTGCGTTTAAAACAGTATAAGCATTTATTACAGCCAATTAATGACAATGAAAAAGAAACTGAGAGACAGATCCTTTACTTCTATTTTGTATAGGCTTTGCCCTCTAAGGCTATCGCTAGGGCATGTGTTCCACGCATGCAATAAACACAGCAATGAAGAGCTTTGTCAGTGCTCACCAGCGGGATGGGCCACAGCCATGGTCTGTATATAAGTACCTACGAGACCTGGCATTCGGCTCCTATTTTTATTTTTTCAGCACTATAGGTAGAATAGCTATGTCTTCGACGGGTAAGTATTTATTGTCTTATAGAGATTCTACCCGATGGATGGACTGGAGCTGGATGGCTCCGTCTCTTCCACCCCTCCCCCCTCCCTACAGTGGAACCGGAGCCCGGCTGCAGCCGCATGCTCTCAAAAGATCCTTACCCTCTCTGTCTCCTGCCGGTGGAAGGAAGGCCTCCTCTTGTGTCTGGGGTTACCAACTGTGGCTGAATTGCCCATGCGAGGTGAAGCTAATATTAAACTAACTTCAAGCTAACACAAGCCCAAAATGAAGCTAATATGCCCCTGAATCAGCCGACAAGGGACACCACGTCTGACCACGTTGCGCCATATTAGCTGCGGTTGACAACATCTAGCAACCGGATTGCTTGCTGCTGTTCCAGCCCTCGTCGCTCAGAGCAAGCGACTGGTATGCTATGGGTCCCGACTGTGTAAAAACCTTGTTGCTCCTTGTGTGGAAGATGTTGAATAAACGCTGTCTGTGCCTGTCTCAGCTGACTCAGCCACACCAAGCACACATTCCCCACACTGTGTGAGCCAGCTGCCGTTAGCTAGGCAGCTAACCTGCTGCTTGAGCTCAAAAGCAACAAGCAGTGCACTCTCTGTTCACAGAAAGAGGTCCCTTCATACCCCCCTTCACAGTCGGCTGGGGTTAAAATGAGTCTACGAGAGCGGACATTACGCTACGTGTGGACATAATACAACACAGATGTTTCTTTCCTAAGAAAATCTGCAGGGCAATGAGTGCTGGTGTTATCATCATGCCTCTCCACTGTGTACTTGTTGCTGCTCTTACATAACAAGGATGTGTGAGACGGCTGCGCGTTAGTTGAACGACTAACAAGCAGCCTGGACTCACTGCATAAGAGGTACACTCTGTGCCCTGAGCAGAGCTCTCTCCATGCCCACCTGACACGGCAGCGTGCGGCAATTTGCAGATGACAGTCTGTATCATAATGAGTCCACAAAAGTGGACATTACGCTTCGTGTGGACATGAACCAAACAGATGCTCTGTGACAGATTTCTTCTGTAAGAAAATCTCCGCCGGCCGCATATGCCACTCTATACATTGCCTAGCTGCGAGCTTGTGCGTTATCACGGCATCACGAACCCAGTCCCTCTGTCTGAAGGAGGACACGGAACTGACTGTTACTCTCAGTGCGGACACTACACATGCACATACACCGTGCAAAATGTTTCTTCCCTAAGAAAATCTGCCGGACAGGTCCTGAAGAGAAAGAAATCGTCGATGTGCTGTCATTACGCACACTCCCCCTGGCAGTGGCCTGCTGTGCTGTCGCGCATAATCACGGCTTCAGCTACACATTCCCTCTGCCTGCATCCAGAGGTGTGTGACGGTGTTACCATGGATTCTGCACACATTATGCACAGCCAGCGACAGTTGTGCTGTGGGGGAAATGTGTTTCTGTAAAATGCATGTCGTTAGAGTTGTATTTTACAAAAAAGTTGTTTTGAGATTAAAGATTTTCTGTGACAGGACGGTGTTCGCTCAACTGTTGGTGAAGCGTTTCCTGGAAGGTGGGGAGACCTGCTGCTTGTGTTAGCCCTGCTCTGTCTGCAGCTGTTCTGTTACAGTGCGCTCATACAGCTGCAGGGCTCCCTTCTCCGTCCCTAACCCTGTAGGCATGGAGAATATGTGATATTCAGCTATGCTGTTCCTTTGGGCATGTGTGGTGCACCGTTGCGCACTGCGTAATGCCTGGCAGGGACTGTACTTGGTGTCTGTACTTGGTGGTACCGTATGGACCCTGTGAGGCACTGACTCATCCTGCTTCGCCTCTAACCCACTAGCAATAGCCTTAGAGGGCAAAGCCTACATGAAATAGAAAGTTAGTTACATATTGTAATTCCAGATTCAATGAATATATGCGCAGCCTTCCAAGCTATGGGGCTCACTGGGCCTCTCAGTGGCTGAAGAACCCTATACATAGGGTGAGACTGTGGTTCTGGCCCATCCCACTGGTGGGTATTGACAAAGCTCTTCAGTGCTGTGCATGCGTGTGAGGGATAAACCCGCTAGCAATAGCCTTAGAGGGCTGGGCCTATGCTAAGAGAATCTGGAGTTAAAGTTAGGTAATGAATGTTGCATAGTTTGCCCACCTGCTCTGCAAACTGCTCTGTAGAAAACAGCACTATAATTGCACCACGAAACACAGCAATCATAATCAAGTTCCAGTTGATCTTCATCATAAGCGCATTTAAATGAAGTTTACAGTCAAAGGGAAATGCACAAAGGCTTCAGTCAGTCACATGTCAGTCTATCTCAGTTGGAGGTTAGTGTTTGTTATGGAGCAGTTATCTAGGTAGTTTTACATTCAGTAAAGGGTGTTTGTGGATGCAAAAATGCAGTGATTAATCCAGTAAAGTGCTCAGACTGAAGGTGTAGTAGGCAGTCATTTCAGTGAGTACGGGCTGCCAACGCGAATTGACCTTGCCTTATATATTTTTTGTGGGGTTCAATCTGATTAAACATTGGGACTGTGAAATTGAAAGCCTTTTCTAAAATCCAGCCAGTTTGAGAAAGGGGTTGAACTCTGCAACAAACTGGACGAACTTCAGCTTCTGGTGGGGAAAAATAGAGACTTTTATTCATCTTATTTTCTGTGCTTCATGTTATTATATAACGTGTTACAGGAGAACAAGAGAAAGAGAAAAGGCAGAGCTGTGACGGAGAAAACCTAGGAGGAAAGTGCCGTTAGATGCTGTAAAATTACAGATGACTTCATGATTAAGGGACATAGTGGTGTTTAAAAAAGAAAACAGTACTAGCAGGGTTGCCCTCATATCATATCATAATGTCATATTACAACTACCTTTCCAGAGTTGATTCTGTGTTTTAATAAAAGTATTCATGCCATTTAGGAAAGCAGGAGATGCGTTTGTATGGGAATAAGTTAGCGAGTGGCCTTTTTATGGTGGCCAGCCTAAGGCCTTTTATGGTGGCCAGCCTACGGCCCACCTGTGCAATACCCATGCTGTCTGATCAGCATCTTGACATGCCACACCTGTGAGATGGATGGATTATTTTAGCAAAGGAGAAGTGCTCACTAACACAGATTTTGATGGATTTGTGAACAATATTTGAGAGAAATAGGCCTTTTGTGTACATAGAGAAAGTGTTAGATCTTTGAGTTCAGCTCACGATGAATAGGGGCAAAAACAAAAGTGTTGCATTTATAATTTTGTTCAGAGTATAATAAGAAGCTATTTTTTATGTGTTTATCTTAATAGACATCTTGTTTTCATAAAAAGGAGCTTTACACATAACCTTATCAGAGCTTATGATAAAGGTACTAAATTTTAGCACGTCAAATTTAGTATGCCATAGTCAACTTTAATTATAAAACGTAATTTTTTGGAAATGCAACAGGTTTTGAGAAAAGAGTATCAAGCCTGAAGAGAGACACCAGAAGGGAGAGAGAGAGAGAGAGAGAGAGAGAGAGAGAGAGAGAGAGAGATAATCAGTACTTTACATTGTATCAGGGTCCCCGTCCTCATTTTGTATTGATTTTTGCACAGTGATGTCTGAACAATGACTGGTTGACAATAGCAGTCTAAGTGTGGTAAATTCTCAATGGATTCTCAATTATAGCGACACACTGAGATGTGTTCTAACATGGGTGTGTGTATGTGTGTGTGTATCAGGACCTTTTTGTATTTGGATGAAAGTAGAGTTGCTATATGTTATATATTGATGTATTGAACTTTAACAGCATACAGTATACTGTAAAACTTCAATTAATAGCCAAGTCCCAAATAGCTGCCTACCCCGTTTACTGGCCTGGTGTGGGAACACATTTTGACAAATAAACGCAGGTCTCCATTAAACGCCTGGTCTGGTTTTAGTTCTATAGGATGTTAATACAAGTATTGTTTAAACGTATGATCAATATGTAAGTTTGGTCATGCTACATATTATTAGATTGGTTAGATTCCCCACAATTCAATCATTCAGTTCATTTAATGTAAACAACAAGCCCCAAAGTCTAATTCATATAGGTTTACTGGTGTAACCGCCATGTACAAGAGATGAAAAGAAAAAAAGAAGTGCAGACTCCCATTACCTTTGAAGCGCTTTTTAAGTCCGAATGTGGCCATTACTTGATTATTAATATTCCTTTATTCTGCAAGAGTTCACCGATCAAAATAATCAAAACAGCTTTTCATAAAAATTAATTCAAGTTGTTAATACCGTCATGTGAAGTCCATTGCATTCAAAGTTTTACGGTAAATACCTTTAAATAAAGTCAGATATTGAATCCAGTTAGCTGCCAAATTTCTTCTTCGAACAATAATGTTGATAATAATAATGGATTACATTTATAAAGCGCTTTAGACACTTCAAGGGCTGTCTTCTGGGTTTTTTCACAGCAGAGCTCAACACCATTTACCAGCCAGCTCACACTCCACAGCTTCTCATCAGCACATTATCACACTGTTTGAAGAATTTCAAATGACTGGTAATTTACTTGGTAATGCATGACCACACAATTACCACACTGTGGCTTTCACTATTAGTAACTAGGAGTGGCTGATATAGATAAAATCCTTTCTTACTGTATGTGTAATTTTATGTTACTTATCTGGACTTGGTTGAAATGGTTGGATTGACACTTTTACAACAATATAAAATTATATCTGTGAAGGTTCTCAGGGTCACCAATCAACCTATGCCACATGTCTTTGGATGGTGGGAAGAAGCCGGAGCACCAGTAGAGAACCCACACAGACAGGGGAGAACATGCAAACTCCACACAGACAGCAACTGGGTCTGAACCCGTGACCTCAACCAGTTTTATATTGTTATAAAAGTGTCAATTGGCCACATTGGAATATCTGAAATTAAAAACATTAAAAAATAATTAATAACATTAATAAACCATAACCCTTAACCTGAGAATATAGAGTAAAAACTGGATGGAAACATTTCTGATGGAATTTCTTTATATTGCCCAACTCTACAGACAACACTTTTGTTCTTTACAAATAGTCATTTGATTAATTTTTAATAAATGCTGGCCTGGTTACTGGCACCCTATGGAAATGTCACAGCCCTCTTAGTACAAATAACACTGAATACATTCAGAATAAACGCATTCTTGTAAAATACACAAAATTGCACTAGTATTTGAAAATGAGGTATTTCCCTTTTGTGTGTGAATGTGTGTGTGCACCGGTATGGAAGAAAATGGCAGTCATGCTACATTAGTATCCTGTCTGCTTCCGGTGCTGGTATCCACCCTCAGAGGGTGACTCAAAGGCTTTTTGTTCGCCAGCTTCGATTTAGCCCAAAATAACTTGATTTCAGCCCTATTTTCATTTCTTTTTCCGCCTACACACACACAGCATCAACCCAGCCTACCTGGCACATATGGCTCTTTGAGAAATGCAGCATGAGGTGCTGGTAGGGGGGGAGGGGGTTCAGCTGTCAATCTCTCATTTGTTTTTTATCCCTTCTATATAATCTTGTAGAGTTTGTTTCTGTCCGCTCCTTTACCTCCATTGATCTTCTAACATGACTAATCATTTCACGCCTCTCCTCCTAGAAATTTACATTCAAGCATCAGTTGTATAAATAGCTAATCTCCAGTGAATAGAATGACGTATTCTTGTTCTTCCTGATGTTTTTAGATTATAGGAAAACATATTGGTAGCTCTCTGTAGAAGTAATTATTCATATATGTTTATTGATCTTCACATATTTCACACAAGAAAAACAATAGTGCTCAATTGATTTGAATTTATTATTAAAGGATAACCTCTTGAGATGAATCATCTCATTTTCAAGAAGGTCAATACAGAATATACATTACATACATTTAGCTGACGCTTTTATCCAAAGCGACTTACAATTGCTATACATGTTAGAGGTTAAGTGTCTTGCTCAGGGACACATTGGTGGGTGTGTCACAGTTGGGGATTAAACCCAGGTCTCTCACACCAAAGGCAGACATCTTATCGATGCGCCATCACCACCCCATATACAGGACATTTACAGACATTTTCCGCAAGTAGACTAGAATTAAGATGCCATGTAAGTTGAGGAAGTATGTTTTCTGGAAAGCAAAGCTTTAAAAGTACTGGAAAGTGGTCCGATATAACTATACTGTTGTATTCTATGTGTGATCATAAAGTTTTTGGTCTGTTGGAAAGTAATCGATTCTGGAGTAGAAATTTAATCACATTAATCGAGATCGGGCAGGATCTGCGCACCTGAATCCATACATTCTATAAACATAACACTCTGCTACATACTCAGTATCACAAAGAGTGATATAGCAATAGCAAAATTAAATGAGAACCTCGTTTACACATGTCCACCCACAGTATTGTCTGTGTTGTGCAGCTAACACAAATATTAGAAATATTTCAAATTGAGAACTAAACCGTCCTCTGAACCTTACAGTACCATGAAATTCAATTGTCCCATATATTTACATTCATAAAATATGTGTATTGTTGTCATAATGATGCCACTTACCTAAGACCCATATAGTCACCCATGGTCATTTCAACATATGGCTTTGCTTGCCTAAGACTTTTTCCACTCTTCTTTGTGCGCATAAGTGTTGCTAACAACAGTGACAAAGCAGCTTCAGATGGGGCCTGTAAACAGTAAACATATCACGCTTATCACAGAGAAAGAAGAGAAAATATGCCCTATACAGTCCCACACAGATTGAATGTGGTGTATCTCACCTCCATGTCCAATTTGTCAAAACTGGCAGTTCAGCCATGGGCAAGTAACTCATCAAAACATGTACATTATGAACGCTTGTGCAACACCTTCCTCAGAATGAACTCCTTAGCTAGTTTTTTGTCATTAAAACTTGCCTCCTGCCCATCCTGTGTTGTTTCACTCAGTGTTGCTGGGTATCTTAATTCGTAGCCACTCCCTCACAGCCCAGGAGTAGGCCCCTAACCTCAGAAAAAAGGCCCTCCCGTTGTTTACTCACAGCCTCAGTCTCACAAGATCTAGTCACCGACTGGTTGTCACTGCCATCTCCATGGCCTTCTTTAACAGTGACTCTTTTTCAATGAAATAATGACATTTCACAACAAGGGTTGCGGGGGGACATTCTCTTGTGTTGGTTTACTACGGTGAGTGCAGTGTGCCCGGTCTGTGGTCGTAGGTTTCTCCAGGCATAGGGTGTCTCTTTGCATGCTATCCACAAACTAGGTCAGCTGTTGCTCAGGGGTTAGAGCGGGGATCCACTAATCACAAGGTTGGTGGTTTGATCCCTTAAAGTTATCATGTTGGCCATGCTGTCCGTGCACTTCACCCCCTGCGATGCGGATGTTGCAACGCCGTGACCTTGCCTCCAAATCCTTGCATCTGTCTCAGTATAACCAGTTCCTTTGTCAAATTGCTGACATCTGAATCAGTGGAGGTCTTAGTAGCTGCTAACCGCAGCCTCCAGGTCAGATATTTGGGATTTGATTAACTCTATTCTTTTATTAACTTGTTCTTTCGTACATCGTAATTCAGCTGAATCTGTGTAACCTAGGATTGAAACTCCGCCAACTGGTCCCCGGCTTTTAATTCGGCCTTTTCTTCCATTTTCACTAACAAGTCTTCTGCTTTCCTTGCCTCTGTCGCCTAGTGCTTGCTCTTGGTGGGAACTGTTGGGCTTCTGTAAATAACATCACAGAGTACGGTCTAGACCTGCTCTTTTATGAAAACTGCACTAGTATTAGCTTCAGTGGCCCTGGTCCCTGACTCTGACTTGTTGCTTCCTTGGGTTTTTCTTCAGTGGGTGAAGGATTATGATCCTAACTCGCTTATCCAAACACGTGGGGAATGTACAAACTCAATCAGAACTTTCTCAGATGGGTCTAAGTTGGTCATATACTAACATTCCCTATATGACTTTAGGGGGCCATTCCATATTGGTTATTTTATGGTCAAACAGCAGCATTAAAAAGAGGACATATGGGACATAAGCAGAACATTCCCATATGGTCCTTTGTTGGCCATATGAGAATGTTTCATTATATATTTAATCAGAACATTCTCATGTGGGTCATAGTTCCCTGTTAGTCACATAGTATTACGATTCTGTCTGCTTTGTGTTTTTACCTTCTGGTTCCTTGTTTTTGAAGGTTTAATTTGATATCACTGCCTGTTTTTGTTATTTTTATTTTTTTGTTTTTATGTTCTGTGGTGTCTGTTCCCCTTTCTGGTTTTGTATTGGTCTGTTTTGGGTTTGGTTATAAAGTTGTCTGTCTGCCTGATTGGTGTCACCTGCTTGTGTGTGTGTGTGTGTGCGCGTGCGTCTGGCTGATTGCCCCATGGTTTGTCAGTTCTGTCCTTGCTGGTCTTTTTTTACTAAGAGGTGTGATATTATACCACATACTAGCAATAATAGTACCAAACCGATCATTAAAAACTGTAAAGACATTTTTTCCAACCATTGATATAAGAAACAGATTTTACAATATTGCAACACATAGGTTTTGTCTAATCAAATGCCAGTAATACTTTAACAATAATTATGGATGGTAATCATGTAGTGTATTTTGCAGTATTGTATTGTACATACTGTAATCATTGCAGTGGTCCTTTGTGGCTCTGTTGTTAAGAGCACTAAGCAAATGTTTCAGCAATGATCAATCAATAACAATTAGCATAGAGATAGTAAAAGGTATTTTAACAACTCGAGGCCTTGGCCTCACGCCCCCATGGCTGCAGGGACTCCACTTTTTTTGTATAATTCCACATGCAGTTTTTATGCATTTCCTCTTTGTGGTTGATTTGAACCAGACTTATATAGACATCCTGGAAGTTTTGCGTTAATTGGACAAACATTTTGCTTTATATCACCTGCAGTTTGTTTGCATTTATAGAGCCCCCTGATGTTCAATTTAAATGAAACTTGAGATGATTCGAGAATGAATATGTGATTTATAGTGTAATTTGTGTAATGCTAAGCACCTTTCTTGCACTCATAGCGCCCCCTATTGGCATATGTACATGAAACTGTCCAGGAATATCTGGGGCACTTATCTGAACATATGCTGTGACTTTTGTGATGATTGGCCTTACGGTTGCTGATTTGTGTTCATTTATGTCCAGAGCCATGCCCCTATTGAAGTTCATTGGTCCATATCTTGAAAAGTAATTGAGATATCGACATGCTTTATACAACTTTTAATAGGTTTGATCCAATGAAGATTCACTGAAAATTTGGTGGCAATCAGAGGTATGGTCTAGGAGGAGATGTCAAAAATGTGTTTTTTAAAAAATTCAAAATGGTGGAAAATTTTTATAGGCGGACCTTAATGGTCCTTGAGGCTTTTTTTAGAGCACATTGAGCTGCACCTGTGTGAGAAGCTTCAAGTCAATCGAACTTACGGCGTGAGGGTCATGGCCTTTCAAATTTGCATTTTTAAGCCTTATTTACAGCGCCACCATGTGGCCTATTGAATTCATATTTCTATGGAAGCTAATGCACACCATTTCCAGTTATTCCCCCAAGTTTCATGTTTCTAGCTCATTCAAGCTCACGGGAGTTTGACCCGGTGCGGCAGACAACAAATAAAAACTATAATGGGTATTTACTCGAGTAAATACGTGTATGAGCTGCAAAGCACTGCTCCATCAGCAATTTAAAATCCTTTAGCGGATTAAATTTCTGGAAAGTCGCACGGACAGATTGTCTAGGACAAATGTGTAAATCGCCAAATATAACAATTAAATCCAAAATGGCATTTGCAGAACCATTTCTTCAGTTCAGTATTGCAGTCAACATTCCATTCCCTGGACTCGAATCACCAATCTTGGGGCTGGTAGGACAAGCACTTAACCACTGCACTACTGAGACACACTGGTTAAATGCTGATTTCAACTTTCTCTATTTGCTCTGGTTTTCATGACCTGAAATGCCTCTGAAGCACCAACAGAGGGCGCGCAATGACCAAACATTCCTGGCACACCAGTGTCAGGAATGTGACACTTCAGAGCAACACTACCTGTCATGCTTCACGTTTGAGGGCCCATTCAACGCTGATTTATTTGAGGTCCAGTCCACTGTTGTCGAAAAAAATATATAGAGCTATCAACTGTTTTAAGGAAATAGTGATATCCAGGTAAACATTGATTGCATTGAGAAAGACTTAAGATACAAATTTAAAAACACCACAGCAAGTCAGTGGGAACTGAATGCATGTTATGCTTCAAAGCACCAATAGAGGGCAATCTATGATCACAAATGCGCGGCACAGCACTGTTTTGATTGTGCTTACATTTTCTGTGATGTGTAATCCAGTGCTGCAAAATATCATGAAGACACAGAAAACTACTAATCTTATAAAAAACTTATTCCATGTATACAGTTACTTCATTTAGAAAGACTAACAACATGCACATTTAAAACTGACCACTGCAAGACAGTCTCCTCACAGGTGTTATCACTGCTGCTGGAGTTGGGATTCAAACCTGAGTCTGAATGAAGAGAGATGATTGGGAAACCAGCACTCTAATCAATCAAGCTATAGAGGGACACATCTGATGAAGCCACAATTTGATCATTTGTTGATGATAAAGAGCATTTTTGTGTTTTAAGTTAGAAGACATCTTTAGTTTTTTGTTATCATTAAGTTCAAACACCTTACAGGTGTCTAAAGTTGAAACCAATTATCACTGTTGTGGGCTGCGGGATTCACACTCATAAGGTCTGCTAACACGAAATACAACTTTGAAAGATCAAGATCTTTTCTGCAACTTACAACTCTGTAGCTGCACATATGCAGGAGCATTTAGCTCTTTAAGTTGAGTAGGTTGGAAGAAAGTTGAGCCTCTGCTCCCATTGAAACCCATTCATTTTTTTCACAAAAATATTAATATAAAATCAACCATTACAGATATCAGCAATAAAAGTAATTGCATAAATCTCCTGAACAGGATGTACATTTTGAAGATGGAATGAAGTTTCTAGAACGTTGCAGGAGAAGATAGATGCCGAAAATGGGTTTATATATAATAAATAAATAATGAAGACCTACAGCTATAGCTCTCACACTAACTAAAACGGACAAACATAGAAGGGTTCTACCGCTTTGCGGTTTGAATCCTAATAAAGAAGACTAAGGAGTATATTAAAACACTCTTGTTAAAGCAAAATCTGTCTGGCACAACATGGTATCCAGCTACTCATACTGTATACCAGGGAAGAGGTTGGTTAAATAGGTGCGTTTAGCTGCCTCTTGTGCCAACATTTTTTTCTTCTAAATTCTTTTTATTCTTTATAATTCCTTTTATTTTTCAGCACCACACATTTATTTTTATAGTAATGTTAATGATAATAACAGTAATAATAACAATACAACTAGTAATAACAATTGTAACAAAGTGTGTCGAGCAGGAACATGGGGGGAGCTCCAGAGCCAGAAACACCTGCAGAAAGTGATAGGAGAAGAGAGGAGAGGGACAAGAAAGCCCAAGACTAAGGGAAAGGGAAGAAGTCAAGTTAGTAACATGCATTAATGGGATGAGGTTGTATACAGATGGAGCGAAAGAGGAGGAGAGAGGAGCTCAGTGCATCGTGGGAAGTCCCCCGGCAGTCAAGGCCTATAGCAGTATAATATACACTGCTCAAAAAAATATGAATGAATGAAATAATCTCATTAAATACTCCTTTCTTTACATAGTTGAATGTGCTGACAACAAAATCGCACAAAAATTATCAATGGAAATCAAATTTATCAACCCATGGAGGTCTGGATTTGGAGTCACACTCAAAATCAAAGTGGAAAACCAAACTACAGGCCGATCCAACTTTGATGTAATGTCCTTAAAACTAGTCAAAATGAGGCTCAGTAGTGTGTGTGGCCTCCACGTGCCTGTATGACCTCCCTACAACGCCTGGGCATGCTCCTGATGAGGTGGCGGATGGTCTCCTGAGGGATCTCATCCGCCAACTCCTGGACAGTTTGTGGTGCAATATGGCGTTGGTGGATGGAGCGAGACATGATGTCCCAGATGTGCTCAATTGGATTCAGGTCTGGGGAACGGGCGGGCCAGTCCATAGCATCAATGCCTTCCTCTTGCAGGAACTGCTGACACACTCCAGCCACATGAGGTCTAGCATTGCCTTGCATTAGGAGGAACCCAGGGCCAACCGCACCAGCATATGGTCTCACAAGGGGTCTGAGGATCTCATCTCGGTACCTAATGGCAGTTAGGCTACCTCTGGCGAGCACATGGAGGGCTGTGCGGCCCCCCAAAGAAATGCCACCCCACACCATTACTGACCCGCTGCCAAACCGGTCATGCTGGAGGATGTAGCTGGCAGCAGAACGTTCTCCACGGCGTCTCCAGACTCTGTCACGTCTGTCACATGTGCTCAGTGTGAACCTGCTTTCATATGTGAAGAGCACAGGGCGCCAGTGGCAAATTTGCCAATCTTGGTGTTCTCTGCACGGTGTTAGGCTGTAAGCACAACCTCCACCTGTGGACGTCGGGCGCTCATACCACCCTCATGGAGTCTGTTTCTGACCGTTTGAGCAGACACATGCACATTTATATATATATGTGTGTGTGTGTGTGTGTGTATATATATATATATATATATATATATATATATATATATATATATATATATAAATAATATATGAAACTAACCAAAAAGAAAACTGATCAGGCTGAAATATCACCACAAATTCACACACGTAAACTTCAGCATTTGCGTTTTTAGGTGTTTATATCGCAAAACAATATCAGTTACGTTACCACTCGTCACAACTGTCTGGACTCACAGTGCACTTGATCACGGCAATGTTGCATAAGCTGGGGGGAACTGTTATGCTCCGAGTCAAAAACTCTCTTGCGGTGCTCCCTGATATTTTGCGCCCTAGGCAACCGCCTATGTTGCCTATGCCACGGGCCGGCCCTGCGTACACCACATCCCAAGCAAAGGTTGTGATCTATAAAAACAAACTTGACGAAAGAATGTGTGGTCCTTCACGCAAATTCTGAGCCATGTGTATACACATTTACACTGCCTGTGAAAACACGGTATGGAAAAATATAACACTTTTTTAAGTAAATCATTCAGCGTACTGCATATGTCATAAAACAAGTTCTTATTTCTTTTAATTCATCAGCAGCCTTGTTAAGTGAGTAGACTATTTGCATAGCCTAAATAAATGTTTTAAGTTAAGTGGAAAGCATTTGGTTTACTTTCTTTTTAAATGAGGAAATCCAAATCATCCCGTCTTGTATGTATGTGTCACCCTCCACCTTTTGACCATTTCCTTGCAGATTGGTTATAAGGGGGTGGAGCCTTTCCTCCGGTGCACGTTTAACGCCCACCAAACATGCTTCAGCTTCATCAAAACGAACATCAATGTCACACTAGGTTTTGTAGCGTTTATGTCAGAATTTGCTGTCCATGTCTTAATGTAGTCAGTAAATAAACTTTATTAAATATAGCACCTTTCACAGACAAGAGGGGTCATAAAGTGCTATACAGCAAATAATAAATAAAAATAAACTAAAAACAAAATGAAATAACAACATGTAAAATACAACCATATGGCTAGTTAAAAGCTTGTCTAAAAAGATGTATCTTTAGGTGTTTTCTAAAAGTTTTTAAAAGGTTAAAGGGAGAGAGTTCCAGAGCCTTGGGGCCACTATACAGAAAGCACTATCACCTCTTGTTTTAAAATGTGTTCTGGCAATAGTTAAAATTTAAAAAAGGCTCTGTAAGTAATGATTAAAATTTAAAAATGCACTCTATAACCAATGAAGGGCCTTCAGCACAGGCGTAATGTGCGATCTCCTGCTGGTCTTGCAGCTGCATTCTGTACAACTTGTAGTCGGAACATGGAAGATTTGTTTAAAGTGTACAGTACATTGCAGTAATCCAAATGTGAAGAAATAAAAGCATGCTTGTGTAGTGTATAATATATGTGCATTTGAAGCGGATTTCTTCTCAACACATCATCGCAGCATTATTGTTCGGACACCACACTTGTTCATGCTTTTATTTCTTCAAATTTGGATTTTCTTTAGAAACCACAGATCTAATCTTAACGATGTTCCTGAGATGGAAAAAAAAAAAGGAACGGACCTAAGCAAGGCTGTCTCAGTTGTATGTTTTTCAGGAGTCCAGTATTGAAAGTCTCTGATGTGTAAGTATTTGGGGGTTTGCTGAGGGTACAGTGCCTACCCTGACAGCTCTAACCTTGTCCACAAAATGAGACAAAAACTGGTTGCAGACATCATTTGAAAACACAGGGACACAACATTCAGCAGGAGAAACAATGTTGAGCTTCAGGATTTCTTTTACAGGCAGATATCAGATTAGTAAAATAAGAGGCTCCAGCATCCTTGATCTACTTGTTTAGGTCTATTAAGAGCTCTTTAAGATGCAGGCGGTGGACTTCCTATAAATGCTCAGTTCTCCGACAGACACCCCTCATCTGCAGATGGCGTCATTCATCCACAGGGATGTATTAACAGAGGGAATTTGCCTAGTGTTAATAGGTGCCACAGGGTGCAATGTTCATTAAAATATACGGCTGAAAAGTTCTCAACAGCAAGCTGGTTAATAAAATGTGAGCAGGATGCTTGTCTAGCAGGCAGAGAATCCTCATCACAAACAAGATTAAATAAAATGCATTTGTGATCAAACACATATTTGATGTAAATATTAATGTTTAAACCATGATTGAGCGTATGTCCCTTACTGTGCGTAGGACTAGAGACATGCTGAGTAAAGGTAAAGGATTCAGTGATATTTTTAAGTATCATTATCCACATGAAAATTAAAATCAGCTACAATCCAGCTTAATAATGGAAGATAAGAAGTCAGAAAAATCAGTAAGAAAAGAGGCCACTGGCTTTGGTGGTAAACTAAAATACAATAAAATGTATTTAAATGACCAATTTTAGTCATTTGTAGTTCAAAAGAAGAGTATGTGCCAGCGCTCTGCGTTTGGCAAATAAAATGTTTTTTAAAAATCACTGTCCTTTCAGTCACGCAGCTACCCTGGCTTCCTGGCTGCTCAGGAGATGCCAGGGGACAGCTAACAGAAGCTACCTCAGGTCGGTCCACACCGGCTACTGGGGGCTGGCTAACTACAGTAGCTAACAACTGATCTACCAAGGTGTGCAGCCGAACTTCTAAATCACTGAGCCTCACCTCCATGTGTACAAATAAACTACACCTGTTACACGTACCGTTACCGCTAAAGGAGGCAGAGGAGTAAATGAACATTTGACATGCCGAGCAAGAGAGAGCAGGAGAGTGAGAGGTAGAAGGAGAAGCCATCGCTAGCTGCTAAGCTAATGTATGGTAGCGTTAGCTACCAAAACTCTTATAAACTACTATGGGGTTTAGTGAAAGTCGCTAAAAGATGGAAAGAACTGTGAGTGCTTAAGCAGAACTATTGTAAGATTAAGTTTGTAGTGGAAAAATAGTAGCTGTAATGACGAATCTAACACATTTAACTGGTATTCAGTTAGAGCAGCAAAACACGCTACCAACACATAAGCACCGGAGATGGAAATGAGTCAGTATGCTTACTGCAGCATGTCAGCACGTCCAACTCACTGCACTACTTTCCTGCATTGAAACAAAATGTTGCCTGACAGGAAGTCGGAAACACACAGTGGCTTGCTGCTTAAAAGTGCGAGTGAGGATAAATCAACATTTTCATGCGCTCAGTACTTTGCAGAGTATCTAGTCATAGGGCAGGTTGCCAGATACCAAAAGTGACCACAGGTTTTGGTCTCTGTGCAAGTACAATGGTACCGACAAGACAACAACAACTGTTGGGGTTCTGTAAATAGCATCATGGAGTATGGTCTAGACCTGCTCTTTTATGAAAAGCGCTGTGAGATAACTGTTGTTGTGATTTGGCGCTATATAAATAAAACTGAATTGAATTGAACAAGACTGTACTAGGCTGCACACATTGTCTGCACCCTGTTGTTGTTTGACGATAAAATGTCCACTTTTGTATTTCTGTCTTTTACATATTAAACAACAATAAACACTGTGTTAGTATTTGTTGGCATGTGTCTTTTTCTACTTGGGCTAGTTGTTTCCTCCTGCTTCCAATCTTGATGCTAAGACCAAAAGATTAATAATAATATTCAACAGTTTAATTGATAGTGAAAAAGAGTTTAATTAGAAAGACTTCACTGCCTTGAGGAAAGCTGTAACTCCTGCCAGCGCAGCTAAACATTTTCCTGAAGGAAACTATAGTGCTGATGTACTCAGTAGTGGCCAGTGCCATCGAAGTAGGGGAAAACATCTACCCAAAAGTCACCTTTCAGTAGTGGGGATAATCCACATTGATATAATCAGGTGTATATTGCTGCTAGTAGGGAAATGCTGCTTATTTAAGCTCCTGTTTTTGGATCCTTGCACAATAATGTCTGACTTCACTAACACATCATCTGAAGTGAATCACTTCCTCCCTCGATTCAGTTAAGTTTTATTTTTAGACAATGTTGTGAGTAAACTGTCTTTCCAGTGAGACATAGTAATTAAAATAAAAGGACATCCTACCTTTATTTGGCCATAGAACAGACCTTCAATGTTCAATCCGGGGGTGTTTTTCAACATCTAAGGACACGTCAACTCATTACATAAGTCTGTTGAATTAGACATATCTAACGTCTGTGGCCTCTAATTATTTTGTATTGGTGTTAGACAATACAATGGGTGAACAATGACAGAGAACACAACAAAACACATATTCACTGATACAGCAGATATGCCATTAAGAGCAAACATTAGGGGGTTGTGATGGAGGTATAAGATATAGTAGGTACATTTGTAACAAAGTAGACAAACTATCTCTCAACAGGGGATGAGGGCTGAGACACCACTTATGCCTCATCTACAATGCTGTCTTTTCATCTGTTCCCGGGAGATTGAACAAACACTTACACTTGTGTGAGCTTTATGTGACATTGTCAATGACGGTTGATCAGACTTGGCTTTGGGTGACGTCAACAACCATAATGACCAGGAGCACTGACGAACCAAGCGGTATCGATCACCTTGGTAATGACCACATAGAGGACTAGCAGGGCGTGAAGAAGCTTCTTTTTCTTTCTTTCATTTTTTTTTTTTTAACCTGTCCTGCCCAGCAGCCTGGTATAGAGTATGATGACCTGGATACCATATTGTGCCAGACAGATTTAACTTCAACAAGAGAGTATTAATATACTCCTTTGTCTGTTTTATTATTTATTTAATTATGTATTGATTTGTCACCGGGCCAGACAGGGGGGCAGACACTGGGATGGGGGGGCACAAACAGACAGCACAGAGAAAGGACAAGATCTGTAAGAGAAGGGGGATGGAAGGTGGGGACAACAGGGAAAAGCAGTGGGAAACACCAATTGCAGAAAGCAACGAAACCTGCAATAGAACAGAGAGGGGGGCTTGGGGGGGAGAAAAACTACAACAAACAAACACAAACAAAAACAAACAATAAAAATAATAATAATAGTAAAAGACAACCAGCCGAACAGCAGCAATAAACAGCTGACATAGTAAGACAACTAAGAGAAAAATGAAAACAAGAAACAGTCACGCACACTAAATAAGCAACACAGCACAGCCACGTGAGCTGGAATAATAACAATTCATTTAAATAAGTAACTGAAAGAAAAGCATCAGGAATAATTCTACCAGGGACAACCTAAATTTGTTTGTGTCTATGTGTGAGACTGTGTGTGTCTGTGTGCGTGTGGGTGAATGTGTCTGTATGTGTGTGTGTACATGTGTGTGCGTGCATAAGCCTGTTAAAGAATGTAGTTGTTAGTGAGAGTGGGATGCCACGACTGTGCCACACCTACCCCAGCAACAGGCAGGCAAGAACCCCAGTAGCCAATAGGGGTGGGAGAAAGGAAAAAAAAATTAAAAATCAATCAAAAAAACAAAGATTCCCAGATGCACCGCGATGCAAACGCGGAAGACCCCGACCCAAATGCCAGTTGACAATATAATGCCGACGGAACGCAAGAAGCGTAACCCGCGGAAGAGCAGCGCCTGGACGGACCGCGGCGCGCACACAACATAGACCAGTGCTCCCCCCCCACCCAGCACCCCGCCGCCGCACAGCGAACAACCAAAACGCCCAAATGCCACGCAATCATCAACACCAAGTGACGAGCCCAATGCGCACACTGCGCAAGCATGGCGATAGCCAATGCCCAGCAGCCTCTCCGCACGAGGTCGGGCAAACGAGAGAGAGCAAGCGGAATAACACGACAGCGAAAGCCAGGGGAGAGAAACACAAGCAGCAAGTCCCAGCCCGGCAGCAAACGCGCCGCACAGGTCACCGTGCATCCGCCAATAAAAGTCCGCCATCCCCCCAACCGCCGGAAAAAAATGAAGGCCGCCGGCGCCAGCCGACATCCCCCATGCCCAGCACGCCCCCCGGCCGCCGTGCAACACCAGCCAAACCAGCAACGAGGCAAAATCAACCAGCTCAGCTGCATGCTACCACCAAACCACCCACCCTTCAAGGGCCGAGAACTCCAGGCACAAGCCCAGAACAAACCGGAGCACAGCCCTGCCCCTCACCCACACTGCACATCCCGAAAACTAATATATTCTATACTATATACCTCAGTATCCAGAGGGGTCCAACAACAGGCTGACAGAGAAATGGGGAAGCAAGGATCCGAGGCCAACGAACCAAAACAGGGACGCAAACTGGTCCCTCCAAGCCAACAAGGAAATGCCTCCCCCGGACTCCAATGCACAAACTAAACGCCCAGCAGCCATTCAGAGACCCTGCCCAGGGAAAAAGTACAATGCATCAAGATGCATCGACAATCGCCCCACAATCCCACAGCAGCCCTCCAAACCGCAACCGAATCAACTCGCGCAAAGACCCCCACCCCCAGAAGCCAGGGCACCCCGCGACCCCCCAAAGTGCAAAGGACCCCAGACCGCATGTCCCGGGGGAAGCTGTACCCCGCCCCAAGGAAGAACAGCAGAAAGCTGTGCCGGGAAGCTCCCTGCCGCCAGGGAGCGATAACGCGGGAGAACCAGGCCAACGGTCCCCCAGCCCAGCCTGAAGAAGCTTCTTAGATAAGAGGCGAAAGGTCGAGTATCTTCAACCAAGTCCAGTTGCCCTTGATTCAACCCTCCTTGGATAATATTTATTGAGATTTTTGCTTGTTTGTTTTATTGAGGTCATGTTCCATCCCGATTTGTCTTTGTAGACATTGTTCGGTGCCAATTTTGTAGACATTGCCCAACCCTACAGACTTATATAAGTTGTTGATTTTGCTGCACAGCTTCAGTAATACTTATTTAATTTTGAAAAACATCTTTGCAAAGAAGGAATCAAAACCCATAGTTTGTATGCAATATCTATAAAATATATTCTAATGGTCTCCAGATGGAGAGTGGGGGTTCTACTGATCTCAGTAATTTTATTTATTTATTTAATTAAAGGGACAGTGCACATTAATGAACATCATTGATGTAAATATGCCAGATTTAGCCAGAAGGCTATTTTTCATCTGTAGTCCCTGGTCAATAAAAGTGTGTGTGTGTGTGTGTTTGTGTGAGTGTGTGGCTTGTCCCAACTAACTTGCAGTTACTGTTGCTTGTTAGCAGCCCTTCTACCAGTGGAGCTGTCAAGCTGTGTTAAGTAGTTGTGTCACAGGCCAAGTAGAACAGAGGAAACACACATATACACAACGTACCTATGCAACAACTCCACCACAAATTCAAAAGTGCTAGTACACACAGCCATGCATGCAGCATTCACACCAACATAAAACTGTTTTGCGAGCAGTGTGATCCCTGAAGCCTTTTCCCATAGTCTCCTGAAATGTGAACTTACTGTTATATAAGGTCAGAGAGAGGGGACTTCTTACAGCAGTGCACTAACAAGTGCAGGCTGAGTGGATGTGTTTGCCGAGTACACTGAGTACAAATGAAAAAGAAAGGCCTTGAACTGGAAAACACATCTACTTTTACAATTTTTCTCAACTGATTTGGCACATTTACTGAAACAAACTTACAACTGTCAAAACTCTAAGTACAACCCTCACACCATGTGGTACATTCAGCACACCACTCTATGCAACCTGCAAAAAGTGATTACTCAATCAAAAGAATTAACTCATGTTTCAAATGTAAATAAATCCATCTTGGAATAAATCATTTTAATCAAAATTTCCTCCTTTATCATTGCTTAAACCAAGACAGTCAAAATGCAGACTTCTCGTCAAATGACAGTGTACTGTGTCATTTAACCCCAAAGTTCTCTTGATAAACTCAAATCCTGCTTTGTGGGATAACTTCGGGCATGGGCGTAAATTTAATCTCACAGTACGGGGGAATATAAACATAAAATTCCTCAAGAGCAATTTTTGAAGGGGACACAAATAATACAGCCAAAATTGTACTTGGATAGGATACGTGTACACAGAGAGAAGTCTTACTATTATTTTTATATATTTTTATATTTTTTTATATATATATATATATATATATATAGATAGATAGATATAGATATATAGATAGAGATATATATAGATATAGAGATAGATATAGATAGATATATAGATAGATAGATATATAGATATTTAAGGGCAGCAGGCCAACTGATCTGCCTCTACAACGGTATATCTACAGTATCAACCTAATATCGGTTCACACACAGGATTATCGCTGTAGTAAGAGATGCACAGATTACATTATTCCTGGCTGATTCCAGTTACTGATTTTTTTTAAAGGTCTGACCTGCTGATTTAAATTTTCTGCCGGTCACATTGCTGCGACGTGTTTCTCATGTGTGCACAGACAGTAACCTCATGTCACAACCACACACACAGGCTAAAACATGTCTTAGGTGTGCGGAAGTTATTCACGAGTGAAGAAGACGCAACGTTCACTACATCTGCAGAGAAACACAGAAAGAGACACGTTCTTGTATCACGTTAGAAGACAGCGATGGATATTGTAAAGCATGGACCTGGGGCCTGTACCACGAAGCAGGATTTGAGCTTATCCAGGTAACTTCGGGGTTAAACCTGGGTTTTCAGTACCGCAACGGTGGTTCACTTCTTACCGGGGTAGATCGCCATGGTAACTTATGCTTAACGGCTAACCTGCTCCGGAGCAGGTTATATTCCAGATAAGAGATCAACTCTATGAAAGTGCCGCCTGACCAATCAGCTCTCTTGGAAAATGACATCACCATCTGGAAGAGATCCCACAGACTGTTTTATAGGTTCCCTTTATGTTTGCCGTGGTGATACGGAGAAACTTTTGTATAGCGACATTATCCTACAGAGAACGATTGAAAGCCTTTTAAGCTAATTAAAAGGTTTTCACAGTAAACCTACTTACTGCTTTGAAATGTGTTTTAAAATTTTTATTTGCTCCCAAGTCCGTTTCACACAGCTCGTTGCAGCTGTTACAATAAATGGGTTTAATTTATCTTATGTGAGGCTGAATATTATGAGTAGTTTGGTAGGGATATTGAAATCAATTTTAATATAAACGGAGGCTAGTGTTGCGTCGTTCAAAGGACATTTCGTTCATTTGCCCTAATCTTGTATATGACTCAGGAGGAGCGAGTAGTATGAGGGAATAATTTGTTCATTTTCATGCATGCATGAATAGTCTTGGACTCTTACGTTCACTCGTCACACAGTAGCTGCATGGGCTCTGTCAGCGCAGAAAACAGAATTGATTAGTTCACGACTGTCAACTGTGGGTTTCTGGGTTTGAGTCGTTCATTTGTCACTGGACAGCATAAACTATTCGTTCACCGCTCACATGGGTCCTCCTCAGAGTCTTTTGTTCACTCGGCAGGCTGAGTTACTGCCAGCGCCGCTGTCACTGGACTGACATTATATATTTATTTTGTTAATTATGTGACATTTAATAAAGTATAACATTATTACAGCGCAGTGATGTTGTGCTATAGTTTTAACTCACCAGTACTGTAACTTTAGTCCTGCTAGTGTTTACAGCTAACATCTGATGAGAGTTGTTCTGGGTCCGCTCCACCTCAGTGCAGTGCCAAGGTTCTACTGGAAGCCAAATTACCTTTGAGGTAGTCAAAACAAAGGGAGCTGGTCATTAAAACATTAAAACACAGCCACATAGCAATGTTAACATTAGCCCTTTTACTTTTTATTTATCAACAGAGCGGTGCTGTTGTTTCACAGCTCTTGACTGGTGAACAACCTGCAGTGTTTGAGAGCGATGTGCTCATGTTTGTTTCTCTGTCAGCAGAATCCGGACCTGATGTGGCCCATTCTGTGTCCAGAACTGCCAAACTGCTGCATTTATATAATGTCTTTATTTCTTTGTTCCTCTCTCTGTGCTGGAGTTCTTTTAAGAACTTGGAGGCTTTATCCAGATTATTATTAAATTGGTTGAATTTTAATAAGAGTGTGTTTATTCATATAGTGTGTCAAGCTTATTACTTCAATATATTCCCCGCAAATCTGATGTCAATATATAGATTTTACTCATGGATAGGGATGTTAGGCTACTGTATGAATGAGCACTTTAGAGATATAATGATAGTAATTTTAATTATATATACATATATATGGCTGGTCTGATTGTAAAGATTGTGAAAATGGACAGATTTGGTATCAGAGTACTGGTGATTGAATATTCACAACATATTTCTGTGGTTTTTACATGGTTTGAACTTGGTTGTGACTCCATGGGGCTTTATACAACGATGATAGAGATTGATCAAGAGGTGAATTTGTGCATTATATTTTGTCAATTAAAGTTAGCCAGGTAGCCTTCCGTGTTTGAGAACTGCACTGTTTTTACATCGCCCACTAGAGGGCTGCAGCGCCGCAATAACCAACCTAGTTCAAATGAACAAAATGACTCAAAAAAAGTTTAGTTCATTTTAATGAACGAGATTTGAAGATTCGAGTCTGTCAAAAGAGTCACTTTTCCCATCACCAATGTAGGCTAATTAATTTAGGTTAGTAGCTATCTTATAGGCAATCACAGAGACTGGTCATGTACCGCCACTGTAGGTGAGTTTTCAGTAGCCTGAATTTAGAGAATGGATTTTTTGTTTCGTTGCTTTATGAAGTTAATTTAGAACAATGTTTGGAACACCTTTGAATGCGTTAAATAAATGAATCTCATTTTTGAAGTGATGAGAAGTTATTAAAAGTGAGGTGGAATGACCACTTCAGGCTTCAGTGCCCGAGTCGATAATGTGGAAATGCCAACACACAGCCAAGCTGAAAGAATAAGGCTAATATTTTCATAAACGCCATAAGAACACATCAAATCAACATATTATTATAACACGTCATCCTGATGTCATGATTCCTGAATCCTGAAATCACAATAATTTGTTTTTGTTGAGTATTTCTCAAATTTGTTGAATGAAAGGGTAATTTCACAGTATCTTTAAGCTTTACTCAAGCAAGCACTTGCTCTTTATTAACAATGACGCTGATCAGAGCCTTTGTGGGTAGGACTACAATTGAATGATATTAGAAAACAACCTTTTTATGGTTAACAACCAAGCCAATCAGGACCTTTGTGAGCAGGACAAAAGTTGGTAATGTTATTGAGCTGCTCCAGAGTCACACATATCAGGACATCTTAGACAAAGTAGCAACAGTCATCATTGTACTTACTAAATGCTCATGACTTATTAAGTCATTTTTGCCTTGCCTTAACTGTTTGTCTTATTGCTCCTCTCTCTTCCTGTCTTCCAGAGTCTGCAGCTCTCCTCTCAGGGACAGTTTTCTGCAGCCCTTCGCTGGTCAGGGGCCTGCCTGGCATCTCTCATCCATATCATTCCTCTTTTCATCCACCCATCCTTCCCTCTGTCATGAAAGGCCTGTCCAGTAGTCGGAGTCACCATCACGTGGTCTCCTATGAACCATCATACGATCCACTGGGTCACCATGTTGACCGCAAGCCATATTTGATCAGTCAGAATGACATGCCTTTGCCCATTCCCATGCCACATCCAGCTGAGCTGCCCTACTACAATTCTCAGCGTACCTCATACCCCTCTGACAGCAACAGCATCGTCCCATATGGAACCTTCCCAAGGAGGTGCCACTCCACCTCCTCATCTCACCATCCTGAGGTAAAGGATGAGTGTATGGCCATGGTACCATATGTAGGAGGAGGAGGGGGAGGAGGAGGAGGAGGAGGCTATGGAGGTAAAACACCCACCCGGGTACCAGCAAACTTTGCGGACCCGTTTGAGCGTCAGCTGTCATTTTCCAGAGATGGCTATCACACACTGCAGTACAAACGAGGAGTGCTGGCCCACAGTGGGGGGATGGGGGCCAACAACAACAACAATGACAGCCCAGGGAGAATTCGCCACCTTGTCCACTCAGTCCAGAAACTCTTTACCAAGTCACATTCATTGGAGGGGCCACACCATACACAGTCCTCCAAGGGGGCCAATAATGGAAGCATTAATGGTAGTGGTGGTGGGGGTGGTGGTGGAGGAGGTGGTGGTGGTGGTTCAAGGGCCAGCCCAGAAGGTGAAACTCCACCAGTGGGAGTGCGCCACAGGAAGCGCAGCAAGAGCCGTGAGCGCTGTCGATCAGCAGAGCCCAAGCATCGAAGCCACCACCACCACCACCACCAGCTTCACGGCTCAGCATCTGCTCCGGGCTCTGGATATTGGAGCTCAGATGACAACCTGGAACGGGAGCTGTGTCTCTACCACCCTCACCACCATCAACCCCCACCCTCACCCTCACCCTCCATTTCCCCCTCGCCCATCGCCATGACAATGGGCCGGTATCCTGGCAACAACCCCGACAAGTTCCCCCAGACTCCCCTCCCTAGTCTCTCCTCCTCGCAGTCCCAGCAGTACTTTATGATGGACCCTTACAGCACACTCAGCGAGCACACACACACCCATGCACACCATGGCCACACACACCACCATTCTGCACTCAAAGCCTCCCGGAGCAACAACGATGTGAAGTATGCAGTGTCGTCGGCATGTGTGCCAGTTAGTGGTAGCAGCAATAACAGCGGTGGCGGTATCGGTGGAGGAAGTGGCCCCTTGCTGCCCCTGGGTCTTGTGGACGGGCCCCTTGTGAAGAAAGGGGCATGGTCGTCAAGCCTAACGGTGAGCAGGGCCCGAGAGGTCTACACCAACAACAGCAGCCACAACCAGCTACGAGCCAGCGCAGGATCCGGTAACCTAAACCTAGATAGAGCTCTAGTCAAATCTAAGGGCAGTCAGCAGCAGGAGCGCTCTTGCCATTTCTTACAGGTAAATAATTCCTCCCCACTCACATCCAAAACGAATCGATTCACCCTTCTCCCCTCTGTTGCCTCCCCTTTCTCCACAACTTACTTTCCTCACCAATGTTTCCTCTACGTCAGTGATGTCCAGTCTTGAGAAACATCAAGGTTTTCAGTCTTACTAAACACTACACTTTACGACTTTGCTGAAGAAGTGCTGGAGGATTCAACCACGAGTTCCAGGACTTGCCCTGCTAATGTCCTGGCATATTCACTTTATTTGATTCACATTGGTCAAGAAGTACTAGTTTAGTGGAAATGACCTGTCAAAGTTTTAGGATATCCCCAAGCCAAAATCATTGCAGGGCACTGGACGTTAACTCCTTTGAAAATTCCCAGAATAATCCACAATATACCGTGAGAATCATTGCCCGCTATTGTCACAATTATGGGGAAAGATTCTCATGGTTACAACTTGAACAACTCGTTAGTATCACTATACGTGTCTGCCCACTAAATGAGTAACATAGTAAATCTAATATTCACAGCACACATGGAAACTAACTCGCTCTTCTAGTTCGTGGGAACACATGATAAACACAGAGAGAAGATAAAATGTGATGCATAGTTGAATGTAGGATACTGCCATGCAAATTTAACATAATATGATGAATACACAGAACCTACAGTGTGTGAAGATTAGCAGGAAGAGTTTGTGGTCCTTTAATGGTGCCTTAAATGTAGGTTAACTGATTAATTGTTTGAATAATAAGTTTTCAGTCGCATTATGAGTTTTGCGTGAACCCTGAAGTTACATCTCTGCAACAGATGATCCTCTACTTAAATTTGGACTCATTTATATTATTAAATGTCATCAAACATGACATGACAGGGAAGGGGATAAGTCTGCAATGTGAAACCTTTGCAACTGAGTGTGCGAGATTTGAACTTATATCGGAGTGATTCTCCTCATGCCTCCATGTTTGCTAAAAGCTAACAGCATTGTCTCCTGCACGATAGTCGTTAAGATGGCTGTCTATTTATGATGAAAGTTTTGCAGGGGTGAGGGATAAGGTCAAGGCTGCTAAGGGCATGCATTTTATGCTTCTCTACATCAGCAATTTACAACTTTACAAGACAGCCCTGCTAGGGATCAATGGATCTGCATCACAGTTTCGTGGGCTGCTCTGTGTCATAGTCCATGGTCTTTCGTTCCCTGTATTACTTTAGTGTTTGGTTGGAATGACAACTGCAGATTTAAATGGCTAGAAACCATGACTGGATATCACTGAATAAGGCTGGGGACACAATAGAGCTGGTAAGGTTTAGCATGATTCAATATTCAGACATCAGACAGACAGCTTTGAGTCCTTATGATGATAGGACCCTGTAGATGATATAAATATACTGTACATTTTGTTTTATTATCAAACCCTTCTGTGTCTATGACCAGGATCATGGACTCTCAATGGATCCCTGGATCATGGAAATGTTCCATTAAATTGATTTAAATAATGAAATTTCATTTCAAAGGATCTTGTACAGATCACATGTTATATCAGTTAGAAATAGGGCTGTAACTAAAAATTATTTTCATTAAAGATAATAATTTGGTCTATAAAACCACATCCAAACACATTTCCTGAAGCCCAAGGTGATGTCAGCAAATAGCTTCTTTTTTTCCACCAGTAGTCCAAAACCCAAAGAAATTCAATGTACAATTGACTTTACAATTTACAATTCATTCCAAAGCTGGAAACAGACAATGTATGTCATTTTTGCTAAAACGTATTACTTATGATTAATAAACTATCAAAAAGACTAATCAATGAATCAACCAATTGTTTCAGAATGCTTCATTTGGCATATTTTTGGAAGACACAAGAAAATACAGCTATTTGGAAGCTACAATTTATAGCTAATTTCATGTGTATTGTTAAAAGCGTAATCAAACCCAAAACTGTGTGAAGCTTCAGGTCTAATGTTGAAAAGCTCTTCCTCTACTTGAAATCAGTCAAGTGTCAAGCACAAGTGCATGGAGAACAGTACAGTTGATTTGAGGCATTAGCAGTAGTTGATATTTTTTTGTTTTTTAAGTAACCTGCTTGCTAGTTAGCTAGCTATAATTTGTAAGAGAACTTCCTTTATGGAGTCACACCTGCAGATTTGTGATGCTTCATCATATAACAGGGTTGTAAAATGAGATCTTAAAATGTCCTGATCAACAGGACCACACCTGCCACCAAAGTCCAGTCATGAGCAGATAATCAATTTAGTGTTTTACCAGCAGGCATGATGTTTCAAACATAATGGGGTTTGGTTACTTTTGCACATAATAACCAGACTGAAAACACTAAACATTGGTGTTAAACTATGCAATTGTGCAATACAAAAAATCTCCAAGCATCGCAGAATTGCCTTCTAATCACTGCTAATTTACACTCCACGCTAGTCTAACGTTAATAGATTAACTCTCCAGTATGTGTACCATGTGATATAAAAATGTTGTAGTGTCCACAGCCTTAGAGGGAACATTGCTCCGACCTCCAGTCTATTATTCTGATTTCCCAAAAACCCCACTGCCACCTCCTCCTCTCCTCCTGCTTTTCCTCCACTCACCTAACTAACCCCCCCCCGCTCCTTATCCACTCAACCCCCTGCCACCCACCAACCCACCTCCACCTCCTTTACTTCCTCTTGGTTTGGAGAGCCTCCCTCTTCCTTTTCCTCTTCCTCCTCTTTCCTCCTTTTGAGTTGAAGAGAGAAGTAAGTGCAGAGCCAGTAGTAGCCTTACTCTCTGAATGCTAGGTAATGACATGAACTCATGAAGAATGACATCCTTCCTGTTTGTAGACATTTTTAATTTAGTAGTGTTTCCCTTCTTGCCTTTCTACAAGTTATCTTGCCTTTCGTCACTTTTTTGTCTTGATGGCTTGTTGCTGTGCTGTGCTGTTCTTTGAAGTGTCGTGGTGAGCTAAGTGTTGGGGAGGTGTTTAACTGCATCTAGGATGTAGATGAAAATTATAGAACATTATATGTGGCAGTTACCCTGAAATTGGTTTGTTTTATCCATTTATGCTAAGCTTATTAGCCTTTCCTTTCCTTGAGGAGCCCTAATTGTGTTGTTTAATTTGAATAAACTTCCACATTAAGTAAGCTGGTAATGGTGATTACATGCCTTCCAACAAAATGATTAAGGACCATGTCCGTGGCTCTGCATGTTTAAAAGTCCCCTGTGGAGTTTTTGACCCCTAGTAGTGCTATGGAGCTTTTTTGCAATGAGTGGGATCCTGTGTTGTTTATCTTTTACACATGCTTGTGGGCGATCTCACACTACTCCACTGATCAAAAGATGGCGATCACACACCAATATAGAGTATGCAGCAACGCGCCAACAACAGGTACCCCCAGGATTCTCCAAGTTAAATTTAAGACTTTTTAAGACCTTTTTAATACCATCTAGGATGAAATTTAAAGCCAACTTCACTACCGTATAATGGAAAATCTGGATGAATTTTAAGCCAAAGAAAATTATTATTTACGAAGTTGCCTGAATTTAATAAAATAATTTTTTATAATACTCACATTTAATACACAATAGCTTTTTGGGGTATGTTTGTACTTTTATAACATAAAATGAATCAAGGACATCACTTTGTGTTGAAAAGTGGTGGGGACAATACACTTAGCTCACAAGCTCGATTCACAATATTGGGTTCACAAGAACAAGACAAGAAGATATTTTAACACTATTTTGATGAAATATTCAATGTTTAAATAAATAAATGGGGGATCTTGGGCTCCTCCCCTAGAAAATTTTGAACATTAAACACTTAATTTCCTGTATCCTGGAGACTTGTTCTGCACCAATTTATGGTAGAATTGTCTTTATTTATATAAAGTAAAACATAAAATTCAGGTGACAATTCAAACAGAACCCTTCTCAAAGCATTATCTTTTGTTTTTTTAACATTTCTTGTTGCAAGAAATTTTCCATAACATATTTAACAAATGCTTAAAAAATACAATATAAACAAGAACTCTTATGGTGTGAAACCAAAAATACAAAATAAATTGTGCAGTTTGAATTGTAATAATTAGTTACACCTTGGCTAGATGAGGTAATGTAATATAGCCTAATATGCCTACGCCAATTGCTTCAGTTATTATTCATCCTGTTCTGTTTTTGCATCTAAAGGCTGTTTTGAAATACAGTAGTATTGCCTTGAAAGCAGCGGGGATAAGGAGTTGGGCTCCGGTTTGATTTTTCCTCTTCCCGGGTATCGGCGCATCTGGATGATGTAAGTTTAATGTGCGTTAGCATGTAGATGTTTTCAATCACATAAGGTTACCCTGAAATAGTGGCGCAACGCTGACATGGTCCTTGTTTCATGCACAACTTTCTCTCCGCTGTTGTTGTAACGTTCACTGACCAGTAACCTGCAGCGGGTCTTCCAACTCTGCTGTTTCATTCGCACTCGCCATAGTGTGACTGACTCGCACTCCGATCCGTTTGTTGTGCTAATCTCAGCGCCATTTCCCTTAGACTCCTAACCTAACTTGTCTGCATCTCTGGCCTTCTGAACTTCAGACACTTGCCCATTCTGAGTCGACCAGCGAACGTTAGCTTGTAGCATGTCAGAGACGTTTCGTTTCTTTCCCAACAACTGACTGATTCCCACCAGAGCTTGGATGCCAGAGCTTGTGCAGCGCAAACACTCCACAGTTCAGAGCGTAAAGTTAATGAAATTTAATACTTTTAAGGCCTTATTATTAGAATATGAAATTTAAGACTTTCTTAATACTTTTAAGACGCCGCGGGCACCCTGCAACAATCACAGGTAGTAAGAAGACTGCAGCAAGTAAACGTGATGTAAGAAATTCTAGATTTAAAATTCTAAAAAATAAAAAGCTTTGCAAATGTTTTATGAGGAATGAAATGCATTCAGTACCTTTTTTAGACTGCAACAAAACACTGCATATTTGTGAGTAATAGTGAGTGTAAACATAACTTTTATTTGTTTACCAGAAAACTCCCCAGGGCACCTTTAAGCCAAATAACTGCCTCCTTACACCTTCCATTAGACATTTCCCAAGCATACAGCCATATTTTAGCTTTCGTAATATTTTTTTAAAGTGTTTAAAGCCTTCGGTGGGCAACGTTGGAGAAACCAGCAAGAGACAGCTATACTTTTGAAAGTATCCAACCGAAAAATCCCACCTCCATAAGCAATGAGCTGCATTTCTACAACGACTATTGACAGTACAAACAAAATCTGTTGTGGTGGCCACCCTAGATAAATTCTTTATTTGGAAAATACTTAGAAGTCAAATTATGGTTGTAGTTCAGTGTTCTCCAACATGTAGTAACTGTAAAAGTTAAATGGCCTCCCCGCCACCTGTTAGTGTTGTTTATTTGTTAGATGTAATGCGATGTGTGTGTGTGTGTGTGTGTGTGTGTGTGTGTGTGTGTGGTTACATCAGAACTGTGTGAACACTAAAATGACCAGGTTCACCATAAATTCTGAAATACTGGCTGGAGCTTGTATTTACCTCAGCTGCAGAGAGAACCAGGCCAGTTTTTGTCGCAGGTTTATAACAGAGACAGACTATCAATCGTAGTTTTCTCAGATGTCCTCCTGATCTTTGGTTTTGATGCTAATTACTGTCAATGCAGACTCAACCCATTCCTCCATGTTCACCGTCTTGATAAATTCAGTACAATCAATAATCAGTAGAACAAATCATGCCATACTCACCACTCTGCAGTTTTCAATTTTTTTCTACTTTGCTGCTTTTTTCATCTGCATTAACTTCCTCTCAATGAGCATCAACACCCTGTTCTACATCAAAAGCCTTCCAGCTGCTCAGAGGACATAAAACAGCAAATTTTTGTGTTAAGTAGAATAGAGTGGTATAGTGGTGAGTATGACACGACTCTGTTGTGTTGAATTAGTGCAGTGGAAATTTACATTATGCTGTGAGCCGTTTGATAGCACAAAAAAGAACATTAATGAAACATGCAATGGACGACAAACGCCTTAAAGGCTTATTATGGGTTTTAGGATAATCTAAAAGAAATATTTTTTAACCCTGGCAGGAACTGACCTAGGAGCTGTTTAATACTGTTATTATTACAATATGGAACACCAGATTTAAAGAGAATACTTACTTCTGGGACAGTACCAATGTTTAAAAACATGGCTAATGGGGTCTAGGAAAGTAGGGACAACCTGTTTTAGTAGGGATGTACTGATTTTTAGCATGGCCAGGGGTACAAGTACTTCCTTTTGATTAGGAGGTTCAAAACAACTAAAGGAAGGATGAAGGCCTCTAAGGCAGGAGAGGGGACACTGATTTCCAATGTTCTTTGCTAATCAGGGATGTGTGAATGAATGTATTAACAATATCTTAAGGGTCAGTGATTAGAGATATGCCATCTTGAAATTTGGTTGGACATGGGATGATTTTTTTAATGATTGGATTATTTATTGCACAGGTAATTCCAGTCAGTGTTTCTTTTACATGGTCTTTATTAAGGACAGGCTCTTATTTGTTAGTGCTGGTCACTGCCCTAGACCTTATTTCAACATTGTGTTGGAATTGAATTTCTAACACTATTGAATAGTTCAATAAAATTTCATTTAAATAGCACCAATTCATAACAAAGCAATCTCATTGCACTTTTCATATAAAGCAGTTCTTTTAATGAAAAAGACCCTCACCCCATTAGGCTATTGGTTGTCTAATTATGGAACACGATTATCATGAAACACATGCTTTCTACAATTTGTCATCATGTCATTTCTGTCCCTCTCCCCAGTTTGTGCATCTCATTTATTAGCATACACATCACAGAGGTAACTTTCCGTTTCTCTAAACACTTACTGCTATTGTGATTGTATAGAATTCCCAAAGACTCTTCTAACCATCTGGATGAAAAAAGATTCCATCCGCTGCACAACCTATTCTCACTCCCAAGTCGTCACATATGGATGCTTGGTCAAGACCCTTTGGTCTCTTTTTTGATTCAGTGGGTACAACTTTAGCATCATTGTTAAACGCTACAAGTAGGCCTAGTATAAATAAAATAGAAGTCTGCGTAGGAGGAGGTCGGGCTGTTTGGATGGGTCAAACACTAGACATTCATCCAGGAGACTAGCATCCGATTCCCGTGTCAAAAATAGTCAACATTTACTTCTTTTTAACTTAAGCTGTGAAACTAACTTCAGTTAACTAACTTCAGTTATGCAGCTTAGCATTCAAAAATGAACTTGTAACTAACATACTTATTTTAACCCATACCACTGTTGGGATCTCGTGGGGGCAGCTGTGGTTATTAGAAAATATAAAAGATATTCAGAAAAAATTAAGAAGTTATTAATATTGCAAAAACTTTTAACAAACATGAATAAATATGGGGCACCACCCTGGATTCAATAACCAAACATGAAAACAGTCTCAAAGAGGGGTTTTCCCAATTATAAATGCCAATATTTAAACATTATATTACATTAATATGGTCGACAAAAAATCCGAGCGGGGAAGATGGTGGCCATGACAATGGGGGTGACTCATCATTCAATGATCCAAAATAGTGTGCAGACCCGCAAAGCTTAAGGCAAGGAACATTGCTATACATGTCAGAGGTTGCACGCCTCTGGAGCAACTAGGGGTTAAGTGTCTTGCTCAGGGACACCCTAGAGATGGTTGTGCGTGACAATCCTAGTAGATCAGCAGTTTCTGAAATACTCAGACCAGCCCGTCTGGCACCAACAGCTATGCCACATTCAAAGTCACTTATTTCCCCTTTCTTCCCCATTCTGATGCTCGGTTTGAACTTCAGCAGGTTGTCTTGACCACGTCTACATACCTAAATGCATTTAGTTGCTACCATGTCATTGGCTTATTAGCTATTCGTGTTAACAAGCTATTGAACAGGTGTACCTAATAAAGTGGCCGGTGAGTGTGTTCAGTATTTTCTATGAAGTGGGTGCTCGGTACACTATAACAAAAAGAATTGGTTGCAGTGATTTCCAACTTGGGTGTGAAAGACTAAGAACAAGGCTTTCAGATGAGTTATAATTTAGTTTAGGTTTAGAGCTGATTAGTAGGCTAGAGTCGAAGATAGCTGCAACTCCACCTCCTCGGCCTGTGCCTCGAGGAATGTGAGTTTTAATATGACTGGGAGGGGTGGATTCATTTAGGCTAACATATTCTCCATCACCCAGCCAGGTTTCAGTAAGACAAAATAAATCAATATCATAATCTGATATTAGTTCATTTACTAGTACACCTTTAGAAGAGAGATCTGATGTTTAAGAGTCCACATTTAACTCTCCTATTCGTTTGCACTATTGCTCTTGTGGTTTTAATTTTTATGAGGTTTTTATGCACAGCTCCTCTTCTGTTTACCTTTGATTTAAATCATTTCAATGGTCGGGGTACAGACACCGTCACTATGGGATTTTCACTAAGTAACTCCTGAAATGGAGGAGCAGAGAAGTGTGTTAGACTGCGACTCTGCCTCCTGGTCTCAACTCTGGGTTGTTATGGATTTGGTCCACTAATAAACTTGGCCAGATTTCTAGAAATGGGAGCTGCCCCTTCCCAAGTGGGATGGATGCCGTCTCTCCGAATCAGACCAGGTCTCCCCCAGAAAGTCTGCCAATGATCTACAAAGCCCACATCGTTTGCTGGACACCACCTCGACAACCAGCGGCGGAATGACGACATGCGGCTATACATGTCATCACTGGTCAGATTTGGCAGGGGTCCAGAGAAAACTACAGTGTCCGTACACGTACAGTGTACATTGTTTTTGCATATGTACACACCGACTCAACATTAATCTTAGTGACCTCCGATTGGCTTAACCGGGAGTCATTACTGCCGACGTGAATAACAATCTTACTGTATTTACGTTTATCCTTAGCCAGCAGTTTCAAATAAGACTCAATGTCGCCCGCTCTGGCCCCAGGGATGCACTTAACTATGGCCGCTGGCTTCGCTTACTTCACGTTTCTCAAAATGGAGCTGACAATGATCAGAGTTACCATTACCGCTAAAGGAGGCAGAGGAGTAACTGAACATCTGACACACCGAGCAGGAGAAAGTAGGAGAGCGAGAGGGAGAAGGAGAAGCCATCGCTAGCTGCTAGGCTAAAGTCGCTAACGGCTAAGCTAAAGTACTGTAGCATTAGCTACCAAAACTTTTGAACAACTATGAGACTGAACAGCAGTCACTAAAAGATAGAAAGAAGTGTGAGTGCTTAGGCAAAATTACTGTAAGAATAAGTGTTTAGCGGACAGTTGGCCGCTGTAATCTAACAAATTTAACTGGTATTTAGCGAGAGCAGCACAACACGCTACCAACACACAAGCACCGGAAACGGAAATGAGTCAACACGCTCACCGCAGTACGTCAGCAACGTGACCTGCTCAATACAGTTACTCAGCGCCTGTATGGGATCATAGTCCCCTGGTGAAATGGTTATGTAAATCTGTGTGTCATCTGCATAATTATGGTAACATATTTTGTTGTTTTTCATAATCTGAGCCAGTGGAAGCATGTAAATGTTAAACAAAAGAGGCCCCAGAATGGAGCCTTGGGGAACTCCACATGTCATTTTTGTCAGCTCAGATGTGTAATTACCTATAGACACAAGTAGTCCCTGTCCTTTAAGTAGGATTCAAACCATTTTAGTACTGTGCCAGGAAGTCCAACCCAGTTTTCAAGTCTGTCTAGTAATATGTTGGGTCCACCGTGTCGAATGCAGCACTGAGATCCAATAATACTAAGACTGAAATTCTGCCACTGTCAGTGTTTAAATGGATGTCATTGAAGACCTTAACAAGAGCTGTCTCAGTGCTGTGGTGTGGTCGAAAACCTGACTGGAAGACATCAAAACA
>NC_060155.1:1116323-1142554 GCF_021292245.1 Micropterus dolomieu | reverse complement strand
AGTAGCAAACAAGGCACGTGCATTATTAGTGTTTTTGGTGATGATGTCAGAGAAGAAGGACCGCCTTGCATTTCTCAGTTCTAAATTATAAATGCGAAGTCTCTCTTTATAGATGTCATAATGAACCTGGGGATTTGTTTTCCGCCACCTGCGTTCAGCTTTTCGACACTCTCTTTTTTTGTGTTCTAACCAGCGTGGCATTTCTCCATGGAGATCTTCTCTTACCAGAGACCACCTTCACCTTGGCTGGTGCAATGGCATCAATAACATTCGTATTTTTAGAACTGAAATTATCTACAAGCTCATTGACTGAGACCCATGAGAGTGCGGCTGTCGAGGAGAAAGCCTCAATAAATTTTTCACTAGTGTTTTCAGTGATATGCTGTTTTGTGATTACCTGTGTTTGTACATTTTTGTGCACGCAGATAGCGCTCTCAAAGAAAACACAGGAATGATCAGAGAGAGCAACATCAGTCACCACAACCTTGGAAATGTGCCCCTTATTGTGTGTTGGGCTCTGTCACATGTTGGGTCAGTCCATAATTATCAAGAACACAACACAGTTCTTTAGTCCTTCTGTCCTGGGGTTTGTCAACATGGATGTTAAAATCACCAACAATAACCACACAGTCAAAGTCAATACAGATAATAGACAGCAGTTCACCAAAGTCATCAAAAAAGTTTGCACAGTATTTAGGGGGCCTGTAGATATTTAGAAAAATAGCTCGAGAAGAGGAATTCAGCTGAAGAGCCACATATTCAAAAGAAGCAAAATTCCCATAAGTCATCTTTTTGTATTGGAGGGAGTCATTAAACAAAATGGCAGCTCCACCTCCTCTCTTATGCACTCTAGCTTCACTCATAAAACTGAAGTTGGGAGGGGTAGACTCAATAAAGACAGCTTCACTGTTATCTTGGTCCAACCAAGTTTCAGTTAAAAACATGAAATTAAGATTGTGAGTGATTATAAAATCATTGATTTAAAATGTTTTTCCTGCCAAAGACCTAATGTTTAACAAAGCTAATTTTAGTGTGTTAAAAACATTATCTGATCCGCTTTTTTCGACAGGCTGCGGCTGACGAGGAATTAATACTAAATTTGCAGGATATGTTGAGTGCTTCCTGTTTCTTAACACATTCACCATGCTTTTTCTGTTACCTGTCAAGACAGGGATGGAGAAGACTACCAGCACACCGGGCCCCGGCTTGTCCTGGGAAGAGTCATGAGTGATATTATCCTTGTAGCCTGGACCCAGCACATATCAGACAGAGCTTACTGGGCTTTTTCGCCATTGCGGAGCGGGAGGACGTGTTGGGCGCTGTATTTGTGACACGTGTGACTGGACGGTGAGGGAAGTTTATGGTAGAGAAAATGGGAGGGATTTGGTCCCAGCTCTAACCTGGTCTTCCATGTGATCAGTTAAGTCCAACAGGGAGGAGAGGGGAGAAAGGGTGTCTGGAGATAAGGGTGACCTAGATGGGGATTGGGGGGGTAGAGATGGTGAATCCTCACTGTTGGTTTTCAGTGAGGGAGGTGGAGGCTCTTCCTCTTGGCTCAGATGTCTCCCGTGATCAGAGCTGTCTTCCGGCGGGGGCTGAGGTGGCTCTCCTTCAAGGTTTCTGCCGTGTTGTGTTATGTCTTCTTCTTGTTTAGATTCCTCTTGTCTCTTGTCCTTGGCAGAGGGAACAGATGAGTGACGCAGAAACTAAAACAGGTTGGAGCTGAACAATTTTACTCCTGACTTGTTAAGGCGAAGTCCATCTGCCTTAAAAAGATGTCTGCGGTCCCACAGAAAGTAAAAGTTTTCGATGAAATGCACTGAATGCACAGTACATGCCATTGAGAGCCAAGTGTTCAATGCCATCAGTCTGCTGAATCTCTCAGCTCTTCTTCGGATAGGCGGTATAGGGCCACTAATAAACACCTCAGCATTCAGAGAGCTGACTGAGAAGAGATGTTATCCAGGTCATCAGACGGAGATCCATGGTCCTGCAATAGTGGTGAAAATCTGTTCTGCTGTTGCACACTCGGTTGTTGGGGAGGTTTGTTGCTAACTCTCCCTTTCGCAGCTGTCCACAGCTGTGTCCCACTAAGAACAGGGGTTGAAGAGGCGCTCTGCCTGGATGATAATGCAGGCCAGCCAGTCGCATCACAAATCTCAGGGCGCTGGGTTCTGCCTGTCACTCGTCCTCCCATTTCCCAAGGAAATGATTTACTCTTAGGCTTTGCACCAACAGCGTTCCAGGGAGGACTCCCACTTTCAGATTTATTACCCAGTACGCAGGCCTCCTGCTTCTTGGTAGTCTTGTTGGTGCTAATTAGCCGTGTGTTAGCATGCTCTTTTCCACTGTTTTGGGTCCACAGTAAAGTGTTGTCAATCCCACATAATCCATTCACCTCCACATTCACTTCTAACCTGTGGATCTTAGTTTCCAGCACAGTAATTTTTTGTAGAAGTTTGTAGAAGTCGTCCGTGGAGAAGGGGGGCATCTTGTTGCTAATTAGCATTAGCTATAACTCCAGTCACTGCAGTACAGGCTAGTGCTACTGAAAGGCCGCACTCGCGTAGCACTAAGATCATAAAAGTTTTTAAAGTATGGCAAGAGCCTACTTTATCTGACAGTCCCAGTGAAAGTAAAAGTATCCAAGAGCTGCTGATCTCTTGCAGGAGAAAAAAAAAATAGAGAGTTTAAGCAAAAGAATGCAAGCAGAGCAGAGGCAAGAGCAAGCAGCAAAGCGTCTGCACTGTAAGAAAGCAGGAAGTAAAAACAAGTAGTGACAACCAAAGCCATGGAATGTTGTCCTATTAAATCTCACCAAGTCATATGCTGGAACTATTTCGTTCATTAAATAACAAGGCATCATACCTAAATGACAAAATGGGTTGTTTGTCAGTGCCTTCCAAAACATCCCATGTGGGCATTTCTGATCTGTGATCTCTACTGTTAAAGCCAGTCTATAAAGACTTTTAAAGGAAGGATAAAACAGACAGTTGCTCAATTCAGTACCCTTGGGTATAGTAATCTTACTTGGTCCGGTACCCGAATGAACTTTAAATAAATATTACTGTGTGACCAGGGCTGTAAGCAGGGTTTAGAAATTAGTAAGGTCCAGATTGTTTTTTTTAATAGAGCTTATTTATGGTAATTCATACCAAAATTACACCTAAACACAACCAACAATCAAACAAACTAATGATCTATAATGAAATACATACAAAGGGACCTGTTGTCAAAAAATACTTTTATTAAAGATGAATTCTTCTGGATGAACTGATTATTCTTTAAGACAGATGATGCTGAGTCGGTGCTATGTATATTGTAAAGCAGGGAGCAGGTAAAGACACAGTGAACACAGCTGTTGTACTACGGTGGTGTGGTGGTTAGCACTGTCGCCTCACAGCAAGAAGGTTGTGGGCCCTTCTGTGTGGCGTTTGCATGTTCTCCCCGTGTCTGCGTGGGTTCTCTCCGGGAGGTCCGGCTTCCTCCCACCATCCAAAAACATGCAGGCTAGGTTGATTAGTTACCCTAAATTGTCCTTAGGCGTGAGTGGTTGTTCGTCTATGTGTGGCTTTCGCTTTCCAGGGTGTATCCCGCCTTGCGCCCGATGTTAGCTGGGATTGGCTCCAGCCCCCCCACGACCCTGTACGCAGGATAAGCAGGACTGAAGTTGAATTAAAATGGTGTGTAATTTATTTTCAGCTCTTTACAGTAAAAATTAAGTAAAAATCAGTGTTTCATTATGACCATACAATTGAGACCAGTGAGAATAGCTAACATTTATACTGGTGCTGATGGGGATCCTAGATTTTTCCAATAAATAGTTACAAAAATGATTGTGTATGTCAGTTATAGATCTTAGAAAGACATAAAATTGGAATTGGCCAAAATTAGAATTCGCAGGTCAGACCGTTTACAAAATCAGTAACTGGAATCAGTGCAACTGTAATATGTGCATCTCTTACAACAGCGATAACCCTGTATGTGAACCGATATTGGGCTGATACCATAGATCAACCGTTGTGTTGAGTTTTGCGCATTATGATGTTAAGTTGCAGAGTAGTTGGCTTGCTTCCGTTGAATAACTAATATGTATATATATATATATATATATATATATATGTGTGTGTGTGTGTAGGAGACCTCCTCTATCCCAGAAGAAACCTAAATTACTATGTAGCCTGGAGGTTGAAGTTATTTAGGATAATATGGATAGGATATAATAACAACTAGGCCTATTGCTTTGTGTTGTTGGCCAGAAAAATAGTAGTAAGACTTCTCTCTGTGTACACATATCCTATAGGCCTACAAGTATAATTTTGGCTGTATTATTTGTGTCCCCCTCAAAAATTGCTCTTGTGAAATTTTATGTTTATTGTTCCCCCCCTACTGTGAGATGACATTTACGGCCATGATTGTGTGTACACGTGTGGTAGGTGTAATTATAATAGCAGTAATAATAATAGTAATAATAATGTATTTGATCAATATATTAATGTATTCAGGCAATTCAATATTCTTTTGCTTGACTGTGTAAAGCTGAAGGATTTCTTTCTTGTGAAACAAAAAGTATTTAAACAATTAATTTTGATGTCCCTCTCCTTGGTGCAGTCATTTATTCAAAATATATACTTGAAACAAAATATTAACTTGAAACATGCACACAGGCCCGGATTAAGAAGTCAGAGGCCCCAAAGAGGCACAAAGTTTTGTAGGGTCCTCACCCACCGACCCACACATATGCGCACAATCAAGGTTTTATTAAAACACCTCTGGCCGATTTATCGGCCGGACGATAATATTGTCCGATATGAGCTAATGTTAATCTCAGAATTCTTTCTTTCAACTAAAATTCTGACTCAGAAAAGTTCACGTGGCCCTAATCCTCTTCCACATTTTCGTGATGATACCGTGTGTATATATAATATCATAACAAACGTTTGCAGCATAACCCACAGCCATGTGTGCAAATAGCGCTCCGGAAAACAAGGCTGCGTGAAAGCCGCTTGTGTTAGGAGCTTCGAAAGTTGTGCTTCGAGTGTTTTTAGCATTTAGCTAGCTAGCTACCACCGTAATGTGACGAAATTTAGCAGGTGTAGTAACCAAACCAACAAAATAAAAAAACGCTGACAAAAAGGAGACTGAAGCAGAACGTAAAAAGTTAAGTTGGTGGTCCAGTCTAGTGTCTGAAACTATTTCAGATCTTCAGTCAGACAGAATGTTGTCGGTCAGAACCAGGAGGCCAGTCGAGCTGTAAAAGCTGCATACCGCTTGTATTAGTAAGCTTGTCAAAGCTATTTCTAGCAGGACATTCAGGAAGGGGGAAGCAGGTGCTTCCAGGTAAGTGTCAGGGTTCCCGCGGCCCCTTTTAAAAGTCTTAAAAGGTCTTAAATTGAAATCGGGGAAATTAAGGTCTTGAATTGTCTTAAATTTACTGTAAATTTGCTGTGGGTATTAAATTTGCTGATGGTGCGTTTAAGGCTGGTGAGAAAATTGTCACGCACAGTCAACTAAAACGCCTAATTAGCGTGTATTTGTATGATTTTTTTTAATTGACACGTTACGTTTACGTTAGCTGCAGACGTTGACGTCTGGTTGCCTGTCATATTATCGTCAGTTGTGGCTGCATGATTGGGAGACGCAAGTTAAAGTGGTTGGAGGAAGATCCTATCGTTCTGTCTTGCTCAAACGACTGTGGCCTCCTTCACGTCCTAATTATTTAATCTTTTTTTTTTTATTTTAACTTTAGAGGGTGATTTTTGCTCCTGAATGCAAGTTAAAGAAGCCAGATGGTTAATTGTGCTTTTAAACTTTTCTTTATGGTCAGAACATGACAAATACTTGATGCCAAAAAGCAGCCTGGTATCAAAGGTAGAACATTCAAAACAACAAATATCCATGAGAAAAATAAAGTAAAATCTTTTTCAGTCCCTTGTCCACAACACAATTCAAATATTCAATTCTATTCTAAATCAAATATTTATTGAACATTTGTTATATTGTTATTGAGGAAGATTGTATCACGACAATTATCATTATTGTTTTATTGCCCCGCCCTAGTTCACGTTCACAGACACGATCAGTTCACCAAAAACCTGAGCATAATCAATAATCGGCACTGTTTGAGCACGTTTATGCACAACACTGATACACTGTTTAGGCTCAGACTGTTGTATTTTATTTGCAGAACTGCAACTGGCAAATATTTCTGCCCAAGTAGTTGTATGTGGACAGACAACACATTTGCATCCATGTGGTCATGGTGTCCCTGACCACCTCCAGAGGTTGTTTTGGCTGATTGGATCACAATCTGTCCTCAATACGTCTCGGGTGCATTTACACCTGTACTTTCATGTGGTCAAGTGATACCCGATCACAATCTGATCAACCAAAATACATTTTAATGCCAGTTGTAAACAGCCTCTATGTTCCCCGATTTGAAATATGCAAAGTCATGTACCTCTGGTGAAAATAAAAATGCCAAATGTGGCATTGTGTCGTTCATTAAGAGATCAAACGCACGTCTCTTTTCTATCAAAGAAACTGTTTCAAGATTTGAGGTCTTAAATTTATATTTGTTGAGATCTTAAAAGGTCTTAAAAAGTATTAAATTCTGCTTTTAAAATGGTGCAAGAACCCTGAGTGTTTGTCTCCCTGAGTGTTCCCAGTCCCACTCCTACTCATTTTGAACTACGACAAACTTATTCCCACAGTCCTCTTGATTCAGCGATATTCCGGCCCAGCATGCACATTGTGGCATAGTTTCCTTTGCTGTTTCCTGCTCATGTGATAAACCTAGTGAATACTAAAGAAGACCATGTTCTCTGTGTAAACTGATTATTTTGTATGAAACAATTGCCTGAGTGTGAGGGAATTAAAATTAATTGGTAAGGAAGTTAGTTGTATATAGTAAATTGGGTATATTTTCATTATCGGAATCATATCGGAAAATTTTGTTTAGCCAACGAGAATCAAACCATCGATGGTTCGGATGTTCTTCACTGTTTCAGAAGACAGCTCTATTGCAATATGGCACCAGTCCTTCCTCCGGTCCTCCTCCTCTCCTCTCTCTCTGCTGTGATTCCCTGCAGGAAACAATGTGCCAAATTTTAAGCTTCGTGACAAACGGGCAGCTTTCAATTTAGCTGGTTTGTACATTTGGCTAATTGCCAAGCTAATGTTAGCTGTGCTTATATAAAACACAGAGGATAAGAGACTGTGGACAGAGCAGATTAAAAATGACGCTTTCTACATGTTTATGCTTGTTTGCAACATATGTAACGTTATTGATAAAAAATTGTCTTTTCACTTGGAATGGTTTTATTGCACGTACTTACAGTAAGGAGCGCCTCTGTCATGAACTCGAGTAGTTTAGAGCTAACGTTACCTTCACGTCACTTCACCATCTCCACCGCAGACGTGATTTCTGCTGGCCACAGTATGTGTGTATGTGTGCGCGCCTGTATGTGTGAGTGTGTGTAGGAGCTGACACACACAGACAACAGGCAGAGACTGCAGCCTAGTAATAAACAGTTAACCCCCGTTCGTTTAATTCTGTGTTTCGTTGCCCATCACTAAATAAAATTATTTTTTTATTTATCCCGTTTCAATCGGTAGGAAGATTGTAGTACACTCTAAGCTCTACCAACATGCCATCTCTCCTCTAAAAGAATACATTTTACATGCTGAGGAGTTTGCTGAAGTAGTGTGAACAGCTGACAAGTGGAATTAGCTCAGCTACAGCCACAGCAGCAGACATGATCCCCTCCATCAGCTGAAGTTTTTCAGCCTTGTTTGTTATGATTTAAAGCATGTAGAAGAACACAGAACATTAATTAACGTTATATTCTGACTGATCAGCGTGTCGGGACATTTATGCTGCTGTGCCTCGTGCGTAAATGCACACATTACTTCACCCTATTTTACCCACCCGGAAATTAACAAAACGTATCGCCCAAAACTCTGCCCCCAAACAGTGGTGCTCTGTTATTGCCCTCACAAGGTTTTCATGTGCTTCATGTGTTTCCTCAAGTCTGGACACTGATCAACAGTTTTTCAAGTTGAAATGAGGGTTGTGATGGTATAATCAGCTGCGTCCGCATGGTCCTAAAGCCTTCATTTTATTCACATGCCTGGTCAACAGTTTTTAAGTTTTTAATTTATTTTGGGGACTTTGGTCGTGATGTTTCAAAGAGCATAGTATACAGTGGCATGCAAAAGTATTCATACCCCTTGAACTTTTCCACATTTTTTCATGTTACAACCATAAACGTAAATGTATTTTATTGGGATTTCATATGATAGACCAACACAAAGTGGTGCATAATTGTGAAGTGGAAGGAAAATGATACATGGTTTTCAAATTTTTTACAAATAAAAATCTGAAAAGTATGGCGTGCAAAGTATTCAGCCCCCGAGTCAATGCTTTGTGGAAGCTCAGTCAGATTGAATTGAGAGTGTCTGTGAACAGCAATTTTCAAGTCCTGCCACAGATTCTCAGTGGATTCAGGTCTGGACTGGGTCATTCTAACACATGCATAGGCTTTCTAAACCATTCCATTGTAGTTCTGGCTGTATGTTTAGGGTCATTGTCCTGCTGGAAGGTGAACCTCTGCCCCAGTCCAACAGGTTTTCTTCCAAGATTGCCCTATATTGCCCTCTAACATCTGGTGTGTTCAGGGTGATGTGCAGTGTTTTCTGCCACACATACACTGAAAAAAAATAACTTGTAGGACTTACTTGATAAAATCCTCTTAACAATTAGCAATTTGTAAAATTTACTAATAAGTTCTAATTTCAAGTACGAAGCACTTGCCAGTATCAAGTAAAATTTACTTACCACTAAACTAAACATCTGTGAATATACTAAGTAAATGTTACTTTATTGTAAGTTACATTTATTTAAACAAATTTAGTAAAGTCAATGAATATTTTTCAAATACAGGAACATCACCAAAATATTAAATACATTTTGTATATTTGTAATAAGTAGAATTTATTATATTTTTTCCTTACTGACAATTTAAATTACCTACTTGCATGGTGTTATATTACTCACTATAATCATATAAATCTTGCTCATTTTATTTTCAGAAATGTTACATTTTCGCTAAGCATTTAATGCTTTTATCACAAATCACCCAACTAAAATACACAATACAATTAAACTGTTTTTTAATCACCCAATTAAAATTCACATCTCCAGGACATATATAGATGATATAGAATAGTCATTTTGGCTGTATTGAAAGAAAAATAATATGACTGAATGCTCATTCAAGTGTCATTCTGTAAAACAATCCAATCGCCATTCACCAACATGAAATTATCAAAATAATAATAATTATAACTGAATATCACTGAAATTATACAATCCTATTATAGTATATTTCAAAGTGTTTCTTTGACCTCAGAAAGTATCATACATAGCAGAGCATATCACATGACAAAAATAACAAAAGGTGAAGTTTTAACAGAGCATTAACATTGACAACGAATTCCTCTCAACTGCTTGGTCAAATCCCCATCAGTACCACTCCACCCACCTCTACCCAATGTCAGTAATTATTGCAAAGATTGTCAATATTACCTTGCCATTACATTTTTGACATGGTGCTTTTAAAAAAACCAACAAAACCAATAAATAAAACCTTACTCACGAGATATATATATATAAGATTTCTTTATTGTCATTCCACAGTACACTGTAGTATGAAATTATGTGCACAGCTTAAAAATATAGCACAGAAACAATTGAAAACACCATAGAAAATCGAGATATTAGCTAAAAAATAAATGCTTATATGGGTGTGCAGAGCATGTAGAGTGATAAATATAAATATACGACGTCTAAAAACTGGAAAAATAGAAATATCTAGATATATACAGTATAAATATCCATATTTAAAATAGTGCAGTTGAGAGTAAGGTTCAGTCAAAACAGATAATTATGTAGATGAATAGTATTTCACAGTGATTGGTCTGTTTTAGTGGGTTTTAGTGTTCAATAGTCTGACAGCAGTGGGGAAGAAGCTGTTTTTAATTTTAAATCTTTTTTTATTATTATTATTATTTTTTAATTAAATTAATTAATAAAAAAAAAATAATAATAATAATAATAAAAAAAAAGAAAAAAAAAAAAAAGGAAGAAGCTGTTTTTGAAACTTGCAGTCTTTGTTCTCAGACAGTCTGTGGCCAGGGTGAGTGGGGTCTTTGATGATGCCCTTTGCTTTTGACAGGCATCTTTTCTGGGCCAGCTCCTGAATGGTCGACAGAGTTGTCCCAATAGTCCGCTCAGCTATCCTCACCACTCTGCTCAGCGCCTTTCTCTCTGCAGCTTTACAGTTCCCAAACCAGAGAGAAATGGTGCCCCTGTAGAAGGTGGTCAGGATGGAGGTGGGCCCTCTTCAACCGCCGAACCGAAGTGCAGACGCTGGTGTGCCTTTTTGATGAGGGAGGAGGTGTGCAGGTCCCAGGACAGGTTGTCAGCCAAGTGAACCCCCAGGAACTTTGTGTGTTTTACGATCTCCACAGCAGTCCCATTGATGTGGATCAGGGCGTGCACGGGCTGATTTCTCCTGAAGTCAACCACCATCTCCTCGACATTCAGGGCTAAGTTGTTTGTCCTGCACCAGTCTGCAAAAAGTCTCACCTCCTTCCTATATGCCCTCTCATCTCCATCCTGGATAAGACCCATTACTGTCCGGTTGTCCGCGTACTTAATGATGTGATTGGTGCTGAACTTTGCACAACAGTCATGAGTCATCAGTGTGAAGAGAAGAGGGCTGAGAACACATCCCTGCTGGGAGCCAGTGCTCAGTGAGATGATGGTGGATGTGTTGTTGCCTACTCACACAAACTGAGGCCTGTTTGTGAGAAAATCCAGTATCCAGTTACGCAGTGGAGAACTTATGCCCAGTGCATCTGAGCCCAGCTTGTTGACCAGATGCTGAGGGATTATGGTGTTGAATGCCGAGCTGAAATCAACAAACAGCATCTGCACAAGAGAGTTCTTGTTCTCCAGGTGTTCCAGGCTAAAGTGTAGTGGATATGGCATCCCCAGTAGAGCGGTTTGGGCGGTAGGCAAACTGAAATGGGTCCAGTGAAGGGGGGAGGGCAGATGAGATGTGGTCCTTTACTAGTCTCTCAAAGCACTTCATTTTTATGGAAGTGAGTGCTACGGGCCGGAGATCATTCAGACTAGTGATGGTGTTTTTTTTTGGAACAGGGATGATGGCTGAGGTTTTGTAGCATGAAGGCACAGCAGCTTGACTCAGGCAGATGTTGAATATGTCCGTGAGGTCATGAGACAGTTGGACTGCACACTCCCTAAGCAGGCAGCCCGGTATCATGTCTGGACCAGCAGCTTTCCGTGGGTCGATTTTCCTCAGCACTCGGACATCTGCTAGATCCAATGTGAGCACCTGGTCTCCTTCCTGTGGGGTGGTTTTCCTCGCTGGTGTGGTATTCTGTGATTCAAACCTACCAAAGTAATCGTTGAGATTGTCCATGCTGTCGTCACAGGACTGGGGAGCAGTCCTATAGTCTGTGACAGCCTGGATTCCCTGCCACAGTTTCCTGGTGTCTCTGTGGTCGTTAAAGTGACCCTGGATTTTTTGTCCATGTGCCCTCTTTGCCAATCTGATTGCTTTGTTCAGATAGGCTCTCGCAGACCTGAGAGCAGTGACATCCCCAGATTTGAAGGCAGAGTTCCGGGCTTTGAGCAGGACTTGGACCTCTGTCGTCATCCATGGTTTCTGGTTAGCGCGGACTGTGATGTTTTTTGTGACACAGACATCATCCATGCACTTGAGTATGTATCCTCCTGGCATGTGTCATCCTCAAGCTCGGGTCCTCTACCAGAGGCCTGGGAGTTTGAGGGTTCTGCGCAGTATCTTAGCTGTTCCTAGGACTGCACTCTTCTGGACAGAGACCTCTGATGTTTTACCTGGAGTCTGCTGTAGCCACTCTCCCAGTTTGGGGGTCACAGCCCCCAGTGCTCCGATTACCACTGGCACCACTGTTGCTCTTACTTTCCACATCTTTTCTAGCTCCTCTTTCAGCCCTTGGTATTTCTCAAGCTTCTCATGTTCCTTCTTCTTCTTCTCCTGGATAGCTCAGTGGTAAATGCCACTGACTTTGGTACAGGTGATTGTGGGTTTAATTCCCCGTCAGGAAGGGGGTATCCAAGTGGACCCTTAGGCAAGGTTCTTAATGCTACCAGCCTACCTTAGGCATGAGTGAAACCGCAAATACAAGAGCCATACTGGCTTGGATGTCGCCTGGGTCAACAAGGTCCGCGTCAGGTGCTAGGGAACCAGGGCAACCTGATGACAAATGGGCTACTGGAACAAGACATTCACGGACTAGAGCAGAAATATATATATATATATATAATGCAGGTGACAGTATCTTTTTCAATCATTTGCAAGATGGAGAAGTGAGTTGAGACGTACCATCACTAAAACTTAAAATAGCAACTTCAGGGGACAGCTTAATCCCATCCAGTTCTAGGAAAAGTTTCTGCAACACCTTAAAAGTGTAGGGCAGTGTTTGGGGGTATGCAGAGTTGAGGGCATAAATCGGTCCCATAAGTAGCGTACAAGCTTTAGCAGCACTGCGGCATCCTGGCAACATTTCCTTGCGTTCAAGGAGGATGGACACATCCACTGGATCGTCTCCATCATGGACACCATGGACGACCAGGATCTTGAGGATGTGTTGATTGGCATCACTCCGGTGACCTGGCATTAGTAAAACATTTGTACAACATGCCGTAAGTTGGTTGCCACTCCACAGATTGTAGCATCTTTACAGTGCCAGTAAACCCTATGGTTTCGTAACCCAATAGCATATTACTTTATTTGAATCATTGAAAAATATATATTTAGTTTGCCATCACAGAGTGGAATATCTCCATCCCTTTGTATGCCTTCCTCTATTACTTTAATAGTAACTTTAGATTATGTCACAATAACATATATTTTTTATATTTATATCAAGAAAATGGTTTGCCAGGCAATCTTCAAAAAGTTCCTCTCAATCTCTCGTCAATCTGTCCTCCTTCTTAGACCTAAACTGTCCAGTCTCCTGCCCCGTCCAAACAGTAAGGTCACTCTGTAAATGAACAGACAGTTTCTGATATTAAAACAAGGATCCAGTACATTTTGCCACAATTTTAAATTACATTACACAGTGAAGAAATGGTAAAAATAACAGCAGTATTTTAACATGCATGCAAAGCTTTCAACTCATTATGTTGCATCCATAGTCAAATCACTCCATCTACGTTCTCTCAGTTTACACTTCACTAACCCATCCTACAGCAAAATCTGGGCCTGATGTGATAACACAAGTCACTGTTGTTCTGTCCTGCTTCCTGTTGAAAGACATACTTTGAAATAGCAAGTTACAGGTGAATGTACTCTTACCTGACAAGATAAAAGAATAAATTACATTAAATATACTCGTAAAAAGAAGCAAAAAGAAGAGAGAACAGCGAAAACTTCATACTGTGAATAGGTTGAACTTCAGGTTGCATTTTTAAGTTACAACACAATGGAATCATAACTTGAAGCTGTAACTATTTCCTGTTCAAATTGGTATTGGTAACAATACCACAAAACATGAATATTTTACACGTTTATTTAAACAGGCATTTTGCAGACAAGAGTGATTGGTAAAATATACATATAACATTAAACTAATATCTCATTTAAATCACCACACTATTTACAACTTTAGAACTTTTTACATGCTAAATGAAGTGGTCAGCTGTGTTAAAATACAACACAGTCCTTTACTGTATAATGTTACACACCAGCCTAGCCAACATTTACAAACATATACAAAAGATTGCAGAAAATGCAAAAGAGTTTAATTCAAATACCTGAAGAAGCTGAAATGTATAAAAAAAACTTGCTAAACATTGCAAAAAATGAAAAGAGCTTAATTGAAATGCTTAAAGAAGCTGAAATGCACAAACAATTGAAAACATCGCAGAAATTGCAAAAAAAGCTTAATTCAAATACCTGAAAAGTGTTGAAGCTCAATTGGACTGCATTGAACTGCTTAAGAACATGAAAGCTGATCAGAGTTTAAATACTTTGTTAAAAAGCTGAACGTTGTTACACAGTCAAACTACAAGTCGAAATGAGTTTGACAAAAGAAAAAACTGGAAGATGGTATTACATAGCTGAATCACAGCTCAAGGTATAAGTAGTAGTTGTAGTACTAGTAGTAGCAGCTGGGTGTCACATCCTGCAGTGAAAGGTCCTGTGTGTTAGGTCCATCCCTACTTTGCTGTTGATATCTTGTCACCTAGTCATCTTGGAAAATCAACCTCATCCTGAATTCCCTGTTAAGATACATTAACAGTCTGGGGCTTTAATTTGGAAGAAATTGGATCCTGAGAGCTATTGAGAATCCTTTCTCAACCTGACTAAGATTACCATAATAAGGCTTTTATTTTGTAATTTGTGTGTGTTTGTGTGTGTGTTGTGTGTGTAAGTGTTTGTCTGTGTGTGTTTTTTGTGTCTGTCAATCAAACTGACCTGATTACATCATCTCAATCAGCTGTGTGCCTACATTCTAAGGCTGCCATGGTGATGGCAAAAGCTGGTTTAGACAGCTGCTCTCATTGAGTTTTAACCTGAAGCACAACTCTGCTTCCCCTGCTCCTACCGAACAGGTCATGACTGTGAGACAGAGACACAGGTGGACAATAAGACTGTGAGATTGACTGTGAGACAGAGACACAGGTGGACAATAAGACTGTGAGACGGACTGTAAGACAGAGACATAGGTGGACTATGTGACTGTGAGAGGGAGTGTGAGACAGAGAGACAGGTGGACTATAAGACTGTGAGACGGACTGTGAGACAGAGACACAGGTGGACTATAAGACTGTGAGACTGTGAGAGGGACTGTGAGACAGATAGACAGGTGGACTATAAGACTGTGAGACAGACTGTGAGACAGAGAGAGAGGTGGACTATAAGACTGTGAGACTGACTGAGACAGAGACACAGGTGGACTATAAGACTGTGAGACTGTGAGATGGACTGTGAGACAGATAGACAGGTGGACTATAAGACTGTGAGACAGACTGTGAGACAGAGAGAGAGGTGGACTATAAGACTGTGAGACTGACTGTGAGACAGAGACACAGGTGGACTATAAGACTGTGAGACTGAGATGGACTGTGAGACAGATAGAGTGGTGGACTATAAGACTGTGAGACAGACTGTGAGACAGAGACATAGGTGGACTATGTGACTGTGAGAGGGAGTGTGAGACAGAGAGACATGTGGACTATAAGACTGTGAGACGGACTGAGACAGAGACACAGGTGGACTATATGACTGTGAGAGGGACTGTGAGACAGAGAGACAGGTAGACTATAAGACTGTGAGACAGACTGTGAGACAGAGAGAGAGGTGGACTATAAGACTGTGAGACTGACTGTGAGACAGAGACACAGGTGGAGTATAAGACTGTGAGACTGTGAGATGGACTGTGAGACAGAGAGAGTGGTGGACTATAAGACTGTGAGACAGACTGTGAGACAGAGACATAGGTGGACTATGTGACTGTGAGAGGGAGTGTGAGACAGAGAGACAGGTGGACTATAAGACTGTGAGACAGAAAGACAGGTGAACAATAAGACTGTGAGATGGACTGTGAGACAGAGAGACAGGTGGACTATAAGACTGTGAGATACACAGACCCAATTGTTCCCAATGAAGAGAGCAGTGTGTATGGCAATCTTTGGCAATATTGTTGTTACACATTCATGCCAATAAATCTAATTTGAATTGAATTGTATGTATGTATGTATGTATGTGTGTGTGTGTGTGTGTGTGTCTGTGTGTTAGTTGTAGTACCAGGTAGTAGTAATTAGTGCAGTAGTAGTGGTTGTAGTAGCAGATGCAGTACTCTGGATGCAGTGTGTGTCTGTGTGTGTGAGTGTGAGAGAGAGAGAGAGAATGTTTAATAAAATAAGTTTAATGAAATGTATGGGGCTGATTGTTCTTATGTTGTGTATATATGATGCTTTGTCAATGTTGTTATTACATTCATGCCAATAAAGCTAATTTGAATTGAATTGAGAGAGAATGTGTGTGTGCGTGTGTGTCTCCCTTTGATCTCTCTCTGCTCATTAACATCACCTGGGCAACCAGCTATCTTATATAGACAGATTGGAAACTCTCTCTGAGACTTTGTCTCAAACAAACCACCTCAGAGAATAAACTATAGGTCATATCGACGAAATGACTTGACCGGGAGCGGCAGAAGGCATTTCTGAACAACAGGATATATTTTTTGTGTGGATAAAGTTGAAAAAAGGGACCACTTTGGTGAGTTGAAAAACTGGTACGTTCTGCTCTGGTCAAAAAATTTTGATGGGAGTTTATATTGTAAGTTCCTGTCACTCTTGTCCTTAGGAAGGACACAGAGACAAATCTATAAGTCTGAGGGATTTAATAAGCACATGTGAGGAACCACAACAAAAATACCTACATTTCTAGTATAAAATGATGCTTGAAGTGTTAAAATTGTGGCCAGGCCAGCGATTTAAAAATGAATTTTTAAGATGAGTTTGCAAGCTGGCTCCACTCTGACGATGATGTCACATGCTCTGACTTCCACCATTCCATCCCATCTGCTTCCATTATAAACTCAGAAACGGCTTGAAATCTTTGTAACACTAAAACAGGGACTGTGAAAAAACTGTAGAAGATATCAAAAAATTGAATACAACATTAATAGCTTAAAGATTTGTCAACATTTTTCAGTTGAAATGATGAATGTAGCTGAAAGTATGCAGAAGTAGTAGCATTTGAAAGTTGAAGACATTTTATGAGGAGTTGAAGATTTCTACATTCATTTACAAAGTACAAAAAATTGCACAAAAAGCTTAATAGTTTAAAAAGTATAAAAGTTATATACAAGCCTTAATGTCCTTAAAAAGCAGAATATTATGATAGTTGAATGGTTTTTGTAGCACAAAGTAGAGAGGAGCTGAAACGTGCCAAAAAACGTACGGAAGAAGAAAAAAAATAATAAAGATTTGGATAACAATAGTGATTAGAATAATAATAATAATAAAGTTAATAAATAAAATAAAAAAAGTTAGCTAGCTAGCTATGGTGGTGACAGTGTCACAGAAGATGAGGTCCTAGAAATGTGGTTTGAGTCCTAAGAGAAAATGCAGCCTCCAGTATTGCTGGTTACATGCTAACCTGATATTTGTTACAATTTCAGGTCAGTCAGGTTAACCATCCATTCATCCATCCATCGTCAACCGATTATCCTGCGTACAGGGTCGCGGGGGGAGCAAATCCCATCTTACATCGGGCAAATGGCGGGGACACCCTGGACAGATGGCCAGTCCATCGCAGGAGTCAGGTTAACATTTAGAATAATTCATCTGGTGTTAGCTAAGCTCATGCTGCCTGTTTCACTGGGGAAGTTATTAATGTAACATTACATTTCAGCTTCTTCAAGTATTTGAATTAAGCTCTTTTGCATTTTCCCGCATTTTGTTTGTAGTTATTATTATTATTATTTATTCCACCATTTTTGGGCATCTAACTAGTCCTGTACCGTTTGTCCTACAAACTTGGTTCCAACTTAAAATTGTACATCTTCATGAGATGGGTTGTTGCTGTTATCAGTAATGGTTGATTTTATATTAATACTTTTATGCATTTTAAAATGAATGGGTTCCTATGGGAGCAGGGACTTCACTCTTCCACATTTAAGAGCTTAGTGCTCCGGCATATGTGCAATTTCAGCTGTAAGTTGCAGAAAAGATGTTGATCTTTCAAAGTTATATTTGGTGTTTGCTAAAAAAATGTTTAGTTTAGGAGCGATGCCCTTCCAAAGTGAAGGGTTTTACAGCTTTTAGCAGACTTTACCAGTGTGTCATGTGATCAGTTAGAGTGGAGACAGAAGGATTTTGCAGACCAGGAATTTTTTGTAAACTGCTGCTAGTCACGTATATTTATCTCTATAAGCACAAAAAAGGCACCAAAATGTAGCCACATGCCTTTTCTCCCTCAAAATGTCAAAATCCTGCTCAGTGGACATTTAGTTTTTTATCTCTGATCCTTAATTGATTGGAAAGTCTCAGTCGTCTCCCATTCACTCCCTGTTGTAGCTGCAGGCTGAGTTCTCCCCCTGTCACTAATTCTTTAACTTGCTGTATCTTCCTCCCTGTTTGGAGTTTGGACACAAGAGGTATATTTTTATGCTCAGCTACTCAAGCACTAACTAAAAAGTCTTTTTTTATTAAGCAAATACACTTTTTGTATCAACAACACATCGTGGGTTCAAATCCTGCAGCTGGCACTAGTGTTAATTAGTTTCAACATTAAACACCTGTAGCCTATGGTGTTTGAACTTAATGACAACAAACTAAATATGGTGACCACAAATTCCTCAGATGGTAATGTTAGTACATTATAGCTTTAAACTTTACACAGCTGTTTGTTGTAGGAACTTAATGATGCTAATTTATTCCGCGTTTTTTGCCATTTATCTTCTGCTGTACCGTTTGTCCTACAAACTTGGTTTCAACTTCAAATTGTACATCTTCTTCATGAGATGGGTGCTATTACCTGTGTTGCTGATATCTGTAATGGTTGATTTTATATTAATATTTTTATGCATTTAAAAATAAATGGGTTCCTATGGGACTCCTCTTCCAACAAAAGAAAGTTTTGCTAAAATTTGCTAATAAATCTCCTATTTGTTTGAAATACAAAACAAATAATTTGTGATTTATGTATTTGTTAAATGTGTCTGCTTAGAAAATAGTGCTTTTTTGTTGGTAATTGTCATTCTTGTGGTGGTTTACTATTGAAACCAGGAATGAAGTGCCTGTTTCATTTGATAAAAATGGCTGCAAAATGGCAGCCAGGTTTGAGTGGACTCTAGTAGTAATATTTGGCTGTCTTCCTCTTTGCACCTCCAGTTCTTCAGCTTGCATTCTCTTTCTCCTTTAATTGTGGTGAAGACCTGTGCTTTATATTTTCATGTTCAGCTTCTCAAGCTGTAACTCAAATTGCCCAAACGACAGCTGAAAAGCTTAATTTTTTAAGGCAAATGCACTTTACCATCAACAATACTTCAAAACGTTGTGTGATCCAATAGCGTAGTGGTATAGAGACAGTCCTCAGAGTACCATTTCATGCTCCAGACATTGATTTGATTCACAATATTAATATATTATAGCCAGGGGCGGTTTGTTCATTAGGGCGACCGGGCGACGCACCGCCAAACCGGTAAAAAGGCAGGAGATTTTTCTCACACTTTCTACCAGTCACAGTCTTAGTTAGCTGTGACTGTTTTTGACAGACATTTTGTCTCTGAATATCGCTGTCCAATCAGCGTCAAGTCGTGTTCCGGGGAGTCTGGTTGGAAATCGCCCAGATCTCTCTCATAGACTTTCATGTAAAGGCAGTTTTGTTCGGGCTGCGGCCGCTGCAATGCAATCTCTATGGGTTCCGAGAGGGCTCGCACTTACGTGTTTACGTCATGTGCCCAGTAGCAGAGCTACGCTTCTGCCACCTGAAAACGACTCGGCGGTCCTCCAGCTTGTTGCTCTCACTACGACCAGCTGCTGTAGAAAATGTACGTTCAGGCTGAAAATTCAACCGTGTTGTCGGGAGATGCAGTGACTTTACCAGCGGTGAGTAAGACACAGTATAAATAATACATGTAATTTGTTAAGCTATGAGGAGTGGAAAAGTCCGCTAGCCACTAGGCTAATTTATGCTCCGTAAAATGCCATAGGCTAAGCTAATAATAATAATCTTGATAGTTATTATTAAGCTGAATTTTATGCTTATGTTAAATGTGATTGTTATTAAGCCATGTTTTATGTGTGCTGGTGGTGGAGTCAATTTAAATTTAGCTGCACTTAACCATTAACAATTATTTGATGTGTTGTTTTTTTCTTTTATTGCCAGATACCACAGAAGAAAGAGGAGGTAGCATGATGTGGCCACCACTGGGATCTTGTCAGAGGAGGGTAAAAAGAAGAAGTGGGAAAGCAACACAGAAAATAAACCAAAAATAATAGAATATACCTTTTATATTTCCCCTTTCATGCCTTGATGTTTATGTGTAAATACAGAGTGAGAATGGGAGAACAACACATAGCTCGTTGTTACTGTGTGATTATAGAGTACAGGAGAACAGTGGATACTTTAATACAGCCCACACCCCTAATAATACTGTGTAACTACAGGATAAGAAGTGGATTTTTTACTACTCTCTGCTTACCTTATTAGTCTTGTGTAATGTTTGTAAATTAAAGAATGAAAATAAATACTGTGCTCCTCTGTACCCCATTAAACATTTAAGATTAGCTATGTTTGATCCACCTTCATATACAGCATATGTGACATTATTACATAATTGTAGCCTCTTACTTGAGATGGGTCCCTTAGCTGCAACGCAAGATTAACTGTAAATAATTTTATTCATTGCACATCATCAGCCCAGTGCCACTGCGCTTTATTCTGAATTTATTGTTCCTAAATAAAAGGTTTGTCACAGCTAAATCAGATGATTATGAGAGTCATTTTTTTCCCCATTATTGCTAAAGTAGTTGCCTTTACATCCAATGGTCTAAAGATCTGTTGATCTTAACTGTGGACTGTTCATTCATTGTAGACATTGGCACTGAACTTCAGGATGTAGCTGTTCACAAATACTGTACAGTATGTCGCCTAAGGAACAATCCTTGTCTTATAGCAGACTAAGACCATTGAACTGGTCACCTTAGCCATCATCGCAACAATTGCCCTCCCTGAGAAATTTGGCAGGAGCCGCCACTGATTATAGCTTGTGAATTTACACAGCTGTTTGTTGTTTGAACTCGATGCTTACAAAAGGTGGAGTACTTACTGACTTGCAGTGGTTACTTTCAGAACTCTATGTTGTTAGTCTTTCTAAATGTAATCATTGTTTTCATGAAATTAAGTCTTTCACAGGATAACTCTTTAGCTGGTTAGTTTCTTCTTCATCAGCGTTCTTATCAAATGAAACAGGCACTTCACTCCTGGTTTCAACAATAAACCACCTCAAGAATGACAATTACCAAAAAACACTATTTTCTAAGCAGACATGTTTAACAAAAACATAATAAAATAACATTTGTATTTCAAACAAATAGGAGACTTATTAGCAAATTTTAACAAAACTTTCACCCCCAAAAAACCCGGTCATGCAGCACCTCTGTCTTAAACAGAAACAGATACAGTTGCCCTGCTGTGGTCCATTATCACTAAAATGGCGGGTAATCTTGTCTTGTCCAAAAGCGCATCCGTGGATTCAAACGTAAACACACACCTGGAATACAATTTACTTAGTATTTTTAGGTATTTATTCAGTGACTATTAAGCTTTTAAATAGTATGTGTAAATCTATAGTAAAATCTACTCCATCCACATAGTTAGTGTATTACATGTATAAAATGTGTAAATATTTAAATGTTTAAATTTTCAGCTAGTGAAGTGAATTTTAGTAAACAGCAGTGAAGTACTTTCAAAGAGTATGGGCATTGTTTTTAAAGATGAAGCAGAAAGACAAGTCTAAAACATAGGCACAGAATACAAATTCAAAAGCTAAGCATTGAAAGGGCAATTGAGGGAAAAAGTACATTTCCCTGGTCTTTTTTGATTATGGCTAACATCAGCTTCATAGCTGCTTTACGAGTTGCGTCAAGAAAAGACAGTAAAGCTGCCCCCATTCCCCTTGGCTTTACATGTTCAATCTTCAAATTCTTTTCTCCAGCATCTCAACAGCACGGATGCTGGATGCACTGTTACACCTGTTATTTCTAATGCTTCTGCCTCAAGCCATCAAAACAGCCAAGTGTTGCCAAGGAAACAATTTACAGGCTGTAATATAAAATACACAGTAAATGCTCTGGACATACTGTAAACATAATGTGAATGGTACATGCACAGTGACATTTCTTAAAATTGGTTGGATTGTTAAACCTCATAATGCATCTGCACTAATGACAGTGTAAACCATAGAAAGCAGTTTCCACTCTTACTGAGCCATTTCAGTAGAATGAGTATTGAGCAGCAGTGGAAGTGAGGCTTGTGCGTGGGTGAGAGGCGCTGCTGATGCTACTGCAGCTGGTCCTCTCCCACATTCTCTTTTTATAGCCAAACTACTCATTTGTGTCTCTTTGACGTCACACACACATACTGAGAGTGAGAGAGAGACATTGAGGCCAGCAGATCTGTTCAGCCTCTTTCCCTCTGTGATTCATATATGATTAGTCACAGTAGCGGTGCAATTCTCCTGCTGTCTCTGTTATTGTCTGTCAAATTCTCACACTCTGGCCTCTAGTCGATCACACGCACGGGACTCATTCCAGCTAGCACAAACACACTAAAAAGGTGTGGCTAATTAAAAAAAATGTTTCAGTTCAGAAGCCATGTGCAGACCCAGCAGTCGCCCGCCAGATAAAAGGGATCACATGTACCAAAGCCCATGTATAGGCTTCTGGATGGTGTGAAGAATACCAGTCACGTCGTCTGTCTCAGTTTTAAGCAACAAATCTGTCTACACCGTTGGCATGAAGGCTTATAGTTGCCTTGTACTGTACAGGGCATGGAGTAAAAGACAACATCACAGATTTTTGGGGTTGTGTAGAAGACAGCATTTCTCTATTTCCTCTAGAAAAAGGCAAAGAACTACTTTTGCAGTGAACACAATAGGCTGGGACCGGAATCAATCACTGGTGTAAGGGAATAGATATAATTTACTTACTCAAAAATGTGTTAAGCTAGTCTTAAAGTATGAAATGTATTAAAGATTATTATACAGACCCTTGTCTTGTCTGATATTTGTAACAGTGTAATAGCATTCGTAATGGCTGTATTCCAATACAAGTGTGTCAGTTCCAGGGTCCTGATATTGTGCCTGCTGGCTTTCTGTCATGGCTTGACACATGATGTCATGGTGTCACATCGAAAGCGAGCAGAGCCTCATTACTGTTATTTGTTCACCTTTTATGAGTCAACATGTCCACTGTGAGACAGACTGCAATCACTAGTTCTACTGTAGTAGCAAAGTGTTGGAAAGATTTACTTCATAAATTGTACAAATGTAGAGGGGGTAAATTTACTACATTTAGTCCACAATGAAACCTTTTGAATAAATCAGTTTTTATTTCAAAGTACTTCTTTTGATTATTAAGTTTGTATAATAGCTTAATCCTTGAATATTCTTATTGGGACTTCTAAAGCATTGTATACGGTAACACACATTATAGTCACTGTAACATATCAGAGACTTAACATATGATATTCTTATACAGTTATTAGCCAATATTAGATACCACTGGAGGGGGAAAAAAGTGTTTTTGTGATTTCTATGAACTGAAACTTTAGGGCCCATCTGAAAAACATCCTATTTGATCTGTTTGTCTCCTTTTTTTTTTCTGTAAACCCCCCATTAAAACTCTGCTGCTATATCTTTAACTTAACATGTACATTTTGTTCAGTTTATCTTCGTGCAGTTGGTGCAGTAAAACGTGTCTTACCTCGGCTTTCTCAATTAACAAACAGACCCTTGGGTCAGGTCACTGCAGACAAATATATACACACATTACACACTCATGTGTTCATATATGGACAGTTCGGTGACTCCTTGAAAGCAGATGTATGAATTAGCCAGAGAGAAATCTCAGACCGACCAAGGCAGACCCATACACATACTGCTCCATGCTAATTAGCCAACAGACTGTACGGCAGCGGTGTGAGAGTTGTGTATGAATGCATGTGTGTAAAAGAGTGATTGAGATTGTTGTTGTACTGCATGTTAGCTCTGTTTTTGTAAGTTCCATGCACCATCAGGACAGGTTAGTAAGCCAGTTTGGTGGCTTGGACTCAGACAGCAGTGGAGTGGATCCTCTTGACAGTGTTTCTCTGTCCTCTCCGCCCGGTCATCAGGTACCTCAGGATGAGTGGAGCAGCTTCTCACCTCTGGGGAAGGAGGACGATATCCCCTGTCGGAGGATGAGGAGCGGCAGCTATGTCAAAGCCATGGCTGAGGACGACAGCGGAGACTCTGACGGAAGTCCCAAACCCTCTCCCAAAATCCAGGCACGCCGGGCCAGCTACCTGAAAGCCACACAGCCATCATTGACTGAGATGACCACCCTACAGTAAGACTTCATTTTCTTCCATTAGATATTTACCTGAATCTCAGACCTGAATCTTGTCCACTAATGAGATTTTCCTTACCCTTCTACCATGTTTAAATAAGGCTGAAACGTCATGATTGAAACTAAATTTCTATTATTGTTTCTTTAATTATGCATATGTTAATGATATACATGGGCAGGCCTTTTCGGTCTTTATTTTGTTGTTGTACTCAAACATTGTTCTCCTTCCTGCTAGAATGTAAATGTAAATGCATTTACATTTACAGTCTACTTCACATGAGATAGTCGTATCAAAGGAACTTTCCAGTATAACAAACAAACATTGTGTGAAAAACTAAAGTTAACTTTCACATTGTTTGAGAAACAGCATTTTGTACAATGAGTCCGGATACATCTACTCATAAAGTTATGACTGTAACCTGATTTCATGAATTAAATAGAATGAGCTTAAGTTTATTTCATTCTGTGATCCTTATTTAAATGTTATTATAATAACAGCACACAAGCCTGCAGCAGGATGCCACGTTTGCCTTAACATTATGCTGATTAGCTAATTAGGAAACAGATGGGGCTCGTTGTGTGTGATGACCCCAAACTCATGTCAGTAAACACTAGAGGTGGACTCAACATTAGCTCCTCATTATACTTCTGAGTAGGATTTTGTTTGTTTTTTTATCTTGTTTGGTAAGGTTGCTAGATCCAGTGACAGCTGAATCATCATGAAACATACTACTGTACATTCATATTGAAAATATTGCATTACAGTGTGTTCTATTGTATCTATATAGAAAATAGCTCTCCAATGTGTGTATTTACACAATAAACTTACAGTTCTTCCAGTATTTTTCCCTGTTAACATCCCCTAAATATTAGAGAGTCAATTGGATTAATTAAATATTAGATTAATATACTTTACTGAATTTAACTGTTAAAATCTACTAGTTATTAGGCAGAATTAAATTTTCAAAAAACACCATCTTTTTTTGTCATACTGTACAGTGCTGCAGCTCCTCTTTTCACCCTGTGTTGAATGCTCTGTTTTAGCTATGGAGAGATCATCTCACCTCTATAGGATCTTTGTTGGGAACTGCACATGCGCAGTTCTTAGTTAAGAACTACTAGCCGCTCAGAAGCAGAGTCGGGTCCTGAAAAGCCTGTAAACAGCCTTCAGTTCAGCTGTATATGTTCCCCTTAACAGCTTAGCAACATAAACTGGAGCAATCTGTAGGACTGGGGCGATTCGTCCAGAACAGCACAACTGCTGTCCACGAATGAACATGTGAAGCGAAAGTATCCCGGAGCACTGATGGCAGCACTGCAAATCCAACGAGTCCCACCCTGAACACATCTACATGCCAGAGAGAGAGGGAGAGAGGGATGGAGGGGTAGGGGGGAGCAGCCTACACAATATATGCGCAGAAGTACAGATAATAAAGGTAATGTTGATACAAAATGAATGAATAATGGGTACAGATATTTATAGTAATATTAATAATAAAAATCGTAATGTTAATGACAATAATAATAACAATAGGACTAGTAATAATAAGTGTCGAGCAGGAACACGGGGGCAGCAGGTGACCTGCAGCCACAGATCCAGACTCCACAGCTCCAGAGCCAGAAAACCTGCAGGAAGTGATAGGAGGAGAGAGGAGAGGGACGAGAAAGCACAAGACTACCGGAAAGGAGAGAAGTTGTGTTAGTAACATGCAATAATGGGATGAGGTTGCATACAGAGGGAGAGAAAGTAGAGGAGAGAGGAGCTCAGTGCATCATGGGAAATCCCCCGGCAGTCTAGGCCTATAGCAGCATAAGTAGTAGCCCTAACTATAAGCTTTATCAAAGAGGAAAGTCTTAAGCCTACTCTTAAATGTGGAGATGGTGTCTGCCTCCTGAACCCAAACTGGAACCTGGTTCCACAGGAGAGGAGCTTGATAGCTGAACGCTCTGGCTCCTAGTCTACTTTTGGAGACTCTAGGAACCACAAGTAACCCTGCATTCTGGGAGCGCAGTGCTCTGGTGGGGTAGTAAG
>NC_060155.1:1112321-1116223 GCF_021292245.1 Micropterus dolomieu | reverse complement strand
AGTAAAGTAACACAAAAATGCTTTTCTTTTAGGCAGGCTGGAGCAGAAAACAACTCACCTTTCTCAAGTTGTACAGTAATGTCACATGTGTATGAAGGTGGATCAAACAAGCTAATCTTAAATGTCAAAGTAGAGAGGAGCCTAGTAGGCCTATTTATTTTCATTCATTACACAATATGAATAAGCTATGCAGACAGTTGTAAAGAAAGAACATCTTTTTCTTCTGTTCTCTACTTGTTATAGTTACAAAGTATTAGGGGTGTGGGCTGTATTAAAAGTATCCACTGTTCTCCCATGCTCTAACACACAGTAAAGATGAAATGTGTGCTGTTCTCACATTCTTCCTCTGTATGTACACATAAACAACAAGGCAGGGAAATATAAAAGGAATTTATTTTATTGTTTGGGTACATTATTGTTCAGTGTACATGCTCACATCTGAAACAAACTTTACGTGCTTGTTAACTCTCCCACCCCGCAGACATCTACACGTCAATACCGATTTATATTCATAGCGGCAAGTGCTATGTAGCTCCACATAGGGGACACAGGAAGTGACATATAACACCTTCATGCGGCGTCGGAACCGCGTAGGAAATTCACAGCCGCACCGGCAGAGCTCCCGAATATGCAACTCGGCCGGCTCACGCGCGGATGCGCTTACAAGTGCGAGGGCCCGCCCAACGCTGCTTGCAGCTTTAATTTACTTTTAGATTATTTGTTCCATTACTTTTGCTCACCTAAGAATGCTGTGGTCTAATACAAACAGTGATACGTCCTAAGTTGTTTAACACATCTAGATGTGAAACCAGGAAATGACCAGGAAATGTTAGCTGAAATTCTGAACTCTTGTCTCATACTCATCTTTTGATCTGAAACCCAAATGTCTTCAGTGAACAACAAAAACAAAGGAATTTGCATTACCGTTCCAATACTTTTGGAGGGGAATGTACAATTGAAGCTATCAGCAAGGCTCTGTTATGTTCAGAGGTGCAGTGGTGTGTATAAACAAGTACATGGCATATAACAAACTTTGGGCAGGGGGATTTACTGTATAAACTCCTAAAAGTAGCCACAGATGTGTATCAGTGTCTATCTTGCAAAGCAAGGTAGCAGCCAGTCATATTAGTGTTTCATGGAACCAGGTTATATTGCTCCCTAACTAGCCTTAGAGTATTGTTCTAAGCACACATTCACGTAAAGAAATGATTATTGATATTTGGGCATGTCGTTTCAGTTACTGGTAACATGGATGAAACAGGAAGTCCAGTTTAAGTAAGAGATCCACAAGTTTGAAGACTTACCTCACCTGTTCCCGTTCTCGCCTGCCTGCTAAACTCTGTCGGTGAGACAGAGATTAGGCCTCCTTGTGGAGGGTATCAGTGATGGTTTTCTGTCAAGTCAGCAGTCTTCCCCATGATTGTGAATTCCACTGAACCAGACTGAGAGACCAATTAAAGGCACAGGAACCCTTTGCAGGTGTTTTGGATTAATTAGCTGATTAGAATGTTCAGTATTGTAGGCTCACTACAATACTGAACCTTTTCACAATATTCTAATTTTCTGAGATTTTGAATTTGGGGTTTTCATAAACTGTAAGGCATAATCATCAAAATTATATCAAATAAAAGCTTGAAATATCTCACTTTGCATGTACTGAGTCTATATAATATATTAGCTTCACCTTTTAAGCTGAATTACTGAAATAAATGAACTTTTGCACGATATGCTCATTTTTTGAGTTTCATCTATATGTTAGCTGATTAAACAAATATGTGACCATGACAAGATGTAAAGATTGCTGACAGTGTTTGGAACAGGCTCACTATGACTGACCTACTGTAGTGCTGCAGCTGCTGCCCAGGCTTGCTGCTACTAGACAATAAGAGGGAGATGCTCACAGAGACTGCTGCACACCAAGAGCTGCAGGTAGTGAAAACAAAATACCAGATTCAAACAAGTGTGGGAAATAATCTGACAAGGACACAGTACTGGGAAAAAGGACGAGGTTGGCCAAGGCAGGGGTAAGAGTGAGACAAATCTATAGACAGGGTGTGTGTGTGTGTGTGTGTGTCTACAGGCAATATTTAGGGCCCGAGCACGACCGTGCGAGGTCCCTATTGAAATTGCTCGGATTAAATATATATATATTTTTTTTTTTTCTGCAAAGTAGGCTCAACTGACATGGCCTAAACATACTCGAAAACTCACCAAAATTTGCAAACATGTCAGAACCGGTGAAAAATTTCGTATTCTACAAGTTTCGCACATGGGCGTGGCAAAATGACTTGCTAGCGCCACCTAGAAAATTGGAAATGATTAGCCCCTCGTTCACGTTCAACCTACATGTACGAAATTTTCTGGGGACATGTATCGTATCAAGACGCACAAAAAAGCCTCAAGAACCCATAGCCTAAAGTCAACAGGAAGTCGGCCATTTTGAATTTTATGGCCATTTTTGGATGATTTACATACTTCGTACTTTAACGAACTCCTCCTAGGGATTTAGTCGGATCGACGTCAAATTTCTGCTGTGCCTTCTAAAGGCATTGATGATGAAAAGTTGTGCTATTTGCGAGTTTTCGTCAATGGGCGTGTCCGTGGCGTCGATGATTCGCAATGAAACAGGAAGTTGTTGTAACTTCAGTGTACATGCTCACATCTGCACCAATCTGTACATGTAGGATGAGAGTCCCGCCCTGAACACATGTACACGCCGACATTCACCCACAGTCATAGCGCCACCTGCTGGCAACAGAAAGTGACCTTTAACGAAGCAGCCCCCGCCGCACGTTTCACCTACGTGCACGAATTTTCTGTGGTACGTGTATCTTGTCCAGACGCACAAAAAAGTCTCTTGGAGCCATAGCCTAAACCCAACAGGAAGTCGGCCATTTTGAATTTTACGTCAAATTTTGGATGATTTACACACTTCGTACTTTAACGAACTCCTCCTAGGGATTTAGTCCGACCGACCTCAAATTTTTGCTGTGCCTTCTAAAGGCATTGAAGATGAAAAGTTGTGTTATTTGCAAGTTTTCGTCAATGGGCGTGTCCGTGGCGTGGCGTCAAAGATCAGCTCTTCGCCATGACACGGAAGTTGTCGTAACTTCAGTGTACATGCTCACATCTGAACCAAACTTTACGTGCTTGATAACTCAAGGGGTCATCTTCTCTGCTATTGATGGAACAGTCAGACAAGAGAGCTCCTACTCTGCCTGCAGACATCAACGATCTTGCCCCTCACACAGTCAGATGGCTTCCTTCAGTGCACTGAGGTGTTTATTCCTTCTCTTTTCATGTAGACGCTCCGACAGACAGTGCTTTCAGTTTGCTGCATGCATGGACACAGAACTGCGGTATAGGGAGAAGCACACGGTCAGCTGGCTGCAGCTAAATCTGGAGTGCACTCGTATTCAATTCTGTATGGTAAATTCAGTTTTAACGGAGCAGAGCGAGCTGACAGGCAGAGTTAGAGACTTTTTCTGTCCGTTTCTCTCTTTACAAAGACGCATGTTGCAGTCAGAGTCTTCTCTGAGATGCGAGCACGACATACAACACAATTTATCAAATTACACATCGGACTTACAGTATGAAAATAAGATTGATTGGATTATACTCACAGGAAGTATAAAACCTGTTACATGCGTCTATTAAAAGTAAAGTAACACAAAAATGTCAGGGAAATTACTTTACTTAGATTTCAGGACTGCAGTTGTACATTTGAAATACCTTCCTACCTTTCTGATAGGAAGTCTTCTTGAGATGGTATAAAACATTTCTTCTTATATTCTGATTTGAGTTGTGGACAACTATGACCACATGAATTAAAAAAATTAAACATTTCACTGCCCAAGTCAGCTATAACACAAGTCTTGTTCATCAGACTACATGCTGTACAG